>NW_016804256.1:203232-225112 GCF_001698545.2 Rhinopithecus bieti
CTGCGGTAGTTTGTATTTCTGTGGGGTCGGTGGTGATATCCCCTTTATCATTTTTTATTGCATCTATTTGATTCCTCTCTCTTTTCTTCTTTATTAGTCTTGCTAGCGGTCTGTCAATTTTGTTGATCTTTTCAAAAAACCAAATCCTGGATTCACTGATTTTTTGGAGGGTTTTTTGTGTCTCTATCTCCTTCAGTTCTGCTCTGATCTTAGTTATTTCTTGCCTTCTGCTAGCTTCTGAATGTGTGTGCTCTTGCTTCTCTAGTTCTTTTAATTGTGATATTAGGGTATCAATTTTAGATCTTTCCTTCTTTCTCATGTGGGCATTTAGTGCTATAAATTTCCCTCTACACACTGCTTTAAATGTGTCCCAGAGATTCTGGTATGTTATATCGTTGTTCTCATTGGTTTCAAAGAACATCTTTATTTCTGCCTTCATTTTGCCAAACTGCTTTTCATAGTGGCTGAACTGACTTACATTCCCACTAGCAGTGTATAATTGTTAACTTTTCTCCACAACCTTGCCAGCATCTGTTTTTTTTTTTCTTTTTAGTAATAGCCATTCTGACTGGTGTGAGATGCTATCTCATTGTAATTTTGATTCGCATTTCTCTAATGATTGGTGATGTTGAGCATTCTTTCATATGCCTGTTGGCTGCATGTATGTCTTTTTTTGAAAACTGTTCTTGTCCTTTGCCCATTTTTTAATCAGGCTGTTTGTTTTTGCTTGTTGATTTATTTAAATTTATTATAGATTCTGGATATTAGACCTTTGTCAGATGCATAGTTTACAAATATTTTCTCCCTTTCTGTAGGTTGTCTGTTTATTCTGTTGATAGTTTCTTTTGCTGTGCAGAAGCTTTTTAGTTTAATTAGGTCCCACTTGTCAAATTTTGTTTTTGCTGCAATTGCTTTTGGAGTCTTCATCATAAAATCTTTGTCAGAGCCTGTGTCGATAATGGTATTTCCTAGATTTTCTACTAGAGTTTTTGTAGTTTTAGGTTTTATATTTACGTCTTTAATCAATCTGGAGTTGATATTTGTATACAGTGAAAGGAAGGGATCCAATTACAATCTTATGCATATGTGTTTGCCTTCTTTTAGGTTAAATAAATATGTTTTAGAATTTCATTCTGCTTTCTCTATTTACTTTATAGCTATATCTTATTGTATTTTAAAGTGATTGCTTTATGGATTACAATATAAACCACTAGTCTTTCTGTGTTCTCGGAGTTCATATTGTACCACTTCACATAAAATGAAAGAACATTGGTGTTACGCATTTCCTCTTACCACTGCTCTCTTTTATACTATAGCTGCCATATGTATTATACCCACATACATTAACTCTCATAATACATTATAATTTTTGCTTTAAAGCAACTTTTATTTAAAATAAATTAAAAGGAAAATAAAAGATAGTGGTTTATATTTACCCACATATTGGCCATTTTTTAATGCTTTTCATTCCTCTATTTAGATTTCATTTTACATCTGGTATCATTTCTCTTCAGCCGGAAAAAACTTCCTTTAGCATATCTTGTATTGCAGATATACTAACATTGTACTTTCTTAGTTTTTGTTTATGTAATGCTGTCTTTGTTTATGTAACACTATTTTTGTGAATGATACCTTGTACGTTCCAAATTTTGTTCCTCTACAGCAGGGGTCTCTAACCCCCAGGTCACGGACCAGTACTGGTCCCTGGCTTGTTAGGAACCAGGCTGCACAGCAGGAGGTGAGCCGTGGACCAGCAAGCATTACCACCTGAGCTCCGCTTCCTGTCAGATCAGTGGCGTCATTAGATTCTCATAGGAGCGTGAACCCTATTGTGAACTGCACATACGAGGGATCTAGGTTGCATGCTCCTTATGAGAATCTAATGCCTGATAATCTGAGGTAGAACAGTTTCATCCTGAAATCTACCCCAACACCCCATTGGTGGAAAAATTGCCTTCCTGAAAACCGGTCTTGGTCCCCTGGTGCCAAAACGGTTGGGGACAACTGCTGTACAGAGTATTAACTTGTTTGTTGGTTGAAGCAACAAATTGATTCAATCTCTGTCTCTTCTGCAGTTAGCATCAGATGAAATATTTTAGCTAAAGCTAAAATAACTGAAGCTTACTGTTTTCCCCACCATGTATAGTTCAGGGGTCAGCCAGATGTTTGAGCCAAAGCTATATACAGAATTTGTGGCACTCTCTTTGTGACTTTCGCCTTTCAGTGTATTATTTACTTATTTTTCAGCTGCTGTGATTGCCCCAAAATGTGGCCATTGATTCCTAAACTGGTAACGCTACAGACTCATCTGAATTTTAGCCACTCCACATGTAACCAGACAAAAAGCGATAATAGCCACTCCACACGTAACTGGGCAAAAAGCCATAAAAGCAGGCATCCAGAAACATTTTCTCTTCCAAATTCTACTTCTCTCCAATCTCTGCTTGGTCTCAGTCTTACTCAAGTGCTTTAAAATAATGATCAATAAATGTTAATTTTTCTGTGACACAGTTACAGAATATAAGCACTACTAAATCTTAGCATGAAGCAACAAGAATGCAGAAATGTCATTATTAAGGTACTGAAATGTATACATCATACAGTACTCTAAGAAAAGAAAACATGATACAAAATATGTACTGTGATAATCTCATAAATATTCTAAGGAGACAAATAGGTACTAAAGGGAAAGTTTAAANACTACTAAATCTTAGCATGAAGCAACAAGAATGCAGAAATGTCATTATTAAGGTACTGAAATGTATACATCATACAGTACTCTAAGAAAAGAAAAACATGATACAAAAATATGTACTGTGATAATCTCATAAATATTCTAAGGAGACAAATAGGTACTAAAGGGAAAGTTTTTTAAAAAATGTTTTATTGACACATAATGATTATATACATTTATGGGGTACATGTGATATTTTGGTACTTACATAAAATTTGTAATGATCTAATTAGGGTATTTAAAATATCCATTGCCTTGAAAATTTATAATTTATTTGTGTTGGGAATATTTCAAATATTCTCTAGCTATTTTGAAATATACAATAAATAGTTAACTATAGTCAGCCTACTGTGCTATCAAAACGGTGTGGTTTCTCAAAAAGCAAAACATAGAACTGCCATATGATACAGCAATCACACTACTGGGCATTTATCCAAAGGAAAGGAAATTGGTATATCAAAAGGATACCTGCAGTCATATATTTATCTCCGTGCTATTAACAATAGCCAAGATAGGGAATCAAGTGCCCATCAATGGATGAACAGATAAAGAAAATGTGGTATATATACACAATGGAATACCATTCAGCTATACAAAATAACAAAATCCTGTCATTTTCAGCAACATGGATGGAACTGGAAGTCATATTAAGTGAAATAAGGCAGACACAGAAAGATGAATACCACATGTTCTCACTTATTTGTGGGAGTTATAAATTTTGATCTCATGGAGGTAGACAGTAGAATGGTAGTTAGCCAAGGCTGGGGAGGGTTAGGGGAATGAAGAGAGATGGTTAACGGGTACAAACATGCAGTTAGATAGAAGGAATGAGTTCTAGTGTCCTCAAGTGCTTTTAGATAGTTATTTAAGTTGTTTCTCACAGTTTATAACTGCTAGCTATGGGAGGTTTGGTTCAATGTGACTTATTTTGCCATTACTGGAAGTAAAACATGTACTCTGCCTTTAATTATGAAAAGAATGAGCCATTGACTTTCTTGTCTGACGAGGTTGAATGCAATTTAATTGTGAAAGAGAGGGCTGTCTATTTCAGTTGACATAGAGAATACAAATAGGGATGAATTCTTTAGTTACCACAGGCAAAAAAGGTTTCATATGTAGATCTATGTATTTAGAAAAGTGAAACATTAATTTAAATAAATCACATTCTTACCAGAATGCCTTGATTTGAAATATGTGAGCTCTTATAACAAATTATTGGAATTGACTTTCCTCCATAGCATACAGTGTCTTAAACTTAAACATGTTCTCTTCAGCTACACTCTCAGTTGAAATAACTTTGCATGTGTGTGTATACACACATACGTATGTGTGAGGTATGAACATATAATAAATATATAGAGATATATATTCAAAGGAAAACGTAATCTTATCATAACATCTCTTTGCAACATGCCTTTTTCATATAACAGCATATTTTCCAAGTAATAGAACACATTTCTAACATGTGATTTTTTTCTCTTTTTGCTTCACAAACAGGCTTATCCTGTGTTTTCAAAAATATTATTTTGTTTACTTTCCCTGATTGTAAACTTAACATAAATTTTTTGCTAAAAACAAGTAACTGTTTTGTATTTTCCTTTTCCTCTATGTTATGGTATTAATTCAGTTATATAAATTATAAATCAACATATATTTCTTCTTGTGTGTGTATATATATGTATGTGTGTGTGTATGTGTGTGTGTGTATACATAAGGGAAGAAAATGTTTCTAAATTTTAACTTTGTTTATCAGTAGATGTCATCAACCCTAAACAATAGCTAATCTCCTTTCTGTCTTTATGGCTATGCTTATTCTGGATATGTCATATAAATGGAATCATACAGTATGTGACTTTTTGCATCTGACTTATTTCAGTTAGCATAATGTTTTTAAGGTTTATCCATGTTGTAGCATCCACCAGTACTTTTTTATGGCTGAATAGTATTCCATTGTATAGACGTACCGCATTTCACTTGTACATTTACCAGTTGATGGGCATTGGACTGTTTCCATCTTTTGGCTACTATTAATAATGTTGCTATAAACATTAATGTACAAGTTTTTGCTTGAACACCTGTTTTTAATTCTCTTATGTATATACCTAGGAGTGGAATTGGAGGCCATGTGTTCATTTTTAAATAAAGCTGATATTACCTGTGCAAAACTGATCAAAACAAATAGACAAACATACCTGTTTTTATGGTATTGCCAAATGGCTGCATATGAGCAAGGACCATCAGAGAATATGGACAAATAAAATACTTGAACCTTTCAGAGAGGGTATTTACCAGTTAATGGTTTTCTATTGTTACAAATAAATATTGCAAATGCAGAAAGCAGCAGGAGTTGCTTCTGTTGCCAGAAATCCAAATCCATTCAATTCTATCTCTAGGCTTTTAGGCACTTAGAGTTATGTTGGACTATTTGTGATACAACTCTTATAAAGGCATAAAGCATACCATTCTGAAAATAGGCAAAGACTATTCAGACAAATATCTACATCTAATGTGAAACGGTTCAATTGAAATGCTGTCCCCACATCACTTATTGGGTCAGAGGAAAATGTCATGGCCAGAGATAACTTGGCACAGAACTGAATTTATCCAAGATGTATTATCTTTGAATACCCACTGCGACCCGCCAGCTGGAGGTCACTTAAGAAAATATGACAGCACTAAATATGGCAAACAGAAGTTCATTATATCCCATCAAACGTTTTTCTAATGTGGTATTTAAAAGTTTCTTCAAATATGCATTTCCTTTATTTGTCCAAAAATGGGAAAATGTGCATATTTATCATATTCACCTCAGAAAGGCTATGTGGAACATCAGTGATGTGACGTGGAAGACTTTTAATTCCAGGAAAGCCAAATTCATAGGCCTATGGGGTCAAGTTGATGATGTAGATAATATAAGCAGGAGTAAATAAAAATAACAAGAACTTTTGCTACCACAAGTTAATACTGTCCACTTTTACTGAAATGAACAGTATTCTTAGTTTCTTTTTTCCACCCACGTTTCACAATTTTTATTTTTTAGCTGGGCATGATGGCATGCGCCTGTAGTCCCATCTTACTTCAGGAGGCTGAAGTGGGAGAATCCCTTGAGCTCAGGAGTTTGAGACTACCCTAGGCAACATAGTGAGACCCTGTCTCTAAAATAATAAATACATAAAATTTTATGTTTAATAGAGAAGTAATAATTGCATTATTTATAAGGTACAGTGTGATATTTTGATATATATATGTATGTGTATATGTATGTGTATGTATATATGTACATACACACAGATTGTGGAATGATGAAATCAAGTGAATTAACATATCCATCACCTCACCTACTTATCATTTATTTGTAGTTAGAATGTTTAAAATCTCTTTTAACAAGAAATATTTCACTTTTCTCTTTACTGTAAGAAAAGTACCAGCAATAGTAGTACAATAAAAACTAACATTCGGTGTATCTGTGGGGATAGGAAGTGACAGGAACCACAGTGACTGGGGATAAGGAAACTGCTACTCAGCTCTAGCCAGTTATTTCCTTAAGGTCATGTAGGAATGTAGGCCCTGTGTGGCAGAACCTTCTCATTTTTCAAGATAAGCCAAGAAGCTTTATTTATATGTGAAATCTTCCAATTTTTAGATGTCGGCAACTGTTTAAAAATGAAATGTTATGTGGATGACATTGTGTTCCCCAAATCATCAATTTTTACCCTCTGTTGTAAATTAATATTTTTTTTGCAGTTGCAAGATTTGATAGAGTGAAAGTAAATTAATATGAATTGAAAGAATATGACATCTAAAACCAGATAAGCTAAAATAAAAAGATTAAAGACAGACATGATTAATATTTTATAATTATCTTTATATAAACAAAAAGTCCAAATAAAGAATCAATAAAAGAAAGGGAATGAAATTAGGAGCAGACACACAAAGAAGCTTACATCACGTGCTTTGTCCAGATGTAAGGAGTTGAGAAGAGTTTTTTTTATTGCCGGAGTTATTATGGAGGTTAATGAAAATGTTTACCCAAAAGTTGGAACTATGAAGGATGAATATAATATTCATAAGAAAAACGAGGACACTATGATCAGTTCCCAAGAGCTTTTCCAAAATAGAACAGCTCTCATTTTTGGCCTGCCATTCCGATATCACTGCCTTGTTTTCACAGGGATTTTCGGTTTATATGGACTCTTGTTTGGATGGCCGCACTCCCCCTTTTAGCAGAGTAATGATCTGCATTTCATAGATCAGGAAATCAAGGGCATAAAACATGTTGCTGAGAAAAGACTAGGAATAAATAACCTTTTATTCATGCAAATCTCAGTTGCAAGTTCACATAGTGGAGGCGGAAATGTCAACCGGATGTCTAGAATACAGAAAGAACTAGTCTTTGCGGAGCCTTGAATACTATTTTTAAAATCTTATTAATGTGAAAGACTGAGGACTCCTTGTAACCTCATTTAAAAAGTTTTATCTGCTAATACATAGACAGTGTTTACAGACAGAAATGTATTTGTCATTTGACTCTAGAAAATTCACCTATGCAAAAATCTCATTTCAAAAGTAGGCAGATAGCATAAAGAAAACACAATTTTCCACTGAATAATTTTTCTTGAAATTAAACATTTTTATTTGAATGCAATCATCAACATGACTGAATGATAATATATTTGCTTATGAGTAATATAAAGTGAAACCATACAAATTGAGAACAAAATTAAGTTGTCTTGATAACTATTCAAAAAGTGTTTGACCAAAACAAACCCCCGTCCCAGTATAAATACTCTCTGTTAAATTCTCAAAATAAATATGGCTGAATACAAAGAAATCCTTATGCTGTTGAGATGACCCATTTTCATGCTCTGGGAAAAGAAATGATTTGGCAGAAGACATGAGAATGGTGTGTTAAAGTGAAGATGTGAATGTCTGTATGGAAAGGCAAGATGAACTTAAACATTGAACAGTAAACTGAGAATTCTGATATTGTTCCCTTTTAGCACAGTGCTGCCGAAGCACTGCCAAGTGTACCAGGCACTCAGGTGTGCAAATGTTTCTCTGTATAACTGGTTTGATCATCCTTATGGCTCCATATACACCTGCACTTTCTGTCTGTCCTTTTGAGAATATGCACAATCTCTCAGGTTGGCCTTGCCCTATGCCCAGCCATTTTCCATCATTAGGTTTTGGGCACATGGGTGGTTGTGGAATGGGGAGGCAAGGGGCAGTGGTAGCTTGCTTGTCCCTATGGCACTAAGTTGTTCCCTGCACTGGTGACTGTTAAGATGTGATGAAACTTGGCCATGACCTTTGTGCTTTGTTCTCAGCCCTTTCATTAGCACTCTGTTTTTATAGTCAATAAATTAGTCTTTATTATCATATATGCATGTATATTATCATACATACAAATAGATGGAAAATAATAAAGAAATAGATTATTGTGAAGTAGAAAAATCATGCCTAACAGGATTTTAAAAGGAGACTATCAGATGAACTGTAGACGATGTCTGGTGATACTGCCATAGTATCTGTCCAAAAGCGCCTTGATCTGATATACAACTTCAGCAAAATTTCAGGATACAAAATCAATGCAAAAATCAGTAGCATTTCTATATACTAATAACATCCAAGCTGAGAGCCAAATCAAGGACACAATCCCATTCAGAATAGCCAAAAAAAAAAAAAAAAAAAAAAAAAAATACGTAGGGATACAGCTAACCAGGGAGGTGAAAGATCTCTACAATGAGAGATTACAAAACACTGCTCAAAGAATTCAGAGATGACAGAAACAAATGGAAAAACATTCCATGCTCATGGCTAGGAAGATTCAATATTGTTAAAATGTCCATACTGCCCAAAGCAATTTACAGATTCAATGCTATTCCTTTCAAGCTACCAATGACATCCATCACAGAATTAGAAAAACCTATTTTAAAATCCATATGGAATCATAAAAGAAGCCAAATAGCCAAGCAATCATAAGCAAAAAGAACAAAACTGGAGACATCACGTTACCTGACTTCAAACTGTACTATGAGGCTACTGTAACCAAAACAGCATGGTGCGCATACAAAAATAAGCACATAGACCAAGAGAACAGAATCTAGACCCAGAAATAATGCCACACACTTACAGCCATCTGATCTTCAACAAAATCGACAAAAACAAGCAATGGGGAAAGAACTCCCTATTGAATAAATGGTGCTAAGGTAACTGGCTAGCCATACACAGAAGATTGAAACTGGACCCCCTTCTTACACCATATAGAAAAATCAACTCAAAATGGATTAAAGACTTAAATGTAAAACTTAAAACTGTAAAGACCCTAAAAGATTGCCTAGGAAATACCATTGTGGACATAGGTCCTGGAAAATATTTCATGATGAAGATGCTAAAGCAATTTCAATGAAAACAAAAATCGACAAATGGGATCTGATTAAAGAGCTACTGCACAGAAAAAAAAAAAAAAACTATCAACAGAGTAAACAGACAACTCACGGAATATGAGAAAATATTTGCAAACTATGCATCTCATAAAGATCTAATATCCAGAATCTGTAAAGAACTTAAAACAATAAGCAAAAACCAAATAACCTCATTAGAAAATAGGCAAAGGACATGTAGTAAAATGAACAAACACTTTTCCAAAGAAGACATACACACAGCCAACAAGTATATGCAAAAATCTCAACATCATGAATCATTAGAAAAATGCAAATCAAAACCACAATAAGATACCATTTCACACCAGTCAGAATGACTATTATTAAAAAGTCAAAAATAAATGGTGCTGGCAAAGTTGTAGAGAAAAATGAACTTATACACTTCTAGTGGTAATGTAAATTAATTCAGCCACTGTAGACATCTTGTAGATTTCTCAGAGAACTTAAAGCAGAATTAGCATTTGACCCAGCAATTCCATTATTGGGTATATACCCAAAGGAATATAAATCGTTTTACCATAAAGACACATTCACAATAGCAAAGCACTATTCAAAGGAGCAAAGACATCGAATCAACTTAAATGTCCATCAATGGTAGATTGGATAAAGAAAATGTGGTACATATACACCATGGAATACTACACAATCATAAAGAAGAATGAGATCATGCCCTTTGCAGCAACATGAGTGGAGCTGGAGGTCATTATCCTAAGCAAACTAATGCAGGAACAGAAAACTGGATACCACATGTTCTCACTTGTAAGTGGGAGCTATACATGGAGTACATATGGGTATAAAGAAGGGAACAACAGACACCAGGGTCTACTGGAGGGTGGAGGGTGTGAAGAGGGTGAGGATAAAAAAACTACCTGTCGGTTATGATATGGTTTGGCTTTCTGTCCCCACCCAAATCTCATCTTGAATTGTAATCCCCAGGTGTTGAGGGAGGAACTGGTCAGAGGTGATTGGATCATGGGGGTGGTTTCCCCCATGCTGTTCTCATGGTAATGAGTGAGTTCTCACGAGATCTGATGGTTTTATGCGTTTGGAAGTTTCTCCTTCACGCACTCTCTTTTCCTGCCGCCTCGTGAAGAAGGTGCTTGCGTCTCCTTCAACTTCCACCATGATTTTAAGTTTCCTGAGGCCCCCATCGCCAGCCATGTGTAATTGTGAGTCAATTAAACTTCATTCCTTTGTAAATTACAGTCTCAGGGAAGTTGTTTATAGCAGTGTGAAAACGGACTAATACAGTGTACTGTGCTTATTACCTGGATAATGAAATAATCTGTACACCAAACCACAGCAACATGCATGCAATTTTCCTATGTAAGAAGCCGAAACATGTACCCCTGAACTGAAAATAAAAAGTAAAAACAATAAAAAGAAAGCATCTGGAACATACCACTTCTTTAAGTGATATTAGAAATGTTAGTTCCAGAATTCTTCATTCCATCAGTGGGGGGATTTTGATGTAAAATGAATGGAATAACTATATTAAGGATTATTTGAAAATATACACACAAAACATGCAATTTACACGTATTTATGTAACTTGTGAGCTTTGGTGTTATTTTTTATAGCGTATGCTTTCCTTTGGAGTTTGGAAGAGGAAAAGACATTTGTGACATTTCTTTTTATTATTTAATGAGTTATCTTGCCTATTCTTTACTCTTCAGTTTAACATTAGAGAAACACACACTCACTCCACACATGTAGAAACAAATTGTAGTCGTCTTTCTCCAAATGAGTATGTCCTGCAGACAGTTGAAAATGAGAGTCTGGGCTTCAGAGAAGAGTGGGATGAACAAATGGACTTGAGTTGGCAGTGCGCCCCCAAATATGCACTGAATGAAAGAATAATTGTGAGAGACCCAGCTTTGGAAGTCATTATCAAAAACTAAAACAGCAATACACATTCAATTTTTTTCTCTCCACATGAATTTTTCAAATATATTTAGTATTATTCATTTCGTACTGTCTTTGTCTCTCTTTACAAAAATTGTTACTTTTCCATCGCAGCAGGTGTGGAATATTGAGATAATCGCCACCTGCTGGTCAAAGCCAGAACTACATCTTTGAATGTCTGGGAGGAGGCTCTGTAAGGATCTGGAGAGGGAGGGGCCTCTGACCTGACCCCCCAAACAGGGCTTGCTGGAGCCTTGAATGGCACAGGCAGCCCTTCGTGCTTAATCTATTGCTACCTGGCTCTCTGAGCTCCTGGCAGGAAGTTCCACCCCTGTCTCAAATAAAGAGAAAGCCACCAGTGTGTCTCTGATAAACTATATCAGCGCATGTGTGCGCATGTGTCGATATTTTGTATTTTGCGTTATATCCTTTTAAATACATTTAATTTATAACATGTACTTTATAGATACGGGAGTATTATCAGCAATAAGGGGGGACCAATCATATTGTAAATACAATGTGTAATTCGCTCTTTTAAAAAAACTCAAAGTTAACTATGAATTCCTTTTTAAAAATTAATTTCATTGTAAATTGTAAGGTGTACAACAGGATGTTATAAGATACATACATATAGTAAAATGGTTACTATAGTGGAACAGATGAACATATCCATCATCTCACGGAATTTCCTATTTTCCTCCTTTTGGCAAGAACAACTGCAATCTACTCATTTAGCAAAAATCCGAATGCAATACACTATTATTTACTATATTCCTCTTATTGGACTTTAGATCTTTTGATTTGTTCGTCCTACCTGTTTGCTGCTTTGTATCTATGACCTACATCTCCCCATTTCCTTCTCCCACCCTAACCCTTGTAACCGCTATTTTCTTGTCTCTCTCTATATTTGACCTTTAAAAAACATTTGACACATAAGTGGGACTGTGCAATATTTGTCTTTCTGTGTCTGGCTTATTTCATTTAGTATAATGACCTCCAGGTCCATCCATGTTGTGGCAAATGGCAGGATCTCCTTGTTTTTTATACTACATTATTTATGTTACTAAGTGCAAATTGCTTTCCAGGTCAGTAGACATACAAAATAAATTACTGAGATTAGATTATAACAAATTTTTATTTTTTTCACAAACTTATAACAATTACTTTCCTAAATCACAAAACTAATATATGTTTGTAATTGAAAGAAACTGAGCAAAAGACACGCTTATGTGGAAAATGAAATGATCCTGTATCTACCTCCTTCACTCTGCTGAGGTATCCTTTGTTAATGGTGTGGAGCATATTCAACAGATGATTTTTTTTTCTCCATAGAAAGAAAATGTTCCTGAGAATATATATGGAAATATATATGTACAAAATACATAAAGATGTACAATGTGTATGAACATGTGTTATGAGATGAATGTTTTTATCCTCCCAAATTTACGCATTGAAGCCCTGGCTTCCAAGGTGATAGTATTTGGAGGTGGGGCCTTTGTGGTATAATTAAGTTTAGATTAGACCATGAGAGTGGGACCCTCATGATGGGATTGATGCACTTATAAGCAGAGGAAGAGAGAGAGAGAGAGAGAGAGGGAGAGAGAGAGAGAGAGATCTCTTTCTTTCTTCATGAGTATGCACCAAGTGTTATGTGAGCAAACACTGAGAAAGTGGCTGTCTACAAGCCATGAAGAGAGCCGTCACCAGAGGCTGAATCTACTGACACTTGGTCTCGGACTTCCCAGCCTCCAGAACTATCAGAAATAAATGTCTGTCATTTAAGTCACCCAGACTGTGGCATTTTGTTATAGCAGCCTGAACAGACAGCATGTATATACACATATTCTTCATGAAAATGGGATGACTGCAAACTTTATCTTGCAATTTACCTGTCTTAGCTGAGAATAAAGGTACCTGGACTTTTATTTGTGTGTTCATTGCTGTTGGATATCTTCTCATAAGTTTAATTGCATTCCTCCAATTTTCTATGAGATTTTAAGTTTTCATTTGTTTCTCTTCTGGTTAAAGAGAGTTCCTGGCATGTAAAGTGGATAATTTCTCCTCCAATTTTTAATGCAACTTTAAATGTTAAAATCTCATTGATTTTAATGATGAAGAAATCAATACAGTTCATTGTAAAAGTTTTTAAGAATCACAGGAGTGTAAAGATTGCCACTTTATGAGAAGATTTTAGATAGAAATCATTCAAAGCCCAGGAAGACATCATAGTGAGAAAGGCTTCGGTTTTAGAGTCCCTGGCCTGTGTTTTACAGACTTGGCCCTAAGGGTAACTTGCTTAGCCTCTAGAGTCTTGGGTTTTCTCATTTCTCATAAGAGATCCTTATTACCTACCTTGAATTTATTATCATATTTAGAAGAGATACAATATAAAATTCCTTAGACATAACCCAAGCTTTGATAAACAAGAATTTCCTTCCTACATATCACTTTCCCAATGTCTAAAACCTGTACTTTCATCTGATTTATTTATCACTTCAGGAACTGCCAATCAACATGCCTCCTAGCCTAGGACAGGATTTCCTCTCCACAAACGTCATCACTAAGGGGAGTTGTCTAGTATTTTTCCATGTGGGCATGACAAAGTTCAGGCACAATACCAGAAAAGTTTACAACTATCATTTCTTACCCACATTGTATTGTAGAAGTCCACATCTACAATAGAAGCTGCTGGGTATACTCTGGTCAGGTCCGGTGGCTGAATTTCATTGTTGCCATTTACCTGGATATGTGATTTATCTTTGGCAAGCCTGGAACTGATCATCAGTAAAATGAAAATAATGATGCTTTCTTCTCAGAGTTGTTTTAGGGAAATGAGAGGCTTTAGTGCTTACTATCTTAGCCTCACCTTGCCTTCTCTGCAGAAGAGATGTCTGTGATAGAAACTAAATGCATAACTCTAAGAGAGAACAGTTGGGACCCTAAGTGTACGGAGGGAAATGTGTGCGGACTTTTCTTGATGTATTAGCCATGGTGCCTGTCCAGTATTGTAGGATGAGTTACCTAAGGGGCTTTGAAAGGGAACAGAAAAATCCTCATGCCATTTCCTACCATTATATGTGCTTTCCTGTCCTTAGTACTTTGTCTTTTATGTTGTAAAGGAACAAAGACTCTAAGAGGTGCAAGATGAAGAGATTTCCTATGAGTCTTGAAACGAAGAGACAGTGCAGAGGAACCAATCCTAATAACAGATGTGCTGTACAGAAGGCTGCAGTCAAAGGAACTGTGTCCTGACAGCAATCCTGTCACTTCCCCAGAAACAGAAGTCTCTTCTCCAGAAATGCTAGTATCTATCTTTGTGGGCATATATTAAAGTAGAGAAAAAAAATACTATAACAAAATACACTAAGATGTTAATTGTGTTTACCATGAAGGGGCAGGAGTGCTGGGTATATTTTCTTGTCTGTATTTGACACTATTTTCCACATGGTCCAAAATGAGTGTGGATTACCTTCATAATAATAAGCAGAGCCTAAAAAATGTACTTTATTTTTAACTAATAAAGAGCACCAGGTCTGGAGATGCAGTGGAAGGAACAGGGCGTGGCTAGGTAAGATCTGGGCAGTTACTTTAGATCCCTGAGCCTCAGGGAGCCTGGAGCTTGATTCTTCACCCACAGTGCTCCCCGGGGTGGAAGATGTGATGACATCACCACATTCTTCATTCTTCACATACGGGCTCTATGCTGTTGTATTGATTAGTGACTGGTCCCTTCATGCTTTAGAGAGAGTGACATTGTGGCATCCACTGCTTGAGTCTGTGGTCCCACTGCACACTATGACCCCATTTCCTTGATGCCAGCATTCTCAGCATGGTGTGATTCTCCAGGTATTATATAAAGGATAAGGCACTGTTTTGTTTTGTTTGTGTTTGTTTTTATGATCTGCATTGGTGGTTCTCAATGTTTGGTCCTCAGACCAGCAGTGTCAGTATCACCTGGGAACTTGCTAGAAAGTGCTAATTCATAGGCTCCATCCTAGACCTACTGAATCAGAAACTCTTGGGGTTGGTTCTAGCAATCCTTTCTTTCTTTGTTGTTTGTACAAATTTATGGGGTACCTGTACTCCCCAGTTTGTGACAAGGTCCCAAGTGATTCTGATGCAAGCTGAGGTTTGAGAACCGTATTCTACAAAATTTAAAGTAGTAAATGAAATGTGTTCATTGCTGAGTTAAGGAATGAATCTTGATTTTATTTCCATACTTTTCATAATCTCCATTCAAAGCACAATTTGTTCATTTTGTGAAATGAGTATTTTTTCATTGAAAAATAAAATTGAAATTGAAGGTCAGTCAGTGCCATCTGTTGACCCAATCTAGAACTGCAGCTTGGATATCACATCACTCTAGTAAGAGATCTATGAAGGAGGGAAGGAGGGAAGGAGGGAAAGGAGGGCTGTGTAAGCCCACCAGAATAAACTTTCTGGAAGTTATACGGCAGAGAAAGCACTAAGCAGAGATGGAGACAGAGCCCATGGGTATTAATTCATGTGACAGGATGTTTCCTTTGACCCCTCTCTCAAATTAAATACAGTTGAGTGAATGGGTATGTGTCATTATAAAGGTAATGTGGTATATAACCTCCTTTTTATGTTATCTGATGTTTAATATCTTTTAATGTCCAGAACTATATATTTTTTCAGCATTAGTTTTGTAAATCAAACTACAACTAGGTTTATTCTATGCTGTCATAATTGTATCTTGGTTATTCTGCAAACTAAAAATCAGTGAGCTGTATGTGTTTCCCCTCCTCTTGAAAACACTGGATAAATATACAATTATAAGAGGCATTATCTTATGTTTCCCCTATTACTATGACCTTTCTCAAGATAATAGTTCAATCAATTTGTAGTTATTCTCTAGATTTGTTTCTGTGGGTTCATTTATATTTTAAAATATGACATATGTGGCTGGGGGCGGTGGCTCACGCCTGAAATCCCAGCACTTTGGGAGGACAAGGCAGGCAGAACAACTGAGGTCAGGAGTTCGAGACCAGCTTGACCAACATGGAGAAGTCCCGTCTCTACTAAAAATACAAAATTAGCCGGATGTGGTGGCGTGCGCCTGTAATCCCAGCTACTCGGGAGGCTGAGACAGAATTGTTTGAACCTGGGGGACAGAGGTTGCAGTAAGCCGAGATTGCACCATTGCACTCCAGCCTGGGCAAAAAGAGCTAAACTTTGTCTCAAAATAAAAAAAAAAAGAAATATATATATCCTTATGGAAATATATATCCTTCAAAAATCATGTCGTGTTGTATGTTATGTTCTGTATCTTGCTTATATATTTATGTATCTCAGTGCTTTTTATTAGATTTCTTTAATTTTTGGTGTGTTTAAGCAATTTTACATATGTTGATTGCCATTGCCTTCATTTTTTTTCTTTAAATTACCTGTTGGTAGACATGTACATAACTCTTTTAGATAGTTATTTTTCCTTAATGTCAGGTATGTTAATTATGTCTGTAAATTATAGTGCAAATGTGTCCAATGCAGAGCCCTCGCTCTGGTGTCCTAATAATGAGCAGACACTTTATGGATGCTTTTCTGGGAAGGAGAGGTCTGGCATCCATGCTGGACTTATCACTGTCGAACTGAATGGTCTCTTCTGCCTTCAGGGAGGTGACAATACTGGCACCCAGGGTTTATTTGTGAAGTCCTGGTCACTGCCCTAGGAGCATTACATCTGTGCACATTGTGACCTCTTTTCTCTGACCCTAGGCAGTTTTGTCCATCAACTCTCTCAGCACAAAGTTTAGCCACTTAAATAGAGTAATTCTTAATATGAATTATATATTTTAAAATAAGAAAGAAGTAAATGGCTATTTCAAGATAAGGGTAATTATTATTTATTGAAAAGAAGGTTTCATAACCAGCATTGAAAGTAGCATTTTGAGGTTTATTCATCTTGCCAAATTAATACATCGGTATATTAACTGTCCAGTCTGCACTCCCACCCCAACCAGAAGATATTCATTATTAATAATTTGATGTATATTCTGTTGATTTTTGTATGTGTCTTAATAAAATGCACAGATATTTATCCAAATGTAAAAGTATACTCTTTAATAAACTTGTGATTGTTCTCTACATACTGTGTTGATATTTATCTGTTTCATGTAGTATGAGGGCTTGCTTCACATTTCGTCACTTATATCTTTGGGAATATTTCAAATGTTCACTGGGTATTTATGTTACTTTCATGTACATTCTCTATTGTAATCTTCGGCCCATTTCTCTGTTGGTTAATGTATCAAGGATATTAACCACGTATCTGCAATACAGATTGCAACTATTTTCTTCCAGCTTTTTATATACTTTGTACTCTTAAATTTTGCAATACAGATGGTGTTTAAATATATACAATCATGTGTCACTTAACAATGGTGATACCTTCCGAGAAAGGCATGGTTAGGTGATTTTTGTTGTTGTATTGATGGCAGCGGCATGTTGTCTGGAGTGGCCGCTGCCATCATGCTGGTTGCACCCTCCATGGAGCCAGTGGGAGCGGGGACAAGTGGAAGCCCAGCCCCTTCAAAGTTGAGATGGGAACTCCCTGTGTGCCCCAGCAGCCACCCAAGCCATGACTGTGGACCTAGACATCCCTGTGCTCTTAGGCATGGGAGCAGGCGGGAGCCTGGCCCTCCAGGGCACAGCTGCAGCCACCCAAACCACAGCTGCAGACCTGGGCCTCCCACTCCAGGGAGCAGGCAAGACCCCCACCCACTCCCCAAGCAGCTGTGGACCCAGGCATCTCTGCACTCTTGGGGGCCCAGGAAGGTCTTCCATGCCATTGCAATTTCGGAAGTGCCTGCTCCCTCTGCCTGGCTTCTCCCTGCTATTGGCACCCACTCCAATGTCAGAGCAAGTTGGGGCCAAGCCCAGGCACTGTTGCAGCCTGGCTGGGTGTGCATGTGCTTGGTGCAGTGCTGATGTGAAAGCCCCTTGCCACCCCGGTCCTTTCCATTCTTTGGGCACTGACAGGAAGCTGAGGGGAGGCTGAGGGCAGCTGAGGCTGGCCTGCAGGCTCCCCTTGGCACCTACAGCCAGGGCACTATGAATGGCAGCAGGAGGCAAACAGGTTCCTGGGCAGAAGAGGGTAGGTCCCTGGTGAGGCTCCACCTTCAGGCCAGGGAGGGCCTGAAGGCTGGGGGTTGAGCTGCCAGCCCTGTGGAGACCAGAGTGGGAACTTGTGGTGCCTTTTCTGGGGCTGCCCATGGCTGCCCATGGACCAATCAGCTCACACTTCCTCCCTTCTGAGTCCCATAAAAGCCTTGGGCTCAGCCAGAGCTGAGCAGTCATCAGGACAATGAGCTGCAGAGAGAAGCACCCCATTCTAAGTCCTCCTCTCTGTTGAGAGCTGCAGAGACAATGGGAAGACGTGCCTGCAGAGATGAGCCACCTACTCTAGGGCCTCCAGTCTGCTGAGAGCTGCACAGACAATGGGACAACCAGCTGCAGAGAGGAGCTACACTCTCTGTTGATAGCTGAACACCTGTCAGGACAGCTTGCCTGGCAGAGAGGAGCTAGCCTGTATGCTAGGAGATGAACACTCATTGGAACACCCTGGCTGTGGAAAGGAGCTGTCCCCTGTAGATTTCATCTGAGATGTTCTATTGCTCAATAAAGCTCCACTTTGTCTTGTTTACCCTCCATTTGTCTGCATACCTCATTCTTCCTGGGCTCAGGACAGGAAGTCAGGACCTGCTGAATGAGGCTAAAAGAGCTGTAACACAAATGTGGCTCAGACATGCTCTGTATTAGTCCGTTTTCATGCTGCTGATAAAGACGTGCCCGAGACTGGGAAGAAAAAGAGGTTTCACAATTCCAGACGGCTGGGGAGGCCTCACAATCATGGCAGAAGGCAAGGGGGAGCAAGTCATGTCTTACATGGGTGGTGGCACACAGAGAGCTTGTGTAGGGAAACTCCCATTTTGTAAAACCATCAGATCTTGTGATACTTATTCAGTATCACGAGAACAACATGGGATAGACTTGCCCCCATGATGTAATTACCGCACACCAGGTCCCTCCGACAACATATGGGAATTGAAGATGAGATTTGGATGGGGACACAGCCAAATCATGTCATTCCTCCCCTGGTGCCTCCTAAATTTCATGTCAGCATATTACAAAACCAATAATGCCTTCCCAACAGTCCCCCAAAGTCTTAACTCATTTCAGCACTAACTCAAAAGTCCATAGTCCAAAGTCTCATCCGAGACAAGGCAAATCCCTTCTGCCTAAGAGCTTGTAAAATCAAAAGCAAGTTAGTTACTTCCTAGATACAATGGGGGTACAGGCATTGGGTAAATACAGCCATTCCAAATGGGAGAAATTGGCCAAAACAAAGGGACTACAGGCCCAATGCAAGTCCAAAATCCAGCAGAGCAGTAAAATCTTAAAGCTCTAAAATGAACTTCTTTGACTCCATGTCTCACATCCAGGTCAGGCTGATGCAAGAGGTGGGCTCCCACAGCCTTGGGCAGCTCTGCCCCTTGGCTTTGCAGGGTATAGCCCCTCTCCTGGCTGCTTTCATGGGCTGGCATTGAGTGTCTGTGGCTTTTCCAGGTGCATGGTGCAAGCTGTAGGTGGATCTACCATTCTGAGGTCTGGAGGACAGTGGCCCTCTTCTCATAGCTCCACTAGGTGGTGCCCCAGTAGGGACTCTGTGGGGGTGCTCTACTCCCACATTTCCCTTCCACACTGCCTTAGCAGAGGTTCTCCATGAGGGCCTTGACCCTGCAGCAAACTTCTGCCTGGGCATCCAGGTGTTTTCATACCTCCTCTGAAATCTAGGCAGAGGTTCCCAAACCTCAGTTCTTGACTTCTGTGCACCTGCAGGCTCAACACCACATGCAAGGTGCCAAGGCTTGGGGATTCCACCCTCTGAAGCAATGGCCCGAGCTGTAACTTGGCCCCTTTAGCAATGACTGGAGTGGCTGGAATGCAATGTACCAAGTCCCTAGGTTACACAGAGTAGGGGAGCTGTGGGCCTCCCCCACGAAATCATCTTTTCCTCCTAGACCTCCAGGCCTGTAATGGGAGGGGCTGCCATGAAGACCTCTGACATGACCTGGAGGCATTTTTCCCATTGTTTTGGGGATGATCATTCAACTCCTCGTTACTTATGCAAATTTCTGCAGTTGGCTTGAATTTCTCCTCAGAAAATGGGATTTTCTTTTCTACTGCATCATCAGGCTACAAATTTTCTGAACTTTTATGCTCTGTTTCCCTTTTAAAACTGAATGCTTTTAACAGCACCCAAGTGCCCTATTAAATGCGTTGCTGCTTAGAAATTTCTTCCACCAGATACCGTAAATCATCTCTCTCAAGTTCAAAGTTCCACAGACCTCTAGGGCACAGGCAAAATGCCACCAGTTTCTTCACTAAAACATAACAAGATTCACCTTTATTCCAGTTCCCAACAAGTTTCTCATCTCCCTCTGAGACCACCTCGGCCTGGACCTTATTGTTCATATGATTATCAGCATTTTTTTCAAAGCCATTCTACAAGTCCCTAGGAAGTTCCAAATTTTCCCACATGTTTCTGTCTTCTTCTGACAGAAAACAGTTCCAACTCTCCAAACAGTTCCAATCTCTGCTTGTTACCCAGTTCTAAAGTTGCTTCCACATATCTGGGTATCTTTTCAGCAATGCCCCACTCTACTGGTACCAATTTACTGTGCTAGTCTATTTTCATGCTGCTGATAAAGACATATCCAAGACTGGGAAGAAAAAGGAGTTTAATGGACTTACAGTCCCACATGGCTGGGGAGGTCTCACAATCATGGCAGAAGGCAAGGAGGAGCAAGTCACATCTTACATGGATGACAGCAAGCAAAGAGAGTTTGTTCAGGGAAACTCTCATTTTTTTAAAAAAAATTACTTTAAGTTCTGGGATACATGTACAGAACCTGCAGACTTTTTACATAGGTACACAGGAGTACATGTGCCATGGTAGTTTGCTGCATCTATCAACTCATCATCTAGGTTCAAAGCCCAACGTGCGTTAGCTATTTGTCCTAATGCTCTCCCTCCGCTTGTCCCCAATCCCCCAACAGATTCCAGTGTATAATGTTCCCCTCCCTGTGGCCATGTATTCTCATTGTTCAACTCCCACTTATGAGTGAGAACATGCAGTGTTTGTGTTTCTGTTCCTGTGTTAGTTTGCTGAGAATGATGGCTTCCAGATTCATCCATGTCCCTGCAAAGGACATGAACTCATTTTTTAAATGGCTGCATAGTATTCCGTGGTGCATATCTGCCACATTTTCTTTATCCAGTCTGTCATTAATAGGCATTCAGGTTGGTTCCAAGTCTTTGCTATTGTGAACAGTGCTGCAATAAACATACATGTGCACGTGTCTTTATAGTAGAATGATTTATAATACTTTGGGTATATACCCAGTAATGGGATTGCTGAGTCAAATGGTATTTCTGGTTCTAGATCCTTGAGGAATCGCCACACTGTCTTCACAAAATGGTTGAACTAATTTACACTCCCACCAACCGTGTAAAAGCATTTGTATTTCTCCACAGCCCCACCAGCATCTATTGTTTCCTGACTTTTTAATAATCACCATTCTAACTGGCATGAGATGGTATCTCATTGTGGTTTTGTTTTGCATTTCTCTAATGACCAGTGACGATAAGCTTTTTCATGTTTACTGGCTGCATAAATGTCTTCTTTTGAGAAGTGTCTGTTCATATCCCTCACCCGCTTTTTGAAGGGATTGTTGTTTTCTTGTAAATTTGTTTAAGTTCCTTGTAGATTCTGGAT
>NW_016804257.1:0-500 GCF_001698545.2 Rhinopithecus bieti
ATATTCCATTCCATTCCATATTCCATTCCTTTCCATATTTAATTCTATTCCATTCCATATTCCATTCTATTCCGTTCCAGATTCCATTCCATTCCGTTTCATATTCCATTCTTTTCCATATTCCATTCCATATTTCCATTCCATTCCATATTCCATTCCATTACCTGCCTTATTACATTCCATTCCATTTAATTCCATTCCATTCCATTCCATTTCATATTCCATTCCATTGCATTTCACTCCAATCCATTACATTCCATAAACCGTTCCATTCCATATTCCATTCCATTTCATTCCGTATTCTATTCCATTCCATTCCTTATTCCATTCCGTTCCATATTTAATTCTATTCCATTCCATATTCCATTCTATTCCATTCCATATTCCATTCCATTCCGTTTCATATTCCATTCTTTTCCATATTCCATTCCATTCCATTGCATTCCATATTTGATTCCATTCCATATTCCATTCCATTCCATTTCATATTCCATATATCA
>NW_016804258.1:0-2062 GCF_001698545.2 Rhinopithecus bieti
CACGCACATAAACATACAGGCACACATATATACACACATGCACATACACAGACACACACATAATACATATATACACACATACACAGACACATATACACACGCACATAAACATACAGGCACACATATATACACACATGCACATACACACACAGACACACATAGTGTTATACAGATTTGAAGCATTTCCTACTCTCCTGGATGTAACAACTTGGAAGACCCCTCCTGGGGGCAATTTTGCAACTTGCATGAGAAAGTTTTCCACTTCAAGTAATGTGCCTTCAGGAAATATCTAATGGTGAGCGGAATGAGTCGGCTATTGTAGTTGTCATTGCAGCCTTGTTTATAGAACACGTGAAAGAAGGGCAGTGTCCCAAAAAGAGGAACTGGCTACATTGTTATTAGCTGGTGGTGATGAGGTCTGGCAAACTCAGCATAAATGGTGTCTGTGGTCTCTGCCACTCTCTCATGAGGGAGCGAATAGGAAAAACACACTACTTTCTGCAGTACTCCACTATTATTCTTGATTCTTCACTTCTGACACCAGATGTATGGGCTTTCTTGACCAGTTCTCCAATACCAGCTGGTATTCTCCAATTTTACTCACTTCTGAAACCAACCCGAGTCAGGGCAGATCCCCCAGGTTAAGGGCTCATTTTCACAATGCCACCCCCACCTCAGGTGCCAGTTGCAGGGAGGGTGGTGGCAGGAAAACGTGACACTGTCTGGATGACCTGAGAAGCACCCTCTATGAATCTGTTTTCCTCCCTGTGCCTCACCTCACCTGGGTTTCCGCCCCTACTCCTGCGGAGGGCCACTGACGCTGCACATCTCTCAGGCTGTGCTCTCCTGGGTTTCCGCCCCTACTCCTGCAGAGGGCCACTGACCCTGCACATCTCTCAGAATGTGCTGCGGCTGTCAGCTGGCCCTGCCTCTGTTACAGGTCTCCATTCCGCGGCCAGGTTTAATGGCTTAGTGTCCCAGGGCCCTGCCCTGCCGGGAATGGTGCAGGGACTCCTTCCACCGCCTCTTCTTATCACAGAAGCGTCTGCTCCTGCTGTGTCTTCTTCGCTGCTCAGCAGAAACAGGCTTTTCACATTTCTGTGCTTCACAGAGTCATGTGTGAACTTGTGGAGATGTAGAAACGATGAAGAAATTGAAGTCCTGTGATTCAAATAAGGAGGGACCCCTCCCTGCATGGGAAGGAGGAGCAGAGGCCCTGTCACGCACTGGGCAACCAGGGAAGGCGAGGCTGGATTCCCAGCTCTGTCCCTCCTGACTTTACACTGTAACTGCCCAGGGGGTTCACCTTGTCTGCTGCCTAGACAGAGCCGATTTATCAAGACAGGGGAATTGCAATAGAGAAAGAGTAGTTCACACAGAGCTGGCTACGTGGGAGACAGTAGTTTTATTATTACTCAGATCAGTCCCCCTGAGCATTTGGGGATCAGAGTTTTTAAGGACACCTTGGTGGGTGTGAGGAAGCCAGTGGGCCAGGAGTGCTGATTGGTTAGGTAGGACATGAAATCACAGGTAACTGATTGAAGCTGTCGTCTTGTGCTGAGTCAGTTCCTGGGTGGGGGCCACAAGATCAGATGCCCAGATGGGCATCTTTTCTCTTTCTTTCATAAATAAATAAACCCTACTCATTTATTCAAAATTAGCCAATATCAGTAATAACTCTGTTAATTTACAGAATACGGTTACATATACACACAGTCTTTTCATTTATAAATTTAAAAATATTTACAGTATGCAAGGTATTACCTTCGGCATAGTAGAAAACTTACATTTGAAAGAAATGTGTCACTTGTCAAGTACATCAGCATCAAGTTGAGGAAGTAAAATATGTCACAACATAGCATATAAGTTAACAGTAAAGGTTTATGATTATTTGGAAGAGAATAAAGAGAAAGGTTCCTAGGAGGGGTTGCCGTGATCTCTTTTCTAATGATCATCCTTCCTTCTCATTTGTTAATTGACACAAGTTAATGCCCAATCACAAGAATGGTTCCCAAGGCTAAGTTGATTTATATATATATATATATGCATTTATATATTATAT
>NW_016804259.1:0-14725 GCF_001698545.2 Rhinopithecus bieti
ACCTGCTATGATCTGTATTAGGATTGCATTTAATCTATTGACCAATTAGTCAAGTAATTATAAGATTACAAAAAACTATGCTTTTATCTGGGAATCATTTGCTTCCCTCTAATAATTTGTTGTTTCAGTGTAGAAATCATATACTTTTGTCAGATGCAGTTCTCTATATTTGACCTATCTTGGTCATTTTAAATGATGTTTTCTTTAAAGACTAGTTTATAATTTTTGTTGCTGGTATATAGAAATGCAATTGATTTTTTGTTTAACCTTTTATCCAGAGACCTTCTTAAATTCATTTGTTAATTTTAAAAGTCTACAGATTCTATCAAGTCTTTTACATACAGTATAATGTCAGTTATCAATGATAGTTTATAATTATTCCTTTAAAAACTTTGTATTTTTTTAGTTCTTCTTGTGCTGCCTAGCACATTTAATAAAATATTTAAAAAACAGTGAATTGAGAACTTAGGCTTTTGTTTTCAGTCTCAGAAGTAGAGCTTTTAATATTTTATCACTAATTCTATTTTTTGTATTTCATAAATTGAAATTCTTCAATTGGTTAAGAACATTTTGTTTAACTATGTGTTGCTAGAATTGTATCTTTATGCATATATTGAGATTATTTAATTCCCTTTTATAATTTTAATAGAAGTGAATGACTAATTTTGTAAAATAACGTAAAATCAATATTGCATTTTTGAAATGAACCCACCTGATTGTTGTGGATTATCCTGTTTATTCCTACATTCAGTTTACAAATCTTTGAGATATTTTTACTTATATTCTTGAGGCTAATATATAATATTTTTTCTTATATTTCCCATGTTAGATTTTATATCAATTTATGGGAGTCTCATAAGGAGAACTGGAAAGTGTTTATCTACTCTTAGCCTATGAAATGTGTGAATAAGATTGACGATATTTCTCTTTTAAGCTTTGGTGAAGCCATTAGTGACCGGGATTTTCTTTGTGGAAAAGTTCTTAATAATAATTTCAGCTTTTAATGTATGCAAAATTTTGTAATTTTCTATTTCTCTGTCAGTTTTAACAAGTTGTGTTTTGAGTAATTTTCCATTTCTTTCAAAATTTTAATTTATTCTTTAATTATTTTATCTTTATATTTTCTATGGAAATATTAGTGATATCCACTTTTTCATCCCTAATATTGATGATTGTTCTCTTTCTATTTTTTAATATGTCTTACCAGGTAGTTATCAATTTTATTACTCTTAAAAAATACCAAATTTACTTGGCTTTTTTGATATTACATGTAGGATTTCATTAAATTCCGTCTTCATATTTTTCTTAATTTAGGATTGTTTTGTGTTGTTTTCAAGTTTCTAGATATAGAAGCTTTGATCATTAATTTTCAGCTTTTAAAGTTGTTGTGACAGGATGTAGTGGCTCGTCGCTGTAATCCCAACACTTTGGGAGGCTGAGGCAGGCAGATCACCTAAGGGTCAGGAGTTTGAGAGTAACCTGGCCAGCATGGTGAAACCTCGTCTCTACTAAAAATACAAAAATTATACAGGCATGGTGGTGGGCACCTGTAATCTCAACTACTTGGGAGACTGAGGCAGAAAAATTGCTTGAACCCGGGAGGCAGAGGTTGCAGTGAGCCAGGATCGTGCCACTGAGCTCCAGCCTGGGTGACAGAGCAAGACTCCATCTCAAAAAAAATTTTTTTTTTGTTTTTTCTTTTGTAGAGATGGGGTCTCATTATGTTGCCCAGGCTGTCGGTCTTAGTATTTATTTTCATTTTGACTTTTTGTTNAAAAAAAGTTAATAGGTAAGAATTGTACATATGTATGGAGTACATGTGATATTTTGATACATGCATATAACGTGTAATGATCAAATCAAGGTAATTGAGATTTCCATCACCTCATTTATTATTTGTGTTCACAACACTAAATTTTCTCTTCCAGCCATTTAAAATATACAGTAAAATATTCATAACCACAGTTACCCTCCTGTGCTGAACACCAGAACATATTTCTCCTAATTTCAAGATTTAAATTTTCTAATATATGCATATCAATATAATTCACTTGAAACATTTTTTATCTTCACCCTTCAACTTCTTTGTCTTTTTTTTTTTTTTTTTTTTTTTTTTTTTTTTTTTGAGACAGGGTCTCGCTCTTTCAACCAGACTGGAGGGCAGTGGCTCAGTCATGGCTCATTGCAGCCTGGAATTCCTGGGCTCAAGTGATCTTTTCACCTCAATCAACCATGTAACTGGGACTACAGACGTGTATTACCATGCTCAGCTAATTTTACATTTTTTTTGTAGTGACACAGATCTTGCTCTGTTACTCAGGCTGGTCTCAAACTCCTGGCCTCAAGTGATTCTCTCTCCTCAACCTCTCAAAGTGCAGGGATTACAGGTATGAGCCACTGTGGCTTGCCACACTACAACTTTTGAAGTGTCAAGTTGTATTATCACTTAATTCACAAATTTATTTAATTTCTTGTCTTATATTATCCTGTTTAAAGGTAAGAATACCCAAAGCTCAGTGGGTTAAGTAACTTTTACAAAATTAGAGCTGATACCTGAAAGCCAGGGTCAAATCCAGTTCCACTGATTATAGGGACAGTGCTGTTTATACAGGGGCTTTCTGCATGCCAGGAAGTGAGATATTCTGTTGCTGCTACATTGCAATAAGAGCAGGCAAGCAGGCATGCAGTCAGCATCAGCCATGGTAATCTTTACACAAGTTATTACACAGATGACACTCGCTGCAGGATTATTGTGTAATGATTACCACAGCTGATGCTCACTGCCCACAGCTGATGCTCAATGCATGATAATCAAATCATCACTTTGTACCCCTTGAATATATACAATTTGTATTTGTTAATCAGTTGCATTTTATACAGAATCAGAGAGCAGGATTCCAGGGTTCAGCTCCTGGACATCTCATAGCCCTTTCTGGCTCATGGAACCCATCCACCATTGCCTGCTCACGTTGCTTTGGAGGTTATTTTCTGAAATCATTGTCTGGACCTTGGTAAGGGCATTTTCCCATCCCTTTCACCTACAGAAACAAGTGTCCCAGAGGTCGGGTGAAGAGAACTGAAAGAGAAAATATCCAGACTCTTTTAACAGTTGATCAAATAAATGCACAAGCAAATAGCTCCAGTAACTAAGTTTTAATTTCTCTTTATGGGTCCCAAACTATTTTCTTATATTTGTTAGGGAAAATTTTATCCAAGGTAGCACCATCTTTTGAGGACAGCAATTTGAATCATGTTCCTGTGTGACCCCTCTGCATACTTACCAGTTTTACTTATGACCTTCCTTTTCCCCTTAGCCATTTGTTTCCTGTGTAGCACCTGGTTGATTAAGTTCCCTCTACCTTGGAGAAAAGGTTGATGCTGTTAATAGGGAGGATCACTGTGCCCCTGCAGCTTTCCAGAGCCTACAGGAGGTTCTTCCACCAGGGATCTGAGCAGAATAGAAATTAACCTTACAGTTAGGGCCAAGAGCCAGGGTTGCAGCAGTGTCATTTGGTAAAACGAAGTGGCAGAGGGAGATGGTGTAGTGTAGAGGAAAAGCACAGGCCTTCCTGTCAAACACACCAGAGTTTGGATCCCATCTCTGCCACATACTAACTCTTTCATCTTATGCAAGCTATTACTGTTGCCGAATCTCAGTTTCCTCAATTGCATGAACACCAGAACAAACAATACCTCTATCAAGGATAGGTCATAGGATCATAGTAATATGAGGATGAAATTAGATGATAAAACCTCAGCTGAATCTGGTCCTTGAGAGCTGCTCAATAAAGACCTCTTTCTCCTCCTTTTCTTAGAAGAAGGCTCATCTGCCTACCAACACATGACCCAAGGAGGTAGGGATGTGTATTAGTCCATTTTCACACTGCTATAAAGACACTACATGAAACTGGGTAGTTTATAAATAAAAGAGGTTTAATTGACTCACAGTTTCACATGGGTGGGAAGACCTCAGGAAACTTACCATCTTGGTGGAAGGTGAAGGAAAAGCAAGCACGTTCTTCACAAGGGGCCAGGGAGAGAGAGAGAGCCAGCAGGGAAAATGCCAGACGCTTTTCAAACAACCAGATCTCCTGAGAACTCACTCACTATCAAGAGAAAAGCATGGGGAAAATCGCACCCATGAGCCAACCACCTCCCACCAGGTAACCCCTCAACATGTGGGGATTACAATTCTAGAAGAGATTTGCATGGGGACATGGAGCCAAACCATATCAGGGAAGTTGAGGAGTAGGATTTGACCACTCTGAGATGAGGCACAGGTGTATGGTAAATGCACCTGAGAGCAATAACTTAAGCATATTCTGAGAATGACCCTGCATGGTACAAGCATGTGAATGTGTGTTATGAGCTAGAGCTAGAGAATCTTGGAGTAGCCATCCAGAGGTTTGTTTCTTGGCTGTGAGGAACATCTAAGACCCTGGCTTCTCCTATGGAACATGGTACATACAGGGAAGTGAGTTTTGGGTTGCATAAACATTGTCAGGTGGAAATTGTTAGGGAAAGGGTACTATGTGAAAATCTTGTACAAACTGCATTCCTTTTGCAAGAGTTTCAGTCTTCTGCCCAGTCCGCCACCACTGGGCTATGTGGTTGGTTCTCCTGTCCAGCCCACTAATACTAGATGTTTAGGCCTGTGGGTAAGTCCCTAGTAAAACCCGATGTGTCTTGCTGATTCTGGTCTCTTCCTTGGCCTCTTGAACCCGGTACCATCCTTACTGGAGTAGACAGGAGTTCAGCACAACAACTGCTCATACTGAAACTCTTGGCAAGAAATCTTTCCTCAATAAACTCATCTCTGATGACCTACCTGATTCCATCAGTTCATTCATTCATTTGAGTTAGATATTGCCCTCCATCTAGATTTTCTTTTCTCAAAATAATAATAATAATAATAATTACTGTATTTCAGTTGTGAGGTAGTGGAGCTGGGATTTGACACCAGGTAGTCTAATATCTGAGCATAGTCTTAACCACTGTGCTCTCCTGCCTTCTCCTAGAGTCTCTTCTCATGAATTCATCTGTGAACATTGGCTACTTCCGCACCTCTCTTCCCTGGAATACTGGGAATTCCTCACTCTCCCCTTAACAAATTGGTGTTTCTCTCTACTTTGAAAACTTTATGTACAAAATATGTAAAAGTGTCTTTTACTTACTTTGGATTCCTAATATATTAGCTGGGTTTTGAAAATGAGGTGTTGATTATTATCTGCAATGAAGAGGCAAGTTAGAATTTCTTCACTGGAATTTGGCTTTGGAAGTATTCTATTTGGCCAGTAGAATTTTCAGTGTTGCTGTTGGTACTCATGTATTTGTTTGGCATTTACTTTTTTAAGAATTTGAATATCTTTAGCTGGGGCATATAATCTCCAGTTCAACATAAGCCCCACTATCCTTCTCAGTCACTCTCACATTTATGTGACTTGCCTAGGACATTAAAAGCATTTTAGTTTTGGCTAGTCCAGAAAATCTCATCTAGTTTCTTCCCCAAGGTATATAATTCCCTTCAAAGCAATATTTTCTGTCTGCACAATTGGCTTTAGATTCAATCCTTTAGTTGAAGCTGAAATATATTATTAAACCATCCACATTTTCCTGTTATTATCTCACACACAGAGGAACACACACAAATATAAAATAAGTAACAAATAGAAAAAACAGCAAATTAGAAAAGTAAAATGAGCTTAGTCATTCAATTAAGATGAAAAGAGGTTGATATGGTTTGGTTGTGTTCCCATCCAAATCTCATCTTGAATTGTAAGCCCCATAATTCCCACATGTCCTGGGAGGGAGCAGGTGGGAGGTAATTGAATCATGAACGTAGGTCTTTCCCATGTTGTTCTCATGATATTGAATAAGTCTCAAGAGATCTGGTGGTTTTATAAAGGGGAGCTTTCCTGTACAAGCCCACTTGCCTGTTGCTATGTAAGATGTGCCTTTGCTCCTCCTTTACCTTCCACCGTGATTGTGAGGTCTCCCCAGCCATGCAGAACTGTGAGTCCATTAAACTTCTTTCCTTTATAAATTACCCAGTTTCAATTATGTCTTTATTAGCAGCGTGAAAAGAGATTAATATAGTAAACTGGTGCCAAGTAGTGGGGTGCTGCTGTAATGATACCTGAAAATGTGACTTTGGAACTGGGTAACAGGCAGAGATTGGAACAGCTTGGAGGGCTCAGAAGAACAAAGGAAGATGTGGAAAAGCTTGGAACTTCCTAGAGACTTGTTGAATACCTTTGACCAAAATGCTGATAGTGATATGGACAATAATATCCAGGCTGTCGTGGACTCAGATGGAGATGAGGAACTTGTTGGGAACTGGAGCAAAGGTGCCTTGCTATATTTTAGCAAAGAGACTGGCAGCTTTTGCCCCTGCCCTAGAGATTTGTGGAACTTTGAACTTGAGAGAGATAGTTTAAAGGCATCTGACTGAAGAAATTTCTAAGCAGCAAAGCATTCAAGAGGTGATGTGAGTATAGCCAAAGGCATTCAGTTTTATGTATTCACATATATATGGTTTGGAGTTGGAACTTATTTAAAAGGGAAGCAGAGAATAACATTTCAGAAAATTTGCAGCCTGACAATGCAATAGAAAAGAAAACCAATTTTCTGAGGAGAAATTCAAGCCAGCTGCAGAAATTTGCATAAGTAATTAGGAGCTAAGTGTTAATCATCAAGCAAATGGGGAAAATGTCTCCAGGACATGTCAGAGGTCTTCATGGCAGCCTCTCCCATCACAAGTCTGGAGGCCTAGGAGGAAAAAATGGTTTCCTGGGCCAGGCCCAGGGCCTTGCTGCTTTGTGCAGTCTCAGGACTTGGTGTCCTGCATCCTGCCATGGCTAAAAGGGACCAACATACAGCATAGGTCTTTGCTTCAGAGTGCAAGCCCCAAGCCTTGGTAGCTTACAGGTGGTGTTGGGTCTGTGGGTGTGCACAAGTCAAAATTGAGGTTTGGGAACCTCCACCTAGATATCAGAGGGTGTATGGAAATGCCTGGATGTCCAGGTAGATGTGTGCTACAAGGACAGAGCCCTCATGGAGAACTTCTGCTAGGGCAGTGTGGAAGAAAATGTGCAATTGTGAACCCCACACAGAGCCCCTACTTGGGGCACTGCCTAGTGGAGCTGTGAAAAAAGGACCACTGTCTTCCAGACCCTAGAATGGTATATCTACCAACAGCTTACACTGTGCACCTGGAGAAGTCACAGGCACTCATTGCCAGCCTGTGAAAGCAGCCAGGAGGGGGGCTATACCCTCCAAAGCTACAGGGACAAGACCATGGGAACCCGCCTCTTGCATCTGTGTGACCTGAATATGAGTCAAAGAGTCAAAGGAGATATTTTGGAGCTTTAAGATGTGACTGCCCTGCTGGATTTCATACTTGCATGGAGCATCTTGTCCTTTCATTTTGGCCAACTTATCCCATTTGGAATGAGTGTATTTACACAATGTCTGTACTCCCATTGTGTCTAGGAAGTAACTGACTTGCTTTTGACTTTACAGGCTCATAAGTGAAAGGGACTTGCCTTGTCTCCAATGAGACTTTGAACTTAGACTTTGAGTTAATGCTGAAATGAGTTAAGACTTTGGGAAACTGTTGGGAAGGCATGATTGGTTTTGAAATGTTAGCACATGAGAGTTGGACGGGGCCAGGGGCCAAATGATATGGTTTGGCTGTCTCCCCATCCAAATTTCATCTTGACTTGTAGCTCCCATAATTCCCACTCAGTGTGAGATAATTGAATCATGGGGACAGTTCTTTCCCATGCTGTTCTCGTAATAGTCAATAAGTCTCATGAGAACTAATGGTTTTAAAGAGGGGATTCCCCTGCACACATCTTCTTGCCTGCTATCATGTAAGACATGCTTTTGCTACCCCTTCACCTTTGGCCATGATTGTGAGGCCTCCCCAGTCATGCAGAACTGTGAGTCCATTAAACCTCTTTCCTTTATAAATTATCTACTCTGGAGTGTCTTTTTTTTTTTAAATTTAATTATTAGCAGCATGAGAACAGACTAATAAGAGGTTAACATCTATATGTTCCCAATTACTAGCTTCATGACCTTGGCTTATTAGTTAGCATGTCTGATTCTATTTCCACATTGCTAAAAGTATTTCATAGCATTATGAAGAGAATAAAATAAAATGACATATGCAAAATCTCACATAAAGTACATAAAAGTATATAAAATGGTAATTACTAGTATTATTTGAATTATTTTGAAGTTATATAATGAAGTAGTACATGAGAGTTAAGATTGTGGGCTTTGACACTTTCTGGCAGGGTGATATGGGTCAGGTGGCTTAGCCTCTGTTTCCGTTTCCTTCCTTAAAATGAGCACAATTATAGTGGCTACTCATGAGAGTGTAACGAGGGTAAAATTAGCAAGCATATGTCAAGCCCTTTGAAGTTACTCACAGATAGTAGGTCTAAAGAAATGTTACTCATCTCATTTGTGAATATCATTTTAGAGAATGAATGTTATCTGTTGGAGACTAGCCTGGCAAAACAAAATCTTAAAGCAACATATTTTTTTCTAAAAGCAAGCATGAGACAATTGTCTAAAATTAGCATGGCAGAATGGGAAAGGCACGCGCACACACACACACACACACACACAGAGCAAATATGTCTTGTATGAGTAAATTTTTTTCTGGTTTTAATGGACAGAAATATATTTTAACTTTAAAATATAATATCCAAATGAGAATTTCAACCCTTATCATAAAATTGAATCCAGATGATTCGTTTTGAAAAAAAAAAAAATAGAAACAAATATATCTTAATGGGAGAAACATGTAGAATATTGACTCATAGTCAATTTTGAGGAAATTTGATGAATTTCCATCAAATTATTCTGTCACATGTATACCATGAAATATGGAATTAAATATGATTATCTGGTGTAAAGGCACACTTAAAAACACACTCAACAATAACAAAAAGAAGTAAAGAAAAGGAAAAGGGAGACAAACTCCAACATGCCCAGAACTGCAAGGCAGTTGTAAACTTCTCCTGCCTTAGGCAACACTTTATTTCATAGCTGTGTTGATTCTGCCCCAGCCAGCCATCATGGGTGTGTTTAGTTCAAAGAATTTATAAAGGAAATTTCCCAGAGAGTGAGAACATTCTGACATGAGTAATAATAAGATAGTGTGTGATGTGCCAAAAACATGATTTCAGCATTGCCAAAAACAGTGCTATACAAGCCAGGTTTAAGAAGCTTATATAGATCTTCTGAAGAGTAAATGAAACCCAAAGAAATAAACAGGAGTGTAACTTCATGTTTCACAGTTTTTCTATTAGAGACAAAAGAACTCTTGAGTCCTGAAAGCCAATGAAACAATTTGGTAGTTTTTTTCTGAAGTGAAAATAATCTTACAAAATACAGAGTCATTAAAGTGGTATAAATAATTTTCAAACTAAATTCATGTATATCTTCTCATTTTGTCCTGATATTCAAAGATCTTGCAAAATTACGTAAAAATAATACAGCTTAATAAGGGGTTTTGGTAAATATTCTAAAATTAAAAAAAAAAATTGTCCTTCGCTCTTGAATTTTTTCTCACTCAATATCAGTATATTCTTACCTCTTTTATCTCACCACACATATGTTAAAAATAATCCCATTAACTTTATCACATTTTCCAGATAATTTTTAATTTAAAATCAGTGCATGGAAATATTACAGGCAATCAGTAGGAAAATCAGTTTCCTTTCTTAAATGAATCATTTATCTATCGACTTTTCAAAATGTATTTTAATGAACCCACTTCTGAAATTTTAAACTTTGATAGATGAAAATACTACTAAGAGCTTCTATTTTGATGGAATTAAAAAGAATATCCTTCAGCATTCAGTAGAGTTAGAAAGTCTGACTGACAAAAAATGAACAGCATGAATTGAGCAGAAACATTTAGAAGTGAAACCTGATTTCTAATTCTGCTTTAATAGCTATGTGATCATTAGAAACTCACTTTATTTTTCTTTGCCTAGTTTCTTCTTTCTCAGACTGGGCATAATCACATTTTATCTGAGTATAATTGTCCCAAATCACCAAACCATCTCACTCATCAGAAGTATTAAAAATCATCAAATGTCATTCTCCCATAAGTAAAGGTTCTTTCTGGGAAAAAACACCATGATGTCTCCAGAGGAAGGAGATATTGGAGATGTTCAAGCAGATGATCTACAAGGAAGTTAAAAGAAGTAAGTGAGGGCCGGGCGCGATGACTCCCGCCTGTAATCCTAGCACTTTGGGAGACTGAGGCGGGTAGATCACGAGGTCAGGAGATCGAGACCATCCTGGCTAACACAAACTCCGTCTCTACTAAAAATACAAAAAAATTAACCAGGCCTAGTGGTGGGCGCCTGTAGTCCCAGCTACTTGGGAGGCTGAGGCAGGAGGTTGGCTTGAATCCGGAAGGCGGAGCTTGCAGTGAGCCGAGATGCACCACTGCACTCCAGCCTTTGCGACAGAGCGAGACTCCATCTCAAAAAAAAAAAAAAAAAAAAAAAAAAAAAANCAACGTTTTTCAAATTACTCTTTCAAACACTAATAAGATGAACACATGCAAAATACGTAATAATTTTAACGCAGCTCTACAAATGAATCCACAACTATAGAAGTTTAAATGGGAAAAGTCAAGAAAGGTCCATGACACCTCATCCTTTACAACAAAATATTATACTAAGAGATTCAATTAAAAGTAAACATATAATGAACTGTATAATGAAATTTTAAATAGCTTTATTAGTTATTGTAATATTTGAGTATTTCTCATCTAACATATTTGTACCTATGTAGAACACACACACACACATGCACACACACACACACAATTGTTAAAATGTTTCAGGTTATCTGCTTTTATGTAACAATCTACCCCAAAAATATAATGGTATGAAAAAACATATTTAAAAATACTGTGGATAAGGAATCCAGACAAGGTACAGAGAGATGGCTTGGCTTCCCTCTATAACGTTGGGAGACTCCACTGGGAAGATTCAAATGACTGGGTGTGGAAATATTTTGGAGGTGTCTTCTATCACTGATTGGAAGTCTGGGCTGTGATAACTTGAAGACTATACTCAACTGGTAATGAACACCAGGGGGCTACCTGTGTTCCTTCCTTATGGCTTGGGCTCCCACACAAAATAGTGTCCTCTTCTTATACGGCAACTCAGGGCTCCAAGAGCAAATATTCTGACAAAGGGATAGTTACACAACATTTTATGACCTAGAATCAGGATTTAAATAGTGTCACTTTGATATACTCTTTTGATTGAAGCCCGTCCACACTCAAGCGGAGGTAACAAAGACCCCTCTCATTAGAAGACTGGTACAACTTAACATCATTTAAAAATATCACCACAAATGGAACTAATAATTAACACTGAAACAAAATTTTCTATTACAGTTGAAATGTCCATTGCTTTTTATTTCATTCATTGGAATACAAATATTATTCAATTGTAATTGTGACTACTTTTCTTCCTATCAATTCTATGAAACAGAACAATAGTGCAATCTCTAGGAAGCAGTGTTGATTACTCCTCCCTTTTTTTTTATGTAATGTTGAAATCACAGAAAACAATGCCGTGAGTTCTTACCTGCCATGCAGGAAAGCTGTAAGACAGCTGATTAGTACTGTAGATTTTAAAAAAGCAAAGTGTTGATTAAAATCCTAAGTTGCATAGGATAAACCCTGAAGCAATAGGGTAATTTCTGTAACTCAAATAGAAAATAAAAACACAAACAGTTAGAGGATGTCACACATGAAACCTTCTTTCACGGCTAAGCCCACTCACCTCATCTCTCACCAGTCTGAGCATTTATGGTGCTATTACTATTTACTTTTTATCTCCTCCATAATCCTTATCCTATAGGTTAGTCTCATTTTGACTGAGAGAAATATATCCCTAGCTGTTATCTGCTGAGAGCCATAAGTTTCAGGGGCTCGTACTCTGGCCTTTCTCTTGCTGTACCCCTCACTATGGACAAAAAGCCAGGGACTGTCCTTCTATGTAGGCCATGTTTCAGGTGTCCCGAACTCAGAAATTCTCTGCCCATATGGTCATGGCACACTAGCAGACCTATGAGGCTTTCTTCCCATGGTGGCTCTTTGCATGGAAGAAAGGGTGGGACAGAGCTTTAACTTGAGGTATGGTTTGTTCAAATATATTTATATGAGACCCTTCTGGTGGTGAGTGGAGTTGGGTGTTACTGTGGGCTAGGGCTTCCATTCATATTCTTGTTTAGAACTCATAAATATTATGAGTGGGTCAGTTCCATGAAGTTTTCGATTTGGCAAAAACAGAAAGTGGTAAATTATAAAATGATAATTCCTTTCTATTCTCTGCAGATGTTTATAATTTTATTTTTCTGACATTTAAGTCAGTAGAGATGAAAATGTTCATTTATTTCAGCCTATGTGTATTAATATTTGTCTGAATAAAATGTGTAGGGTGTACAGTCATCAAGAGGAACTAACAGGAACACCTACCACCCTCAAAACACCAGGTTGGAACTCTAAGCACACACTGCAGAAAGATATATTTGTATGTACATTCTATGTACTCTATATTGGGGCAGATAGAATAGTTTAAATATAACATTTCAAGGAGTTAATCATTTATAGAAAATGTGTTCAGGCCAGATTAAGAACTATAAAACAGGTAAAACGAGAAAAAATATTTTCTAAAATACATAATTTACAAATTAGTTTCTTTAGTACTAACAATGATTTGTTTTCTTTTGAGACACAGTCTCGCTCTGTTGCCCAGGCCAGAGTGCAGTTGTAGATCTCGGCTGACTGAAACTCCACCTCCTATTGAGAGGTGGCAATGTGCTAGCAGCCCTGGCTCTTGGCGCCTTCTTGGCCTGGTTGTCCACTCTGGCAGCACTTGAGGAGCCTTTCAGCCTGCCAGGGCACTATGGGAGCCCCTCTCTGGGCTGGTCGAGGTGGAGCCACCTCCCTCTACTTGCAGGGAGGTGTGGAGGGAGAGGTGCTGGCCGGCTCCCAGGCCAGCGCGAGTTCCGGAGGGCGCAGGAGCGGGCTAGGCGGCCCAGCACATGGAGCGACTGACTGGCTGGCCCCCTGAGCCAGGGCAGTGAGGAGCTTAGCACCAGGGCCAGCAGCTGCAGAGGGTGCTGGCGGCCGACACTGCACTTGAGTTCTCGCAGGGCCTCAGCTGCCTCCTACGGGGCAGGGCTGGGGACCTGCAGCCTGCCATGTCCGAGCCCCCTTCCCTGTGGGGTCCCGTGCCACCCGAGCATCCCCGAAGGGTGCCCCATCCTGCTCCATGGCACCCAGTCCCATCTACCTCCCAAGGACTGAGCAGTGCAGGGGCAGCTAGGGACTGGCAAGCAGCTCCACCTGCAGTCCCCATGTAGAATCCACTAGGTGAAGCCAGCTGGGCTGCTGAGTCTAGTGGGGACTTGGAGAACGTTTATATCCAGCTAAGGGATTGTAAATACATCAATCAGCACTCTGTGTCTAGCTCAGGGTTTGTAAATACACCAATCAGTACTCTGTGTCTAGCTCAAGCTTTGTAAAGACACCAATTGATGCTCTGTATCTAGCTAACCTAGTGAGGACTTAGAGAACTTTCCTGTCTAGCACTCTGTGTCTAGATCAAGGATTGTAAAGGCACCAAGCAGCGCTCTGTCAAAACGGACCAATCAGCTCTCTGTAAAATAGACCAATCAGCTCTCTGTAAAATGGACCAATCAGCAGGATGTGGGTGGGGTCAGATGAGGGAATAAAAGCAGGCTGGCTGAGTTAGCAGTGGCAACCCGCTAGGGTCGCTTTCTGCACTGTGGAAGCTTCGTTCTTTCGCTCTTTGCAATGAATAGTGCTGCTGCTAACTCTTTGGGTCCCTGCCGCATTTATGAGCTGTAACACTCACTTCAAAGGTTTACAGCTTCACTCCTGAAGCCAGCGAGACCACGAACCCACCGAGAAGAACAAACAACTCCAGATGTGCTGCCTCTAAGAGCTGTAACACTCACCGCGAAGGTCTGCAGCTTCATTCGTATCAGCCAGACCATGAACCCACTAGAAGGAAGAAGCTCCAGACACATCTGAATGTCTGAAGGAACAAACTCCGGACATACCGTCTTTAAGAACTGTAACACTCACAGCGAGGGTCCGTGGCTTCATTCTTGAAGTCAACAAGACCAAGAAGCCTCCAATTCCAAACACATGATGTTCAAGCAATTCTTGTGCTTCAGCCTCCCAAGTAGTCGGGATTACAGGTGTGTGCTACCACACTCTGCCTACTGTTGATTTATAAATGGTCAGTTACAATGAAATAAAGAGTAAAAGGCAAGTTCAATATTGGAAATTCTCCCAATTAAAATTGGACCATTTAATATGAATTCATATATATATAGGAGTATTTCAGAAGACTAAAGTACAATGATGGGGAATGAAACAGTGCTACTGAGATTAAGTGAATCATTTCAGATCTGGTTTCAGGTGCTCCTGAGCTCTGTAAGGTTACTCTTTAAGAGAAACTGAAAGACTAGATACGAAGGGTTTTAAAACTTTTATTGTCACTGCTTGTGTGGTGTCTTGTTTTGAAAATTGCTGAAAGATTTATCAATGTTTTGTCTTAATCATATACTTTCTGAAAATCTTAGAGCTAAGTTTGAGAAACAAAAGTTTCTTGATAAAATACAGTGTCCTCTTGATAAAAGA
>NW_016804260.1:0-845 GCF_001698545.2 Rhinopithecus bieti
TTCTTCTTCTTCTTCTCCCTCTTCTCCCTCTTCTTCCTCTTCTTCCTCTTCCTCCTCTTCCTCCTCTTCCTCTTCTTCCTCTTCTTCCTCTTCTTCCTCTTCTTCTTCTTCTTCCTCTTCTTCTTCTTCTTCTTTTTTGAGACAGGGTCTCATTCTGTCACCCAGGCTGGAGTATAGTGGCATGATCATGGTTACTTCAGCCTCTACCTCCGAGGCGCAAGTGATCCTCCCACCTCAGCCTCCTGAGCAGCTGGGGCTATAAACGCGTGCCACCCCTGGCTAAAATTTTTTATATTTTTCTTTGTAGAGACAGGATTTTGCCATGTTGCCCAAGTTGTTCTCAAACCCCTGGGCTCCAGCAATCCTCCTGCCTCAGCCTCCCAAAGTGCTGGGATTACAGGTGTGAGCCACTGCACCTGGCTGTCAACTTATGTCTTATATAATACATATGTATCATGTATAAGTTATCTCTAAGTTATGTCTTACTAGTTGTAACAGGGATAAAAGAAATGACATGACAATAGCCGGGTATGGTAGCACATGCCTGTAGTCATAGCCACTTGGGAGGGTGAGGTGAGAGGATCCCTTGAGTTTGAGACTGCAGTATGCTATGATTATGCCACTGCACTGGGTGACAGAGTGAGACCCTGTCCCTAAGTGTTAAAAAATGGGCTGGGCTCAGTGGCTGTAATCTCAGCACTTTGGGAGGCCGAGGTGGGTGGATCACTTGAGGTTAGGAGTTTGAGACCAGCCTGACCAACCTGGTGAAACCTTGTCTCTAGTAAAAATATATAAAAATTTGGCCGGCGCGGTGGCTCAAGCCTGTAATCCCAGCACTTTGGGAG
>NW_016804261.1:0-1137 GCF_001698545.2 Rhinopithecus bieti
GCCATGTCGCTGCGAATTAGGTCCGAGCCCAGAGAGCTCATTTTAAAATAAAATAAAATTGGCCGGGCGTGGTGGCTCAAGCCTGTAATCCCAGCACTTTGGGAGGCCCAGACGGGCGGATCACGAGGTCAGGAGATCGAGACCATCCTGGCTAACACGGTGAAACTCCGTCTCTACTAAAAAATACAAAAAAAAAAAAAAAAAATTAGCCAGGCGAGGTGGCGGGCACCTATAGTCCCAGCTACTCGGGAGGCTGAGGCAGGAGAATGGTGTGAACCCGGGAGGCGGAGCTTGCAGTGAGCAGAGATCTGGCCACTGCATTCCAGACTGGGCGACAGAGCGAGACTCCGTGTCAAAAAAATAAAAAATAAAAAATAAAAATATTAAATTAAATTAAATTAAGCTGGACGCAGGCGAGGTGGCTCACGCCTGTAATCCCAGCACTTTGGGAGGCCGAGGCAGGTGGATCACTTGAGGCCAGGTGTTCGAGATCAGCCTGGCCAACATGGTGAAACCCCATCTCTACTAAAAATACAAGAAGAAATTAGCTGGGCATGGTGGCACATGCCTGTAATGCCAGCCACTCAGGAGGATGAGGCAGAAGAATCGCTTGAACCTGGGAGGCGGAGGTTGCCGTGAGCTGAGATCGCGTCACTGCACTCAACCTGGATGACAGAGCGAGACGTGGTCTAAAAAATAAAAATAAATAAAAAAAGTAAAAAAAAAAACTGTACTGAGATAGGATTCACACAGCATAAGCTTGCCTTCACTTTGCAAAGTCGTTTTCTCCCTTGGCACAGTCGCTGGGGTCCTGGCGCTGGGGCTCATCTGGCCTTCTCTTCTCCCAGCACTTCCAAGTTGCTTCTTGTCTTCTGGCTTCAGGTTTCTCACAGGAAGTTTGCTGCCGTTTCTTTGCTGCACTTTGTGAAATGTGTGTCTTTACACTCGTGGTTGTAAAGAGTTTTCTTTCTCGTTTTCATCAGCTTGGTTGCTGGGCATCTTGGTGTGATTTTCTTTTCTTTTCATATATGTGTGTATGTACATATATATATATGTATTCTTTGTTTGTTTTGTTTTGTTTTTTGAGACGGAGTTCACTCTGTCGCCCAGGCTGGAGTGCAGTGGCGCGATCTCGGC
>NW_016804262.1:0-17892 GCF_001698545.2 Rhinopithecus bieti
AACAATTCCTGGGTTTTACCTGCTCCTAGGGGGTTCCTCTTCTTGTTCCCCACTACTCACCCTGTGCACCCTGCTCACTGCGCCACTTATTGGGGACCGTGCCGGGGGTGGTGGAGAATGAACAGACACAAGAGACAAAGACAAACAGAGAACATGGCGGCCACGCCTAGAGCCTCGCCTCACTTTATTTATACTCCATAAATCCCACGTCAGCAAAAATAACACAATGTAAAACAAACTTTCTGCACCCAGATATAACCTTCTGCTTAGTTCCTTGTCTCTAAGTTCTTTCTTATTTGTCTGCCTTCTTGGCGCCTACTAGAGTTCATTAAAAGTTCAACTAGAGATCCTGTCCTTGACTACTGGAGTTCATTGAAAGTGCAACTAGCTAGAGATACTGTCCTCGAGTCTTACCTATTCTTAGCATATTATTTTTAATGGCCCCTGCAGGAAGGGGCATACTATAGGAGAGTCAAGGAGGCTAAAGTGGTCACGGCGATGAGCTTCTCAATATCCATGTGGCCCCAAATTCTAATGTTAGTTCATCACTTTCTGCTGGCCAGTGACTGGTCAAAGAATGGATGTGACCAAGCCTGGCCAATGAGGTACGTGATGAAACTTATTGAAGGGCTGTCTGATGACACTCACGAATGGCTTTGGCTACATTTTGCCACCAATCTGAGAGTGAGGCCAACACTCAGGATATGGCAGAATCAAGGGAGGAACAGAGGAACAGCTGGACCCAGGGTTCCAGACCTGAAGCCTACTTCTCAGGAACTGGAATATGAGAACTGTATTATCTCCTCGCTGAAGGCAGTCTGAAGTGGGATTTCTGTTACATGCAGTCCAAAACTTCTTATTGCACAGACTAAGCCCAAATCCTGACTTAGCACTACGTGACCTGGAGCAAAGTACTTCTTTGAGCATCAGTTTCCTCATTGGTAAGAGTTTCCTCACAATAATTGTGGGGACTTAATGAATAACAGACATAAAGCATATTATATCCCATTTTCTCTGTTACTTCAAAGGATGGCACATCTTCAAAACCAAGAGTGAAAACAGACTATATTTAAGAAGCTAAATATATATGGAAAATATTTGTAACCAACATCATTTGAGTTTACAAATAAAAATAAAGGCAAGATTTTTTATTTAACAAGACACTGAGTGTTTATCCTAATCGAAGAGCTGACGATAGACTTAATGGAAAACTACTAAAACCATTCTTTTCATATCTATTTTAAGTTTTAATTTTAAAATTATAGTAAATACACATAAAACTCACCATCTTAACCATTTTTAACTGTACAGTTCAATTGCTTCAAGTACATTCTTATTGTCATGCTCCCATCACCCCCACCCATTCACGGAACTCTTCATCTTGCACAACTGAATTGCAAAACTGAAACTCATTATACATATTAAACACATTAAACAATAACTCCACATTTCCCCTTCCCCCAGCCTCAGGGAACCACCATTCTACTTTCTTTTTGATTTTGACTATTCTAAGTAACTCATATAATTGGATTCATACAGTATTTGTCTTTCTGTGCCTGGCTTATTTTACTTTGCATAAGTTTTCTGAGGTTCATTCATGTTGTAATATGTGTCAGTATATCCTTACTTTTTAGGGCTGAATAATATTCCATTGTATGTCTACATCACATTTTGTTTATCCATGCATCTGTCAGTGGGACACTTGGATTGCAATAAGGAAATACTCGTAAAAGCAAGAAAGATAGGAAATCTAGATAGGAACAAGGAAATGATAAAATACAGGAAACTCTGTACCTGGAACAGTGAAATTTCAAACATTTTATTAGAAGTACTCACTTTCTGTGCGTTAGGCATTTGGGTTGATTTCTTTTAAACTCAGAACCAGTGTGCTTATGTTAATTTATTTCATTGTCTTAGAAGACAAAAAATATGATTCCTAAATGAGGGAAATTTTCTTAGAAAAACTTTCTGGAAATTTTTAACAATTTATTTATATTCAAGGTAACCATACTCAGAGACTATCTTTAATTTTCTTTATTAGTTTAGGTTGGTTTATGTCACCAAGAACATGGGTTATTTGTTTACTTACACTTTGATAAGCACTGAAAAGGAATACCACCAGCAGTGAAAGCAATTGTAGAAGTTTATGATTTTTTTTAAAAAGGAAAAAATGTTATTAGTATTTATTAGTAGTTATTAGTATTTAACCTTGACTTCAATAAATTATGTCTTATCTATTATTTTACCCATACATTGTGCAATGCATGGGGTCCATCAGAGTCAGGTGAAAGCTGACAGCTCTAATACACTAAATTAAAATAACACTAGGAGCAAGAAGCCCTAAATCCCTTTCCGAAATACGCCCAGCGGTTGCTCTTCTTGGGCAGAAGTGTCAGGATGGGATGAAGGAGTGGGTTCTCACTGTGAGGGGCAATTTGAAATTCCTAGAGTCACTTTGGAAGTTACATCTGATTTTTCAAGGCCACACACTCAGGGAAACTGGCTAATTTCCCTAATGTTTTATGAAGTTCTCACACGTCATATTCTGAAAATGGTTTTTTTAATAGGCTTTAAGAAACAGGACTTGAAGACTACTAATGCCTCTACAGGATTGGGTAAGTAGAAGCTATTACGAATGCCATGAATCCAAAAAGATCCTTAAGGTTTTTGTTAAGTTACAAAGGTGTCAGTGGAATTCATACGTTTTCATGTTAATTTTCTAAGCAAAACCAAGACTCAGATTTTTCATCCCTTAGGGAAAAAGAGCCACTTCCCTATGGGTGACCTGTGAACACTAGTGGAATAATTCTAAGCTTAAAGTAGTTAATATACTTACATTGAATTTTTATCGATAAAATTTAGGAGAATTTTTTTCCTATACCAGGACAGACTATTCTTAACAGTAGTTCCATGATACAGGGATTCCAATGTCTTTTTTGTTTAATTATAAATTGAAGCAGAGAGAGACAAAGTGTTTGATGCATGTAATAAACAAGATGGAGGGGAAGTAACCAATTGTTGGATTCCCATGACCTCTACTTTCGTCTTTGGGGAAGTCTTTTTATAAGGCTGTACCTCCCAGTCCCCTTCATATCCCGCCTCTTCTGCCACTCACTCCCAAGCCCTCATTCATTCTATCAATCTATTCAGCTCAGCCTCAAAAGTCCAGCTCAAAACTAATATCCACAAAATGATTTTTTTAAAAAAACCCTCAATACTATCTGAACTTAGACATTTCATTGTTATTTTCTCAACATTTAGTAAAAATTTTAAATGAATTTTATCAAGTGATACACATAGTTTTACAATTTAGATGTTATTGCAAAGTTTAAAACCAAAATATTATGGCAATTCCCTACCCCTCTCTCCAACTCCCCATTCTTCAGTCCTGGAGGCAAACACTTACTTCTAAAATAATTTATTGTGGTGGAAACCATATCACAGAAAATTAGCCATTTTTAATTATACAATTCAGTGGCATTTAGTACATTCACAATGTTGTGCAACCACTATCTCTATCTAGTTGCAAAATATTTCCATCATACTAAATTCAAATCCCCTACCTATTAAGCAATTATTCCCCCAACTTCTTCCCAGGCCCTGGCAATCACCAATCTTCATTTGGTCTCTAGGATTAAACTATTCTGAATATTTCATATAAATGTAATCATACACTATATAGCCTTTTTGTTTATTTGAGGCAGCGTCTCACTCTGTCGCCAGGCTGGAGTACATTGGCGCGATCTCAGCTCACTGCAACCTCCACCTCCCAGGTTCAAGCAATCCTCCTCAGCCTCTTGAGTAGCTGGAACTACAGGCATGCAACACTACTCCCAGCTAATTTTTTGTATTTTTAGAGGAGATGGGGTTTCACCATGTTGGCCAGGATGGTCTCGATCTCTTAACCTTGTGATCTGCCTGCCTTGGCCTCCCAAAGTGTTGGGATTACAGGGGTGATACATATAGATATAGCCTTTTACGTCCAGCTTTTTCTTCTTCTTTCTTATTTATTAATTTATTTTTGAGAAGGGGATCTCACTTTGTCACCCAGGCTGGAGTGCAGTGGCATGATCCTGGCTCACTGCAGCCTTGACCTCCTGGTCTCAAACGATCCTCCCATCTCAACCTCCTGAGTAGCTGGGACTATAGGTGTGTGCCACCACACCTAGCTAATTTTCGTATTTTTTGTAGAGACAGCGTCTCACTATGTTGCCCAGGCTGGTCTTGAATGCCTGGCCTCAGGTGATCCACCCCTCCTTGGCCTCTCAAAGTGTTGGGATTACAGGCATGAGCCACAGCACCTGGTCTAGGCTTCTTCCAATTACGATGTTTTGGGGCTTCATCATACTGTAGCATGTATCAGTGCTTCATTTCTAGGACTGCACAACACTCCATTGTTTGCATATACCACATTTGTTTATCCATTCATCCACTGATGGACATTTGGACTGTTTCTACCTTTTGGTCATTGTGAATAGAGCTGCTATGAACATGTAGTGTATACATGTATTTGTCTGAATATCTGTTTTCAATTACTTGGGGTATATACCTAGAAGTGGAATTGCAGGGTCATATGGTAATACCATGCTTAAGGATGCTTTCTGAGGAATCGTCAAACACAAACACAGGTTTATTGTGCACATTTCATCTACCTGAATGACACTTCTTGAAAGAAAGTCTTTGTCTCAATTATGTCTGCATTTTTCACTTTCTCCTCTCTCTCTCTCTCTCTCTCTCTCTCTCTCCCCTCCCTCCCTCCCTCCCTGCCTTCCTCCCTCTCTCCAAGTTGTATGGTCCCAAATACACTTCTGTAGATGTTCCAAAACCATGTATTAAATAGTTATTTCATCTAAATAAACCTTGAGATTTGTATAAGAAAATAATGTAAAGAATATCGTCCTTTTTAACAAAGAGAAGTCCTATCATTTACGTTTTTTCACTAAACAGATCTCCGTAAAAGTTTTTTTTTTAGTTTTTCCTTGCTTTCCAGCTCTGCAAATTTATTCCATATCACAATAGTTTTAATTTTTATCCACCCACATCATCTTCTCCCTGATAAAGGATTTATCAGCAACTAAAACATACTGCAATTTTAAAACTGTTTTAAGCTTGTGAGGAATAACAAAGCAAGCAAAAAGGTTTAAAGATGGAAAAAAACAAACTTGGGACACATCTTTCATTATACAATATTTCCCTCTGACACAAAATTTGCTTAATAAACAAATGGCTCTTTGGGATATTTCTGCTATTCTATAAACCACATTTAAATATTTCCAAAAAGAAACAAGGAGAAATGAAAGTGTTCTTATAAGTACTGAGATATTTAATAGATGAAGGACCATTTCAGAAGCAGTTACTCATTTTAACTACTGTGGAGCCACTTTCTATTGATGACATGCAAGGTAAAAGACAGGAAATTCACATATGAGGTTGGTGCAAAAGTAACTGCAGTTTTGCCATTGGTTTTGTAATTTGCAAAAACCGCAATAACTTTTGCACCAACTTAATAGATTCCACACCTACTGAATCATAAGCTAAGTAAACTAAAATGGAAGCAAGGAGGATTTAGGTGAACCAACAGAAAAGGCTGCTCATTTTTACACTAAAATATGAGTCAAGAAAATTATGTAATTGATCTAAAAATGTATTTTGGAAAGACACATCTATTTTAAAGGGATGTATGTATAATGTTTTATGATCATTGCTATGAGGACCTGAATCTCATTGTTAGATGAACTGAACTTTTCCTGAACAAGTGGTTTGTTTTCTGATTTTAGAAAAAGTTAATGATGTCACTGATGGTGTTTTCATCTTCGTTTTGACTCAGAGTTCAAGTTTTAGGCTCCTGTTGCCAAGGGTAGAGGATTTCTAGCATACGTTTTATATGCTAATTTCATCTTAGATTTATCGTTTTTCTTATCCCCATTTCTACTGTCATTGAATATATCTTTATTGCCTAGACTTAAATTCTATTAGGAATAATATAAGAACATTCAGAAATCAATCTCCTGAACCATGCCACCTGCTACTGGACTTTTGATTTCAGAACTCCAACCTTAGGGGATGTATTTTCAGCAATGTAGTTATTCAATGTTGGGGTGACTTTAGGGTGACCTATATTATTATTCTGCAGAGTATGGCGGTGGGCAAAACTCCTACCTCACAGTGTGATTGTGATGCATAAATTAGACAATCCCGGTAGAGTTTAGCATGCTGTCTGGACTATAGTATGTGCTCAATAATTATTAGCAACTGCATTTTAATAAGCCCCCCATGTGCTTCATTCAGAGCAAAAAAAATCTAAAAGCAGAATTCAACCTATTTCATTTAAAAATACATGAGCACAGGGGACAACCAAGTAGTTCTTAATACCAAGAAGCATTTTAAGTTCACGGAAACCTAGAGGTGACAAAAAGGTGAAGAAGTAAAGATAGTAAAGCAGGTAACTCTTTCAAAAAGACAGGCTGGGAAGAGAATGGGCAAAGTAAGGCAGGGGTTTAATCTTGAAGGAGAATGTAGTTTTTGTGTGGTTAGTTGTTTAACATGGATTTCTGTGCATTTTCTTAAAATAAGTGAAATATAAATATAGACTATGACAGGCATGGGAGAGTGACAAGTATAAATAAGCCTTGTATATAAGAAGTTTAAAACATGAGAAAAATGAAAAATTAGGATCCAAAAGAACAATAGATGATGACAAGGAAAAAACGTGATGTAGTAAATTGGGGTCTACTTTATAAAGCAATAATTCAAAATCTTTTTGTCTAGAAATAAATATTTAATAAGTAAAGCCACATAAACGTTTCTCTGTTGTTATGTACATATAAATATATTTTAATATGCACAAAAGAGGCTGATCTAAAAAGCTGCTCCCAGTGAGGTGGACCAGCCTTTCCATTGATTTCTATCATAAAACCACACCCCATCTTCTGTATGTTCAATCCAGGCTGGAGGTGGGGAAGGGAGGGAGCCTCCAGAGGGAGAAGTTGGTTGTAAATATGATACTTGGAAAGATCCAATAACTTTAATTTTATTCAAGGAAAGACAAAGCAGGTTCACACTGTAAATGCAGGTAGGTATGACTGTATATAGGAAATTTACGTCTTAATCAATAATTGGTGATCTAAAACTTTTACATATTGCATTTATTTAGCCTAAAGGATCCCTAGAATACAGACACACACATACACACAAACTGTGCTGATGAGTTTACATATTTAGAATTACTACAAAATGCATGCATAAGAAACCAATGCAAAGGAAATTCAATGATCCAAATTAAGCCCTATATTGTAAATCAGAGCTTGGTTTTAGATAGATTTAAATAAAGCTATTGTTCATTTATTTCATAAGGAGAAATTTTCCAGATGCCCTAAGCATAGTTTTGTTTCATTCTGTGTGCACAATGTCTATTATGTTCATATATTTTAATGACATAGCCTCATATAGTGGAAGTATGTACATAAATCTCTTGCATACAGCATCAGTCAGAATGCTTCTGTAAAAGCTTATTTAAGGAATAAAAAGAATAATATTGCCTTTCAAGATTGAAACATGCTATTTGTATCATTTGTGCCTCAATTTCTGCTTTCTCTTCACTGTTAAGGCAAAAATACAACCATTAACTTGCAAATTGGTGCAATGTGTTTCCCTTAAAAGAAAACCATTTCTTTTTTGAAAATCATGGCTTTTAAAGGTCATTTTAGTGAACTGAGTAATGACATTTATCTTTTAAATAAAATGTTGTAAAAGTTAAAGTGTCATGTAAGCTTTGCTTTTCTTTCATGGGCAAGTTTAATTTTTAAAATATGGCTAATGTGATTACTTCCTTTAGAATCAGCTCTATCTAATATTTAAGAATATAATATTTGTAGGTGAGAAAACAAATCTATCATTTTAACACTGAAATTCTCAAATTTACATGTTAGTCATCACTTCATGCTCATTTTAAATCTCTCTAGTACATATTTGAAACATTACACAGTGAATCATAAAAGAAATGTAAAATCTTATAGCTACATTAAAAAGACTCTAAAATTGATACAACTTTTACCATGAGGTCTCATCATACTCAACAGTCAAAAGGTAATAATCCAAAATAAGTTTTATTTGCATCACATATTCTAATGGAATCTCAAGATCCTCAGAAACTAAATTATTTATGATCTAATACATATAACTGGAGTCACAGTCCTTTCATCAATTTTTTTCACTTCTTTACTTCCTTCATTGGCTTAGTAAGTGTTGGGCTAAACATCAAAGGGATAAAAATGAAAAGATTTTGTCTCTTCCATCCCCCATGAGGGAAAGGTAATCATGCAAATAACAGTTGCAATGAAATAAAATAACCAAGCCAATATACAGAACTGTGGCAGCCCAGGAGAAGCTCACCATGGGGTAAGAGGAGGTTAAAGTAACTCCATCTTGGATGCTAATCTGCCATCTTCAGATTAACCCCAACCCCACAAGTGCCTCTAATATTTCTGCTTTATTTACTGTTCCTTTTGTAAACCAGGACAATCTCAATGTTATCATCATAAACACATACTTACCATAAATCCTGCCCTTTGGCAAATTACAGGCTATGATGCACAAAGCGTTCTTGTCTTTTCATGACAACTTTAATTGTCCTGCACATTCCCTCTAGAGCTAAAGCACATACACCCTTTTTCTGGGTACAGGGGTAGTAGTACGGAGATCTACCTGTCTTATGGCTGCCCAAGACCATGCTTCTACCCATGAGTTCCCCAATAAACCACCCTCTATTGACAAACTGGATTTATTTGCCCTACTCTTTGGTTTCTCAGCTCCTTTTGTATTTGGGGTTCACTTTGCATATATGGCGTTTTCGCAAAACAGAAGAACGACCTCAAGACTTCTTGGCACAGTCACAAAAGGAGAGGATAAAAACTTTGTAGTCATCTTTAGTCCAGAGGTCAAGTGAGGAGGGAACAGAAGATTTCAGGCCAGGGGACCAGCAGGTGAAAAGGCAGGAGTCTTGAAGCAGCATAGCGTATTCAGGAAACTCCAAGTTGCAATTGACTGATTGAGGAAGGACTGTACTAAAGTCATAATGTCGCCCTGCCTGCAGGATAAGATGGAAGCCACCCTCTGCAGAAATTTGCCCAAGTTCTCATCTTTGCTTGACTTCTCTTCCTCCCCCGTCCTACTTTCTCTCACTCTCCAGGAGTCTCTCCTGGGAGCAATTTCCTCATAAATCACTTGTGCACAAAAATTCCTCTCAGGGTTTGATTTCTGTGGAAGCTGCCCTAAGACAATGGTTAGTAAGCAAGTTACTGCAGTAGTTCCAGCTGAAACATCATGAATGCTTCAGCAAAAAAAGGATAGCGAAGAAGGGGAAATATGTATTTAGGAAGTTGGTCTTAGCAAATGATTGGTTATGGAGAAGAGGTAGAAGTCTAGGATATGTTCAGATATTGAACTTGGACAACTAGCTGGCATCAATCCCTTTGCCAGGAAATATAGAAGGCAAAGAAGTTCTGGTGAAGTGAAAAGAGACTAATAATTTCAGATTTGCACATATTGGAGATGAGGTGCTAATTAAACTGCTGGGTGGGGTACCTAAAATAAAAAGTGTATATGCAAGTTTGAATTTAGAAAAACGTTCTGAGCTAAACAGATTTGAAGTAGGTTTGAAGTCAAGGTTATAAATGAAATTGTCTAGAGGTGTAAATAGGTGATCATGAAGCATTAATTTTGTTGGGGCATAGAGTAATCTAATTTGAGACTCTTTTTTAGGATGTCTTCAACTCCAGAATTACGTCACATATTTTGGCAAAATTAAAATCAAACTTTATTACAGATACCAAAACTTTATTGGGTGGTCTTATGTAAGGATAGCTAATAATGATAATATCACCATTCAAATCAACCTAGGCTCTTAAGACACAAAGAAATTAAACCAAACCTTAGAAATTGACTATTTTAGAGCCTAATTTCTATATTAACTGAAAACATGATGTGTGGAGTGATCAACACAATTTAAATTATTATTCCAAAGAAGCTGGTGAACACCAAAAGGACCACGAGAATGTTTTCTAACATGCATTCTTAGAGAAGAACAGTATTTGGACCTACATTTTGGTCCATGATAGTCTGCCTAGGTAGAAACTGAACTAATCCATGGGAAGTATAGAAACAAAATCTCTGATGATAAAACTGAAGTGATTAGTGACTAGGAGCTGAAAGCAATAGCTCTTGATATTGGCCTTATGATCTTAGAAATGGAGAAATAACTCAGTATGATAGTCAGCAGCAAAAAGTCAAGTGAAAGCAGTATTACCAGACCAAAACCTACTCTGAATGGGCCTGAAAAAGCTGTCCTGGCTACTGAGTAGGTATGATAGCTTCAAACAGTTCTATTCAGTGGTTTCCCAGTAATCTGCAACCTGCACTCCTATTTATAATACCTCGATTCATCCACAACATACCCCTCCCCAGCTCTTTTCCAAACACTTAGTTCATGGCTTGAAATCTTGATCTGGCATTCTACACCTTCACCCTCCAAGACTCCACACTGAACCAAATGCCTGCAAGTTGCATTACACATTAACAATTCCATCCCCTTGGCTGCTTCAGGTATACCAGAAGCAATTCTGTCCTCTTAAGAGGCAATTAAAACTGAAAACAGGTAATATGAAAATCTTCTAAAAATACTTGATTGAGAGCAATGAGAAACATGGAATAGTAAATGTATTCTATTCCTGCATTATTTAATTAACTGGTATTTACAGTTATTAGTAATTAGATGACAGTGACATATACAACTTTATCCTGTATTAAAAATTAGAACTAATGGCATGATAACACTTGATCTTTCCCATAAACAAAGAGGTTCAAAGGCTCTATGAAAAGAAAACTCAACTGCTCCTGATATTTGCAATGAATATTAATTTGGCTTAAATTATTTGTCAAAAGCTTCAAAAAAAATTGTGCTTGAAATAAAGTAGGTTCAAAATAGATACCTGGTAAGTTATAGTGAAATTACAGCATCATCTAAAATGTATCCACGGATATTCAGTTTCACATCTGTCTCCTATCTTTTCTGTGCTGAGTTGACTGCACTGCTCTGCAATAACTCAGAGTCTACCAAAATGTTCACTGACTTGGCTTATAATGGTAGCCAAGTAAATGAACATCTTGGCTTACTGCTGACTATCATACTGAGCTATTTCGCCATTTCTAAGACCATCTCCCAGTCTTGGCAAATTCTAAGTTATTGGTGAGGGGAATGCAGGTGAGGGGAGCATAGAGCCAGGGATGTAAGGAGAGATGCTTATGTTCCTCTTTCCACCTTTCACCCTCAAACTACAGAGAAGCAAACTTCTACCATAATTTTCTCTTCACCTCTGTGCCAGGTATTTTGACACCCTGTACAGTTCGGCCCTTTACTTAAAGAGGGGTGAAGCCTAGAAACTACATTTCTTCCTTGCCTGTGGGGTCACTGGAAGAGTCCACCATTGAGAATGTCTCACATGAGATTTGGAAGGTGAAAGTCATTATCTGACAACGCCTGTAGACAGGCAACAGAAGTGGAGTTTGGAGTATAGCCTTTGGCATCCTCCTGTGACTCACTTAGGGAGCACGTTTCTCTGCGATTCCCAGACTTTAGATTTCCTGAAAGCGATCATACCAGGTTTAGTGTCCCAACCTTCAAGGGTTGTGTGAGTCTCTAATTCCTGGAGTTAAACTTCTCTCCACTGAGACACCTTAATTAGTTTCTGTTTCTCTCACTTATCTTCCCCAGGAGAGGAACGTGGTTGATTTGATCTGTTGAAGTTTGACATTAACTGGACCATGCTTTCCTAGTGAACAAGGTTACTTTGTCATTCACTTTCTGTGATGACACCCAGAAGGTTCTCCTTTGTTTCTTGTTCCCTTGTAATAAGCACATCTATGCAGGTCCCCAGACCTTCTACCGTAATTTCCTATTGCTGCTGTAAGAAATCACCCACTTAATAGCTCAAAACAACACAAATTTACTATGTTAGAGTTCTGTAGGTCAGAAATCTCAATGGACCAAAACCACGCTGTCTGCCAAGAGACTCTAGTTTCTTGCCTGTTCCATCTCCTGGAGGCTGCTCAAATTCCTTGGCCTGTGGATCACTTTGACCACTGCTTACATCATCACATCTTCTGTGACCCTCTTGCCTCCCTCTTGTAAGGACCCTTGTGATTATATTGGCCCACCTAGATAATCAAAGGCATTGATCATCCCCATCTGAAGATTCTTAATATAATCCCATCTGCAAAGTCTCTTTTGCTTTGGGAGGTAAAATAGTCACAGCTTTTAGGAATTAGGATGTGGACATCTTCTGGGGTTAAGGGAACATCATTCCACCTACCATGTCTTCTTTCTGGACATGCCAGCCTCATCCATATTCAAGCACATGGTATTGGGGTTGGCCCAGAAGATCTGGTGGCTAACTCCCTCTGTAAGCACACCTGAGCTTGTGGTGCTCACATCTAGATAAAGAGTAGGAGTCAATGGTCTCACTTTTGATGGAGCTTAAAGCAAATATTTTAATGTAGATTTTACAAGAATGTGCATGGAGGATTCTACAAAGCAAAATCACTCTTTACATTTTCTATCCAGCTAGCAATCTTGCTTCATTGGTTTGCTTTATTGATCAGACCCTAGAGAATAAGAGGGATAGATGGTGACCCAGTTCCCTATACTCATTGTACCCATTCCATAGGTATCTGATGAATTACCTGGAGATTCCTTTGTAATGGCATTTGTTTCTAATGTATCTATTCTGCAGTTCAGATTTTGGTAAAACAAAAATTTCAAAATCAAGGCACAGCTATATAAATCTTTATTTGAGTAAAAGTTCAACATAACTTGAACTGTCTGCAAAATATAATGAATTTTCCAAAAATACTTTCAACACTTGACACCAAAGAGAACACCCACTATTTTTCAACTTTGTATCAGCATAGAACAAAATGCTTTGTAAATTGCTTATCAATGAGGCTACTCTGTTTCTCGGATTGGATGAACAAGTATATACTATATCCTTTCCATTGTTACAGTTTCTTGAGCCAATACAATCTTCATTAACTACAAAGTCATCTTCAAGACATTCATAACTGAAGATTTAAGTCAATATCAGATGGAGAAGTGTCCTTGGTGACAACAGAGCAACTGTGTTAAAGAGTATAATACCTGCCAGAGTGGGAGCTTCCTCACCTGTTTAACTGAGAACAGCATTATTTGATTAGAACACACCAAAAGATTAATGGAAAATTTTAAATTATGTGATGGTAAATCTAGAAATTACACTGGCCTGAATTGTAATGCAGCTCAGGGACTCGTTGGCCTAGAAAAAATGCAGTCTGCATAAGATAACTCTTCCACTGCATTTCTCACCGTCTTCTGGTCACTCACAGTGCTCCAACCAGAGTGGCCTTCCGCAAGGACTGCCTCAAGGCCCATCCCACACCTGCCACTCTATTTTCTAAGTTACTCTCTCAGCCAGCCATTCATTCATTCATGTTCTGTAGTCATTCATTCACTCACTTCACATCTGTTATCCATCCAACACTGAAATACGAAAATAAGTAACACACAGTTCCTACCTTCAATTTGCTCATTCTCAACCAGAGAAGAAAATCCAATAATTAACTCTTCACTTAATAGGGAAAGTGTGACATAACAGAGTTGTGCTGAAAACAAGAGAAAGTCAGTAATGCTGCCCAGAGAGCTCCCAGCTAGTGACAACACAGCACAATAGCTAAGCTTTCAGACTGTGTGTCCCGACTGCCTCTGACCTTGGGTGAGTTACTTCATCTCTCTAGGCTTTGTATCTCTGAGTTAAACAGAAAAAGATGATAACAATTTAGGTGTAATAAGGATCATAGAGGCATAGTAAAAAGGGTTAGATGAGCATAATTAATGCCATATAATCGTGTATAAATACATGTCTTTATAGTTTCATAGTAAAGCTTAATATCTCAGGAAGGCTTTGAAGAATAGGTAACCATTTTTCCATTAGGAAAGGAGGGGCATTTGGATAAAAGGAAGTTTCTACTTCTTTACTTTTTTTTTTTTTAATTTTGAGACAGGGTATTGCTTTGTCACCCACACTGAAGTGCAGTGGCATGCTCTCTGCACACTGCAGCCTCATCCTCCTGGGCTCAAGGAATCCTCCCACCTTAGCCTCCTGAGTACCTGGGACCACAGGTGTGCACCACCATGCCTGGCTAATTTTTTAAAAAATATTTTGTAAAGACAAGGTCTTTCTATGTTGCCCAGGCTGGTCTTGAATGCCTGAACTCAAGTGGTCTGCCCACCTTGGCCTTCCAAAGTGCTGGGATTACAATTGTGAGCCACTGCATCCAGCTGAAAGTTTTTATTTCTTGGAGAATTTTCCTTCACTACTGCTATAGCTGAATACCTGAGAGGAGATATCCAAAGTGTCACGTGGCCACATGCTGGTGGGGCAACAACCAGTCAAAACATCTGGAGGGTAAGCCATGAACACCTCAACAGAAAACTTTACACTTTTCCAGAGTTTCAGAAAGAGCCAAGACATCTGCTTCTAGAATAACCCAACTGCCTAGAGGAGGATCCACACTGCCCTTTTTCTCTAGTCTAGGCATAGCCACATTCCTCTTGGAATTCTTACGAATGCCTTAAAGGAGATGTGGAAGACCTGCCAATTTGACTCCAAAACAAAGCTCTAGTCTGTCCACTTCTCACCACTTCACCTTCCACAGACTCCTAACTCAACTCTCCACCTCTGCTCTGGCTCCATTTAATCCATTCTCCACAAATTAGCAAGAGTCATCTTCTTAATCCATAAACGTTTTTTGCATTAGTCCCCCTTTAAAACTTCTCATACCATCCTCTTTGAGGAGTTAAGGCCCTGCCTAACTCTTCCACTGCATTTCTCACTGTCTTCTGGTCACTCACGGTGCTCCAACCAGAGTGGCCTTCCACAAGGACTGCCTCAAGGCCTGTACATATCAGGCCTCCTCTACTTGGCATCTTCCCCTTGCTCTTCCTGTCCTTCAGAGCTCAGCTTGGGGAAGAGTGAGGGTCAGAGGAAAGAGCACTCATAAGGAAGCCAGGAAGCTGGGGCTCCCTCTCTGGCTCTGCCACCTCAAGCTCTGTGAGCCAGGATGTCACCCAGTGCTTCTGAGCCTCAGGGCATCCACCTGTAAAATTAGGGGATTGGATCAGACAGATGTGTGTACTCTCCTTCTTCTGCTGCTGTTCAATAAACTTAACCCTGTAATAGGGTTTTGGCTATGAGCCCACCCAAATCTCATCTTGAATTGTAGCTCCCATAATTCCCACATGTTGTGGGAGGGACTTGGTAGGAGATAAATGAATCATGGAGGTGGTTTCCCCCATACTGTTCTCGCAGTAGTGAATAAGTAAGTCTCACGAGATCTGACGGTTTTATAGGGGAAGCCCCTTTTGCTTGGCTCTCATTCTCTCTTGTCTGCTGCCATGTAAGAGGTGCCTTTTGTCTTCTGCCATGATTGTGAGGCCTCCCCAGCCACAATGAACTGTGAGTGCATTAAACCTCTTTTTCTTTATAAATTACTCAGTCTCAGGTATGTCTTCATCAGCAGCATGAAAATGGACTAATACACCCTGCTTTTCTCCCTTCCTTCTCTCTATGACCAGTCTTTTGAAAGCATTTTTTTTAATCCTTCATTCAATTCCATTTCTCTCTTGCCTCCACTTTGAGTTTCAAAAATATAAAAAACTGGAATGGAAAGAGCAGAAATGGTGAATGACATTTCCTTCCTTAAGGAAAACTTGAAACCAAAATAAGACTGGTGAATCCAGACAAGGGTGTTTTAATTTTTGCCTTTAAAAAATTATTTATTTTAGAGATTTAGAAGGTACAAGCGTAGTTTTCTTACAAGGATATATTGTGTAGTGGTAAAGTCTGGACTTTTAGTGGACACATCCCCCAAGTAGTGAACATTGTACCTAACAGGTAATTTTTCAACCTTCACACCCTCCCACTCTCTCACCTTTTGGAGTCTCCAGTGTCTACTATTCCACGCTGCATGTGGTCATTGTTTAGCTCCCACTCATAAGTGTAGTATTTGACTTTGTTTCTAGGTTATTTCATTTAGGCAATGGCCTCCAGTTCTTCAGAAGCAGACACTTTAAAAGTGAAAACACACTGCTGTGAGGATAATGACATGGGCCTATCACCAGACTATCAGGCCACAGGTAGCCTGGTTCTTTTCACTTTCCCTTCCTCCTGCTCTCTGTGCTCCCCCAGCACTGGCCTTCCATCACTTCTTCCTAAAGCAGAGCCTTGAGGTATGTTATTCCCACCGCCAGAACACCAGACCAAACCCCTACATTATATGCTTTCACAGCACTAGGAATCTTTCCTTCATCATACGAATCATAGCTGTAATTTTACATTTAGTTGGTAATTATTCTATTGTGTCTTCCTACTGCTTTAACCTATATGTTGTCATAGGACAGGAGTCAGGTTTATTTAAACTTATCGGTAATAAGTTTACTTCTTATTAGATAGCAGGAGATCAATAAATATTCTGAATGAATATGTGTATAAAAAGAACAGAATAGGACACATTCTTTACATAGGATATACCCAATAACAGGTCCCAACCTGGTGTCCATGTGGCAGCCAAGAATCTTCGGCCCTCTATAGAATCTATTTAGGGTTTTCCTCCCCTCTTCCATACTGCTGACTGGAACTCACTATCAGCCCCAGACTGCCTTCTCTTCCCTTCACCTTACATGTCCCCAAAGTGCCTGGAACAGCAGTGTTAAGAATGAAAAATAGAAGGAGAGAAGTCACTTTTATCCTGACACTCAAACCAGACAAAAATATCACAAGAAAATTACAGACCAATATCTTTTATGAACATAGACAAAAATTCTCAACAAACTAAGTCCAGCAACATATGAAAAGGATTGTACAACATAACCAAGCAGAATTTATCCCAAGAATGCAAGGTTGGTTTAGTATCAAAAATTAATACGTAATATTAATACAATAAAGAATAAAAATCAAATGATCATCTTAATGGATACAGAAAAAGCATTTCAAAAAATCCAATACCATGTCATGATAAAAGCACTCAACAAAGTAGGAAGAGAAAGAGAACTTTTTCAGCCTAATAAAGTTTATCTGTGAAAAACCTACAGCTAACATTATACGTAATGGTGAAAGACTGGGTGCTTTTACTTCTAAGATCCAGAACAACACAAGGATGTCCACCTGTGCTACTTCTGTTTAACACTATTACAGGATCTGGCCAGGACAATTAGGCAAGGAATTAAAGAAGGGAGGGAGGTAGAAAAACGCATCTAGATCAGAAATAAATAAATAAAACTTTCTATTCACAGAAGGCATGATCATGTATACAGAAAATCCTTTAAAATCTACCAAAAGCTATTAAAACAAATAAACTTGTTTAGCAAGGTTGCAGAGCACAAGACCAATATTAAAAAAAGAGCAATTGTGTTTTCATATACTAGCAATGAACAATTCAAAAATCAAATTAAGCAAACAATTCCATTTACAACAGCATTTAAAATAAAATACTTAAAAACCAATTTAACAAAATAGATGTAAAAATGTATACTCTTAAAACTATGCAACAATGTTGAAAAAAATTAAGACCTTAATAAATGGAAAGCCATCCCACGCTCATGTATCAAATGAATTGATATTGTTAAGATGACATTACTCCCCAAATTGATCTATAGACTCAACACCATTCCTACCAAAACCCCAGCTGGCACGCTTTTTTTTTTTTTTTTTTTTTTTTTTTTTGAAGAAATTGATAAGCAGGCCCCAAAATGTATGTGGAAATTCAAGTACTGAGATAGCCAAAACAATCCTATACAATAAGAACAAA
>NW_016804262.1:17955-19660 GCF_001698545.2 Rhinopithecus bieti
TTTTTTTTTTTTTTTTTTTTTTTTTTTTTTGCAGAAATTGATAAGCAGGCCCCAAAATGTATGTGGAAATTCAAGTACTGAGATAGCCAAAACAATCTTAAAAAATAAGAACAAAGCTGAATAACTCATAATTTCCTTGTATGTGGAAATTCAAGTACTGAGATAGCCAAAACAATCTTAAAAAATAAGAACAAAGCTGAATAACTCATAATTTCCAATTTAAAAACTTATTTCGAAGCTACAGTATCCAAGACAATGTGGTACTGGCATAAAAATGAACATACGGATCAATAAAATAACATTAAAACTCTATAAATAAACCCTCACATTTATGGTCAATTGATTTCAACAAGGGTGTCAAGAAAATTTGATTACTTTTCACAAATGTTGTTGGGACAATTGAATATCCACATGCATAAAACTAAAGTTGAATCCCTTCCTCACACCATATACAAAAATCTTTACTTAAAATAAAATGCAGACAAATTAAGAGAGAGCTAAAATTACAAAACTCTTAGAAGAAAACACAGGGATAAATCTTAATGAATCTGCATTTGTTGCACAAGCAACAAAAGAAAAAAACAGATAATTGTACTTCATGAAAATATTAAAACTTTTGTGTTGCAAAATAAGCCATCAGGAAACTGAAAAGAAAACCTACAGGAAGAAAGAAAATATTTGCAGGAAACTTGTACCTAAAATAAAGAACACTTACAACTCACTCAATAATAAAAAGACAACCAATTTAAAAGTTGACAATGAATTTGAACAGATATTTCTCCAAAGAAGATATGCAAATGTCCAATAAGCACAAGAAGATACCCAACCTCATTAGTCATTAGGGAAATGCAAATCAAAACCACAAGATACCACTTCAAATCCAGAAAGATGACTATACTCAAAAAAAGAGTTAAGTAATGGCAAAGACGTGAGGAAAACGGAACCCTCATATTGCTGACAAGAATGTAAGATGATGCAGTTGCTCTGGAAACCAGTTTGAGAGTTCCTTAAAATGCTAAACATAGTTATCATATCACTCAATAACCCCACTACTAGGTGTCTATCCAGGAGAAATACAGACATATACCCACCCATACAAAGACTTGTATTTTAGTCTTTATAGCAGCATTATTCATAATAGCCAAAACTTGGAAGCAACCTAGATGCCCACAAACTGATAAATGGACAACAAAATGTGGTATATCCATACAATGAACTATTATTTGGCAATAAAAAGAAAGGAATTATTGACACATGCTACAACACAGATGAACAGTCAAAACATTATGCAGAGTGAAAGAAGCCAATCACAAATGCATAAATACTGTTATGATTCCATATATATGAAATGTCCAAAATCAGCAAATCCATAGAAACAGAAAGTAGATGACCAATTTTCAGGGGCTGACAGGCTGGAAGAAGGGAATGGCAACTAATAGGTAGGGGAGTTTCTTTTAGGGGAGATGAAAATGTTCCAAAATTAGATAGTGGTGGTAGTTGCATGACCTCATAAATTTGTTTTTAATAATGGAACTATACTCTTTAAATGGATGAATTCTATACCATATGAATTATATCTCAATAAAGCTGTTTTTTAAAACAGAAAGAAGGAAAGAAAAAAGAAACCCTGAGGTCATATTTCTCCTTATTCACCACTGAGCTCACCATATATATATATATATATATATATATATATATATATATA
>NW_016804262.1:20757-43508 GCF_001698545.2 Rhinopithecus bieti
CACACATGCATATATGTGTATGTGTATTGCTCTCTGGCAATACAAAACAAAATGTAGTTTTTACATTTTCAAAGGACTTAAAAAATAATAAAGAATATGTGACAAAAATCAGTGTGGAATGCAAAGTCTAAAATAAGTTTGCCCTCTGGGCCTTTGTAGAACAAGTCTGCTGACCCCCTGATCTATACCTTTTATTTTCTCTACATTTACCAAGAAGAAAAAGGGAGGAGGAGGAGAAAGATCAAGAGAAAAACATACCCTTTCTTTTACATCATTGGTAGCGATGGAAACAGTGCAGTATGGGCGCCAGTTTGTACATATTCCGAGTCAATTCTTAAATTTTTAAGAGTGTTGTAAGCCAGTTGGTGTCATGTTGTAACTGGCCACAGCAGAAATATTTACAATAAAGAAATTGGCAAACAGTTCAAAATAGGGCTTTTTTCCCTCTGCAGAGAGCCAGCATATCTCTAAATAAAAACCTCCTGAAAATCTTGTCGTCTTTGTACTTTTCAGAAATCAGAGAGCTGGAAAGAAACTTACAATAAGATTTTTAGTCCACAGGGGATTTGCAGATGGGACGCCATGGTATAAAGCTAGGGGCAGATCAGGAAGTACATAGGGCAATGTCCCGGTCTTGCGAAGAAAAGAAACCTCAGACTCTCATAGTGACTCTCTCTGATCCTCCCTCCACCACTCCCACACTGTACCTTCTTTGCTGGGACATCTGCTCTATACATATGGGTGACCGCCAGGAGGGTCTCCACTCCTGATCTCTGGAGACTGCTGAGAAGAAGAAGCGCCCAGCCCACGTGCCAGGACTGTAGCAGGTGAAAACAAATTACTGGCATTAACCAGGGCATGGAGGGAAGATTTTCTAATCACCACTAGGGGGAGGGCTGGTCACACTTTGCATCAAGGAGCCGGAGGGACCAGAATGCAGAGGGCAAAGAAAAGCAACCAGAAGCACTTTGGGAGGCCGAGCCCTGCGGAACACGAGGTCGGGGGATCCAGAACATCCTGGCTAACACGGTGAAACCCTGTCTCTACTAAAAATACAAATTACCAGGCGAGGTGGCATGCACCTGTAGCCCCAGGTACTTGGGAGGCTACATTAACTTAATGTTACTTATAAGTTAATTTTTTTAAGTGGCAAATAAAGTAGATTCAATATTGTCTAGTCAGTAGAGTGATTATATAGACTATGTTTTATATAGGTATTATACACATACAAAATACAATATATTTGTGTGTATGTGTATTCTCCTGTTCTGTTAAGTAAACTAGCAAGGAGTCAAGGAAGAGATTACTTACAAAAATGCCAACCTGAATCTTCATGGTGTAACATGATGGCAATTAAGATTTTGTTAATTACAAATTAAGACTCATTTTCCCATATGAAAATGCAAACTATAGTATTATTTTTGAATGCTCAGCCATAAATTAAATAGGTTTCCCCCAAGGCAGCTGGAAACCTACATTCCACATATAATGTTGCTTCTATTAGAAAATATTTCCCAACAACCTACTTATGAAGAATGTTCAGAACAAAATGTGTTTAGGAACTAGGCAAAAGAAAAAAAATGTGTACCCCAGTTGTTTAGAAAGTCACTCCCTCTTTGATTTCATTGTTTCATTGTATGATTATATCTGGAGTCCATATTCCTCCCACCCACCCCAAACTCTCTGTTCTCTTTTCTTCTCTCCCTCTTTGTTAAAAAGTTGTTCTGTCTGCATCTCTTTTACAGTTACAAGAAAATGAATTTCTCATAGATATGCTGCACTTCAAGGTTGTTGGCCCCATTTTTGCTACTGTGGTAACTTTTCCTGGCTCCAGAAAAGCCATTGTAATCTAATGGAAATTGGACAAGGTCATGGAGCATGCTAAGAAAAGACCTGGTAACCTACAAATACTAAACCCAAGGCTCTCTTTCTATTTCTAGCGTGGAAAATGGGTACAACATGACGTTTTTCTCTAGTAAAGCAAAACCATTGTAAACACTCAGGACTGAAGGTACTATTTGTGGAGTCAACTTCTAAAATTTGACTGCTTTCAGCTAGTAAGAACTACGATCTGTATAGTATGCTAATTTATACATAAATGTAATAAGGTACTAAACTTTAACACGTACACACAATATCTGCTCACGATGTCCTGGTCAAGCTGTGAAAATATCCTATCAACCCAGCCAACAGGGCATTTAAACAGCTACACGCTGTTATTAAGCAATTAAGAAGTATTTATTTAGGCTATTTAGATAGGCTATTCCTAGCCCTAGGGAGGGCTTTACAGGGGTCATTTTATTTATTTTTTATTTTTTCGTGTAATGCTTCATTGGTTAATTGATATGACCTCATAACTCCTCCAACTAAACTTTGTTGGTTCAGGAAGCCATCAGTGAGAACAGTTATGTTAAGACCAGCAAGAGGCAAACCCAAAAGTGAGAGATAGGAAAGTAATGAAAAACCAACACAGCTGGCAACCCACTGGAGGAGGACTTGCGTGGATATCATGAGAGAATGTGGCTCTCTCACCCTGAGGATGAAATGTACAACCGCAACCTTCCAGCATCCCCAAGACAGAAAGTATTTCACGGAAAGGATTACACCACATCTTAGAGAGATAACTGCATTTATTTCCTACTTATCTTCAGCAGCAGATGTAAACAGCCATTGGGACTTCTTCAAAGTCATTTCCAAAAATAGTATTAAGGATTCTAGAAGAGTTCTGCCTCTGACCACAATTCTGGCCAAAAGAGGGACTAAAAGGCCAGGAGAACTGAGATGACACCATAATAATAATGTCTTATACTAAATAAGCATGTGCCAAGTGCCAGACACTGTGCTAAACACTCAATGTGCATGGTTTTATTTAATCATAACAAGACCCTGTGATATAGGTACTACTTTATTCTCATTTATTTATTCAACAAATATTTACAGACTACCTTCTGTGTGGCAGGAATTGTTCTAGCTACTAGGGATTCAGAAATGAGCAAAACAGAAAAAATATCTCTTCCTTTGCGGAGTTTAACTTCTAGTAGGGGAGAGAAACAAAAGACGGAAGTCAATCAAATGTATGGCATTTCTTATAGCCACAAGAGCTAGAAGGGAAATTAATGCAAAAAAGGATACAAAGTTAGAGGGATGTAATTTAAAATAGGGTAGCCAAGAGAGACCTTATTGAAAAGATGAATTTGAGAAAAACATTTGAAGGAAGTGGAGGAGTCAAGCAGGTTATCTGGACAAGTTCAAAGATAAGTTCAAAGTTACTTAGATGACAGCAAGTGTGGTGTGTTATTGGAACAGGAAGATGGCAGTGTGGTGGAAGCATGATGATTAAAGAGGGAAGCTGGAGAGAAATCAGAAGGTCAGAGCAGCTAGATAGTATAGAATCTTATAGTTAATTGTAAGAGCTTTTTTTTTTTTTTTTTTTTTTTTACCATGAGAGAAATTGGAAAATATTAAAAATTTTAGCAGAGAAGTCACATTATTTGCCTTATGTGCTAGCAGTATTGCTATGGCTGTGTATGGAATCTAGACTTTGGGGGTGGTACAAGGATGGAAGCAGAGAGAGGTTGGGAAGTCACTGCAGTAATTCAGGGAAATGATGGCAGCTTGGTCTCGGCTGCCAGGAAGGGATGTGGTGATAACTGGTCAGATTTGGATTATATAATGAAAGCCTAGCTGCAGGATTGGCTAATGGGTTGAATGCTTTCTGTGAGAGGATGACTCCGAGGTTTTTGGCCCAAGTAATCACAAAAATGGGGCTGCCACTTACTGAGAGAAGGAGTAAGTGAGAGAAGCAGGGAGTGGGCATATTAGGGTCACATCTATCCAGAAAGTAATGTTAGCAAAGGAAACAGTACTTCAGAGTTAGAATCTTTAGAAGGCTGTGGCTCTCATGATTAAGATTCCAGTTCTATCTAAGTGATGTGTACTTCATTCAATCATTCTTTTATTCTTTCATTCCTTTATTCAACAAATTTTCATCAAGTGTCCATTGTGTGCCAAACAGGTCTTAGACATGTAGTGAGCTAGAAATACTTGGTTCCTTCCTTTCTTAAAATGTATGATCTGGAGGAAAAGTAATTATATTAAGCTATAAAACAAAACAAATAAAAAATTATTAATAAAGAAAGGGACGGCTGGGCACAGTGGCTCATGCCTGTAATCCCAGCACTTTGGGAGGCCAAGGTGTGAGGATCACTTGAGCCCAGGTGTTCAAGGCTGCAGTGGGCTATGATTGCACCACTGCTCTCCAGCCTGGGTGACAAAGGGAAACCCAGTCTCTGAAAAAAAAGAAAAAGAAAAAGAAAGGGAAGTATTGGACAACTTCAGTGACTTGCCCATAGTTGCGCAGGTGGGGAGAGACGGGGTTGGAACTTGACACAGGTGCCTCCTTCCAGAGCCCACATGCTCACTTTATGGAGTGATCAGATGCCAGCACCATCCAATGGAAAAGAGAGCACAGGCAGTCAAAAGGAGCACCAACACCACCCAGGAGATCCTGACCATGGCTGTGACATGAATACTACAGAACCTATTCTGGGCCCAGGTTCCCTCATCTCTAAAAGGAACCAGATGGCCTCTGCCCTCCCCTCTGGCTCTGAAACTGTGATTCTTTGATGTACATTGGTATCCACATGCAGGAAAGAAGATGTGGGGAACACTCAGTCCAAGCATCACTGACTTCACAGCTCTATCTGGGACCAGGCCTGTGTCTGAGGCTGGGAGCCACGGGACCCCAACCAAGTCCTTTGCTGCCCTGTCCTCAGAAGGACCTGATCAAGCAGCAGGAGCAGTGAAAGTAGGGGGTTGGCATGGGAGACCGCTCTCAGAGATGGGGGCAACTGGAGGGTGTGAGCTGGAGAGAATGAGAGTAAAGACAAATTCAAGGATAGCAGATCCAGCCAGGTGCAGTGGCTCATGCCTGTAAGCCCAGCACTTTGGGAGTCTGAGGCAGGAGGCTGTGTCTACAAAAAGTAGCCAGGCACGGTGGTGCACACTTGCAGTCCTAGCTACTTAGGAGGCTGAGATCGGAGGATTGCTTGAGCCCAGAAGGTCAAGGTTACAGTAAGCAGAGATCACGCCACTGCACTCCAGCCTGGATGATAGAGCAAGACCCTGTCTCAAAAAGAAAAAAAGAACAGCAGATCCATTAGACTGCCCCTGGGTTTAGGTATCCTGAGTGTGTGATTTTCTCTCAAGCCTACAGTGGGCAACATAAGGGACTCATGCATTTGAATGTGATCCTGGGAAACGTAGACCCTTGGCTATTTTGGCTCCAGTTTTCTCATCTGCAAAATGAGGCCAGATATTTTTTAAACTCAGTAATCTATGACCCCACACTCCTATAACCTCAGCATTTCTGTCCCTTAACTAAATTTCCAAAATAAACTTCTGCCTCCTAGAGTGTGCTTCTTGCCAAATTTGCAAGACTCACTCAAATAGTCATTTGATCTAACAGTGCAGTTCTGGAGATAATCCAAATCAAATATCTACCACAGAAGAAACATCTCAATGTTTGGTTAAAGAATTCCAATGTTTAGCTACCATTTTTAGTATTTCTTTACGTTTGCTTCTACAATATAAATTTCAAACCACCATAAATTATCCACAATCACAATACTCTTCCTAGAGCTCTGATGTCTTAAAATATCTGCAAGATACTCAAGAACGGAAAATACATTATTTTTTTCCTATTCACTAATTACAAATTGCTTCTCAGTGTTGATATACTAAATTAATGACATTAACTACAGAATACAAAGCCCCGAACAAAGCAATGCTCTACATCAACATATTTTGATTTTCAGTGCCTAACTAAATCATGTAAGTACAATAATCTCATTTTGTAAATAGATAAAATAAAATTTACAAATATTCTACAAATGGCCCCAAATCACATAGCACTGAAAAGTTTCCAAAAACTAAAACCAGTATTATTGACTATAAACTCTTGACTCAAATTAGTGAATTATAATTATCATTGATATAACACTGAAAAAGCAGTGCAAAAAGTAAGTATTTTCTGTTGTACATTTTTTTTTTTTTTTTTTTTTTTGAGACACGGGTCTGATTTTTGTCAACCAAAGGCGTGGAGTGTACTGCACGAATCTCAGCTCACTGAGCCTCGACCTCCTGACTCAGGGATTCTTTCCACCTCAGCCTGCCCAAAGTAGCCTGGGAACCACAGGCGCACACACCACGACAAGCTTTTTTTTTTTTTTTTCTTTGTATTTTCAAGTAGAGACGAAGTTTCACCATGTTGCCTAAGCTGGTCTTAGACTCTGGAGTGCAAGCGATCTGCCCACCTCGGCATCCCACAGTGCTAGGATTACAGCAGTGAGCCACTGTGCCCGACCTTGTTGCATACTTTTAAAAAAAATATGAGGCCTCAGTTTTCTGAAATAATGAAATTAAATTAGGCAGGGAGTTGGGGGGAATCCTTATTACTCACCTTGGAATTTATCACCTGCCACCTTAGTGCAACAGTAACTTGGGCTCAATTAATAAAATGAAGGAAAGTCTTTCATATGTGTGTTTAATCTTCACTAGTAAAGTCAATATATGCATATTTCAATCAGGTTTAAATTAAGTATATTTAAAGCACAAGGGTACAGATTCATACATTAGTAGCAAAATATTAGATACGTGAAGGAATTCTTATAATTCTAAAGTATTTTTCACCCATCTGCCTCACTACCTAGACACATTCCAATCATCACATTGTCAACACAGCCACATGAGAAGGGCATTGTGATCTCTGCATGGTAAGTTAACAGAGACTCTGCTTTAAAAATGGCATTTACAATCTACGTATTCAGAGATGCACGTATTTCATGGAGAATGGAGTTGGGTGCTGGTAATTTCCGATGCATAAAAATGGAAAACAAACAAACATTTCTTTAAGGATATATACTTTCGAATGTTCATGAACCTTACCTTCTCTTCCCTCTTGCCTTCTCCAATTCCCTTTATTTCATCTCTTCTTTACATGTTCCCCTAGCATGATAGCTTTCGTTAGGATACTTTTAACTATCCATAATTCATCCATTCATTTATTCATTTAACAGTACTTGCTGATGACCTACTATGTGCAGGTGCAGTGGTGGTCTCTGGGAATCAAAGATGAATGACAGTATCCCGCCTTCAAGGAGGATACCGTCTTGCAAATATTGGTCTACACACTTAAGCTGGGAGTGTGAGTCATTGTGGTTAAAACCAGATGTGGTTAAAAAAAAACGGCACCTGCCCTTCCCTGTAGAGCAAGCATTTTCTTCACCTTCTTTCCAAACCACTTCTAGCACAGACTGTAAGCTCCCAAAGCGCTGAGACCACACATGAATCATCTCTGTTGCAGGAGCAACTAGCACAATGTCTGGCACATGCATAGTCGGGCCCCATAAAGTGTTTTCTGGGGACGGAGTGAAATTGAGTGACCAAGATGCATTACAAATGACTTGTCTCCAACTCAATGGCATCAATTTTTAATTAACTATCTCCCTCTCTCTCAAAAGTGTAGCCTTGGTATCAGAATCTAAGGGGGATTTCCATTTTCTAAGCACAGAAACTCCTACTCTTGTAGAAGGTGCCTTCGCCACTTTCCTAGGATCGCTTCATCAAATTTAATATCAAATTCCTGAGAACCCTCCCCAGGCGAGAACAGGGCAGGCGAGCTGGCCCGCGCCGTCCTCGCCTGCCCTCTGCAGGGCTCTGACCCTAAGATGAGCGCAGATTCCAGGAACTTTTTTCCCCTATTAGAAGTAGGGTCTGTTAAAGAAGAAAACCTCCTTGTGAAAATCCCACTAGGAAAGAGAGAGCCCAAAAGAGCTGAACATGACCCGAAAAGGAGTAGAATGTCGAGGGTCTCGAGGGTCTCTTTTGAACAGACGGGGTCTCGCCTGCCCTCGAAGCAGCTCAGGACAGTCCAGGGTCTCTGAGGACTGGCAGCGGTGCGGGGAGAGCGGCTGGCGGGCAGGGCAGCCAGCCGGAAGGCCGGCCGCTGCGGGGGTCACCCTGCTCCCAAGCGCTGTCGCCCTCCGTGAAGCCTCCAGATGACAAGAATTAATGACCAGGTTCCAAAGAAACCCAACATCAAGACCCGAAGCTTCACATTCGCCTCCTCCCTCGACCTCTGTCGCCTCCGTAGAAGCTGGAGCGTCTCAGAAGACCAAAACCTCCCACTACTGAACCCCCAGCTCCAAACTCCCCAGTGTCCCCACCCTCCAACCCGTCTGGGGGCCGGTTCTCTCTTCTCTTGCCCCTGTCTTCCAGCTCTCAGGAAGAGAGATACCTTCTTCATAGCCCCGAGTGAGAAACGAGGCAACATCCTAGTCGCGCCTATATAAGCCCCTGGCTCGCCACTCTAGGGGGGCACGCCAAGGTCACCAGGATAGGTGTGACTGCCTCCACCTTCACTCTCCCCACATCCCTCCCTTTCTGAGATCCTTGGGGTCCGGTTCCTCTTCAGTCCCTCCTCCCAGTTGGGGTCTTCTCTTTTTAGCACGCCATCACTGCACCGGGACCCCTCCCGGCCTGGCCCTCCTGGGGGGTCCTTGCCCTCTCTTGAAACGCTCCCTTGCTCTCCCGCGCAAGGCTCCCTTGTAAGTCTCCCCTCGGGTTCCTTATTCAAGGAGGGGAGAAGATTTGCCTCCCACTCGCGCTGGGGGAGCGGCGGGGCAACCGACGCAAACTTCTGCTGCACTTACTTCGGGCCGAGGCTGCCGCCCCCTCGCCTCTCCTCGCTCTCCCACTGGCAGCTGCTCCGCGTAGACCTGGAGCCACCGCGCTCTCATGCCCCACACCAGCGCAACTGCGAAATGCGCAAGAGGGGGAAGGGGTGTCTCCCAGGCGAGCGTGCCGGGGGCCCGAGTCTGGGGCCGAGGTCCGGCTGCCGCTCCCCACTGCCAGCCGGGTGGTGGCCTCTTCCAGCAGCCCCGGGATGCTGCGCAGGGTGCTGAGCGCCCTGCTCCTCCACTGGGTCGTTTCTGCCCGACTTGCAGTTTCAGGGCATGCCAGGACTGCAGCACCCTCTCCGTCCTCCCCCGGAAACGACTTTCAATTCACCTGGAGGCTCTCGAGGCTCCCCCGCGGGCGGGTAGCGTGACAGTGGGTGCAGAAGAGAGGGAGGAGCGCGGGAGCGGCGGCGACCCCAGCGCGCCTCCCGCTTGCTGGGAGAGGAGCGCGCAGCCCTCTCCAGCCGCTCTCCTCTGGACTGCAGTCCTGACGTCACCCCCACCACCCCCCACCCCGCGGAGAAGCGGCACGGAGGGTGGGGTGCAGGGAGTGAGGACGCGCGAGTGTGAGCTGGAGTGTAAGCTCGTGCGTGTGCACGCACGCGTGTGCCCTGCAGGCTGGGGACGGATGGGAACCGCAGCTGGATCCTGTGAGGAGCCAGAGACAGCGCTCCCTGCAAACTGGCGCCGAGGGGCTGCCGCGAACAGCCGGGGGCGCTCGCTTCCAGGTCGGGGCGGGGACACTAGGGAAGCAGAGTTTGGAGGCGACCACAGGAAAAGGAAGAAGGAGGTACGGGTAGTGGGAGAGCGGGAGTTGGGCATTCTCTTTCCCCAAAGTTGGAGGCTGCACAGGATGCCTTTAAAAAGCTGCGCTAGAGGTTTAGGGGGAAGAGTTGGGTAGACGGTGTGTAAGAGTTGGTTTTCACGCTCCTGTAGGAGGGAGTTCGGCCTGGGGAAGAAGAGCGCAGAGTCCTCTCAATCTCCAACCCCCGCCGCAGGTTCCCACAAGACAGCCAGCTTCGGTGCGCCAAAGGCGCCTCTAGTCTACTCGGAGCAATCTCCAGCCTGGGGCCCCTGTCTACTAAGTTCCTGCAAAGAGATCTAATGGGCCAACCTTTTCCACCTGAGTCCCCTCCCTGCCTGAACCTCCGCCAGAAGCTGGGCGAAAGCACTCGGAGCAAGCGAAAGGGGTCAAGGCTGAGGCTGGATTCGAGATGCAAAAGGCCCCTCCCTTGGGTCCTGGGTCTTAGGTCAGTCGTAGGGGTGACAACTCCAAGCAGAGTTCCTTGAGCTCATCACTGAGGCTACATTTTGAGTTTTGCCATTCCCCGGGACCTTACACTAGAAAGCGATCCACGTTGTCATCCAACTTTATTGGTTCTCTGTCCTGGGGGCCAAAAATAGAAGAGACTTTCTGCAAAAGCGCCAAACGAAGGTTCGTTAGGTGGTGCTGGGATGGCTAGAGATTGTTCCTGGAGCGTTTGTCTCTTAGCAGAGACCCAGACATCCTTGAGGCTGAGTGACTGGTTCCCTGCGCCTTCTGAGCACCCCTCCCCGCTGCGGAGTGCCCGGTCCGGAGCTGCCCACCTGCCGCCTCCCGGTTGGAGCAGACTGTGCAATGCGCCCCAGCCCGCGCCAGATCCGCTGTCAGCATGGAGGCATCAGGTGCGCTCTGCAGTGATCTCCAGTGCAGCCAGCAATTTTGCCCCTGTCGAGTGGCAATGGTTTTTAACTGCCAGCGTCTTGCTTCCTGAATCCAGACACTGTTTAATCCCCAAGATGACTTTTTATTTATTAAAATATTTTAATGGAAAGGGTAGAGAATGGGACGTAAAAGAGGCAAAATATTCTCCATCCACATACACTGTTTTCAACCTTTTAAAGTTACTGAAGTAGAGTCAGATCTGGATGAAGCAGCAGAAAGTTTCGCTACACTCTTGATTCTCAAATGGAAGCTTAACAAAATAGAAGCAAGCCTGAGATCCTAGTCTACTGTCTTAGGTTTAATAATCTTAAACATTCCCGCATTTGAAAATTCAAATTCTAGCTAATTAGACAAAATTATGGATATCCTTAACTATGCATTAGATTTCACGAATAAATAGAATAATTAAAATAAGTAAAGTACAGCCCAGCATGTTCCTAATTAGAACAAAGGAGTATTAGAGAAGGGTGTAGATTCATCGCCCCAAGGGCTTCTTGGAACTGTAACCGTCCTATTTTTTAACGTGCAAATGTGAAAGCACCCTGACATCATGAAGGAATTACATAACTAGTTCCTAGTTCTGCGTCTTTCAAAAGCAGCAATTTTTCAGTAGGAATCACTGCTCTTGAAAATGCTAATTCAGATTAATAGTGTGGAAATAGGCAAGTCATTGACAAATTAAAGGCATGATTTGAAAACAAAATTGTCAAGAGGCAGCTATGCTGGTACACATGAACCTTCTTTGTTGGGTCACAGTTTTCCTTCCACGTGTTCAATGCAGCAAGTAAATGATGCCACATTAGCAGGTAGCAGCCTGGCTGACATGCCGCAGTAAGTAATGCTTATTTGATGTGGCAAGTCTAAGCACTTCTTCCCTGTTTCCCACTGCCTTCTGTTCACAACTCTACAACAACTATTTTACTTTCTGATGTGATTGGTTGTTTGCATGTCTGCCTTCCTTCTCAACTTATAAACTCCTCCAGGCCAGGAATTTTGTTTTCCTTTTCTAAGGACCCAGTGCAATGCCTGGTATAAACAGCAGGCACTTAATAAATATATGTTGACTGAATTGTTTTTTAAAGAGTATAAAATAACATTTTAAAATCTGTTTTAAGCTGAACCCTGTAGCATATATGTGAAACAAATATGTGTATATACATATGTCCACATGTGTATATATACATGTGCATATGTATATATGTATGAAATTGAAAAGATGGAAAGGAGAAGAGAAAAAAGAAAGAAAAGAAAAGGAGAGGAAAAAATAAACTCTGACAACAATAACTACCAATGGCTAAACAGTGACTCAATCTGAGTGAGGATTTGAACTGTCCATAGAAACATCACTTGCTGCCCTTAACCTGTGAGACTTCTTTCACATTGGTCTACATGTACATGTTTTAAAATTTTGGGGTTTGGACCTCAGAAGCACTGTTCAAAGTGCATTACAAATATTTCCCATTGCTCAGGAAGCAACACATCGTTTAAGTTGGGTATATGTGTTAGTGATGAGTTCAGAAACACTGTTAGCTCAACGTGCCCCAGACTGTGCCCCAGACTGTGCCCTAATCAGTGCGAAGAGAGTCAGAGTCCAGCCACTGCAATTATAGCCCAACGGGCCACAGGCCAATGTTTGTGAGTATGCTCTCAAACATGGGCCGCTTATAGCCAGGTAGTTCAATTATGAAGCACAATAAAGGGATCAGGTGGAAAATAAAACACACACACACACACACACACACACACACACATACACACATATATATGTCAATCCATAGCTATGGAGCCAGAACATCATGTTTACAAGGAAGGAATAGCTCTGCTGGGAGTCAAAGAGTAGGGTGTTGGAGTGGGAAGGTAACTATTTTCATATTGCAGTGGCTTTTCATCAAATACTCCATAGCCGTTAAAGTTTCTAAGCCAAACCCTCTTGCAAATACATGTTGGCAAAACTATGGAGAATCATAATTTCTGTCCTTCTAGAAGCTATCCCCACAGCAAAACAAGCTCCCCCTATCCTGGAGGCAGCTTCTCATTTTCTGTAACACAAAAGCAAATTTTAAAAGACAAGAATAAGAATAAAATTAATTTTTTCTCATAGGACTTCCCTTCCTATATGCCCCTAAAAACCAGTTACCACCGATCTTGTACATACTTATAGCATACCTATGTACATATATTTGTATAGTAGCCATGCATATATGCATATATATACACACATTTATATACACACCACTTATAAAATATTGCCAAAATGATTTTTAATAAATCTATTCAATTATGTAGGTATGTTTCAGAGTGACATTTAGAAGAGGGCTAAAATAGTTCATCATAAAGAAAACATGATCAAAACATTTTAAACGCTTGTTTCAGAGCATAGCAAATTTGGGATAAAACACGGGCATTTGCCTGTAACTTCTGTCAGGACTTGGGTTGACTCTTAATATTTTATACTTCATGATATATTAATAGTTTTGTGTTTGAACTGCTTGTGTAGTGCCCTCTAATCTGATAGAGTTAACCCTGAAGACAAAAATCTAAGTGGTCAATTTCTTTTTAAGGAGTCCTAAACTGATAAGAAGGCCTAAACTGATAAACTCAATAAATTCAAATTTCAAAAATGTCATAACCAAGACAAGTAGTTGACCTTATACATTTATAAATAGTACTCCCAAGGTAGTGCCAAGTTAAATTTCATATGAAAATGTTGATGAAGAAGCATTTAGATAACCAACTATTTTGTGGATGACAGGTTAGTAATAATTTTGTGATGAAAGTTGGACTCAACTATATTTAAAAATAAGGACATTTTACTTACACATATGTTTATATGTGGTACTGTACTTCATCATAGATTTTCATATGGAACTTACAATAGATCATTCCTTGAATCTATTGTGGTATATGCAACGCTCTTCCTAAGTGGACTACATTGACATCAAAGAACATCTTTGTGACATTATCAAACCTAATGAGCAATAGTAAAAGGACAATTCATTGTTGTTTCCAGTTCAAGTTTTAAGAAGGGCTTCCTTAAAGGGTAGATAGTTACGCGTTTTTATAAGGGGTACCTCTAATATGTAGATTTGCTAATCTGTAAAAACACTGCTGCTACTTGCAAAGTTTTCATTTTTCCCATTACTGGGTCAAGAAAAGTGCTAGTCAAGAGAATGGATTTAGAAAGTCTGTACACCTGTCAGACTTGGTCTCTCCACTCGAAGAGCCCACAATCCTCTTTTCCCCCCTTTTTTGTGAACTCCCTATGAGTTGTGCTCTGGGAACTTGGAATGCAGACCTAGACCTGGGCAAGTATGGGAGAACTTAATTTATGGGAACCAGTTGGAATTTCTCTTAAGGTTTCAGGAAGTATTTTTAGATGGGTTTAGTTACAGTACTTTGGTTCTTCTTGACTTCTATGGAGCAACTTCAACCTAAATCTAAAAAAACACTTGCTTTTATCCTTCAGTCCTTCATAAACACTTATTTAACACAATTTTATGCCTAGTCTGTTTCTACTTTTGCAGAGTAGCTTTTTTTTCATTTAGAATGTCTAATTCAGACAATTAGAATTTAGGCACCTCTGGGCACCTTGTCTGCCTATGTGTTTATAAAGCATTATGTACACTTATGGCACTCTATAAATAATAATAACAGTAATCACCCTCTATACAAAATTAGAATGTTAGCATATTCAACCAGTCTAGTATGCTGATTTGCTTTAGTGCTTTATAATTATCTCATGAAACCAATGGTAAAAATGGGCACTACGTTATACAATCTTCCCAAAATACATTACTATATATTCTGGCAAAGAGATGCACCTGCAGTTTCTCCCCACCTACCTCTGAGATACAGAAATGGCAGGATGATACTTAAGTTGTATTCATGTTGCAAACTGTTCAAAGTAATCTTTGCAGCCTTTTTCATCCAAAAACCCAGCCAGCATTCACTATGGTTAAGATATCTTTGTCCAGGAGGAATAACTTGAACAAGAAGATGGGAATGTATAATTTGCCCCCACATAAAGGATAGCTTGCAGATTATAGACTGCAACATTTAGATAACCAACCACTTTGTAGATGATCACAGATTCATCACATGAAATGCAGGGTCTAGGGGCACTTATGTAAACTTTAACCAGTGGTAACTACCAATGGCCACCATTGTAAGCTGACTGAGTTTCCATTGTCTGATTAAACAGCAATCAGAAGAGTAGCCTTGACTTTGCTAGAAAAACAGTGAACTGCCTCTCACTTTCAAACTCAGAGAAAAGAGCAAAGGCATTCCTGAAAATGCAGAAGAAGAAAAAAAAAAAAACTCCTGGTTTGTGCTAAGCAGCGCTACTGATCTCTTCCTGCAACAAAGGTGCCAGGTTGAAGTAATTAAGTTAGTACTGCAGCTGAAATCATTGAGAAGACAGGTTACATACCCAAAACACCCAAGCCATCTGAAAATATATAGTGTGGAAAGAGCAGCACTACATAAAATTGAAAATCTCACACCATTTCACTACCTAAAAAGAGGGAGCTCCCTGGCTTCCCTGCTTTTTGCCTGGGGTTTTGCTTCTGATGCAGTCATGTTATTTTAATGTGCCAGAATAGAAACCTTGGCCAGAGACTTCAGCAGTCAAAAAAATGCCGGTGTCTTAAGCTGTATATTTATCCTTCTGAATTAATTGAATATAGCACCATATAGTAAAAATGCCTCTGACACTGCTTCAGAAATACCTAAGGCAGAGTTCTCAGAAAGAACTGCCACAGAGCCAAAATGTTGGCAGAGGCGCTGAGTCTGCACTCGGCAATCCTGACTCTCCTGCTTCTCTCCAGCAGAACAAAATCCATCGATTTTTACAGCGCATGGAGTTTACCTTGGAGGAAGTTATCATTTGAAACATTATCCAATCCACCAACATAATCATTAGGTATGTATGTCTTCACTTGCAGTTGCTTTTAAAAAAAGCCATCTTGAATTAATCCTCAGATTTGTGTGTAAAAGACCATAGCAAATGAGAAATGCAAGGCAACATGCCCTTCAGGAAGTTCCCATTAAAATGATGAAAGGAGAATCGTACAGTAACTGCAACTGTTCTCCAGCAACTATTTCTGAACTTTTAAACGATTTATCTTCTTCTTAAAGAACCATCACAAGACATGTACTATTCATGGCTGGACAGGAAAAAAATATATTTCCAAGGAGAAATCGTTAGACATGTGGTATGGGTGAGTTAAGGTGAGAAAGGGTATCTTCTAGCTTGAGTTTAAACTTGCATCCCGGCCGGGCGCGGTGGCTCAAGCCTGTAATCCCAGCACTTTGGGAGGCCGAGACGGGCGGATCACGAGGTCGGGAGATCGAGACCATCCTGGCTAACACGGTGAAACCCCGTCTCTACTAAAATACAAAACTAGCCGGGCGAAGTGGCGGGCGCCTGTAGTCCCAGCTCCTCGGGAGGCTGAGGCAGGAGAATGGCGTAAACCCGGGAAGCGGAGCTTGCAGTGAGCTGAGATCCGGCCACTGCACTCCAGCCCGGCGACAGAGTGAGACTCTGCCTCAAAAAAAAAAAAAAAAAAAAAACTTGCATCCCAGAGGTCTATTGATAAGAGCAATGTATCCGTCAAAATCCATACAACAAACAAAAATGACTCTAGGTATTTTATGAAAGCAGTAATATACTGTCAGGAATTGGGTGCTCACAAAACCATTGCAGGATCTAGAGGAAAATGTTCTGACCTGAGTCTCCAGAAATGACACGCCAAAAATACAGAGCTCAACTCGTAGGCCAGCCACAGCTTTCAAGGCTGCCACTGGAGCTCTGATCATGCTACACCTCTGATTGTGCTACACCTTTGCTGAGCTGCTGCAGGTGCTCCTGGACCTCCAGAAGGCAGGAGATTGCCAGTGCAGAGCAACTGTAATTCATGCAGTCTTCCTTGCCAGCACAATCAGCCAAAACTGGCAGGAAGATGGGTCTTGCCTCACTTCTGCCATCCAATTCATGTGTCTGGCCAGTGAGCCTTGCATGGAATCTAGAACCTTAGATAAAGGAGCCTTGGGAAATGGAGTTTGAGCTATTCCAACTTCTCCTGTTAGTGGAATGGAATAGAGATCAAGGAAGTCAATGAACAGCAGCAACCACCAGTGGCCAAGAAAGATCTTATGCAAGCATTCACCCCATTCCCAGAAAGGAGGAGTTTAATGATGCCAGGCTGTAGCAGGGAAGGAATCATTCTGAGAACAATAAAGGTCTAGCACTCAGATGATTCTCTTACCCCAGTTGCTTTGTGTCAGGGTCCTTGAGAGAGAAAAATACTATCCTAGTATAACTGAGACTTATTGCATAAAACCCCTAGTCACTAAGCAAACAAAGCAACGGTGCTGTGAGTCTCAATAATGGTGTGTAGATTCATGGGGGAGAGAATCTTCCTCCTAAGAAAACTCAGCAGACAGAGCATACTAGGAAGACCATTGAAAAGAGGCAGCACGAGCAATACTCCTGTTGTCCACAGGGTGGATCTGATACAGCAGACCAGCTAAGCACAGGAGCACCGTCCCTGGGAGATGGCACCAGTGCCAGCAGCAATTCCATTTAGGAGGGAACTTCCTAGTTTTCAGTCCCCAGGGCCAGACAGAACCAAAGAAGAGGAAGCCACGAGCTGCACAAGGCAGCTGAGAGAACTTTACATGAGGGAACTTCTGCAGAGGTTCACAAGTAATTGGGGTATAGCTGAGGAGGGGGTTGCTGAACAGCCAGGTGTGATGGTGGCCAATTAGGACAACAAGCCAAACTGAGAGTGACAATCAAGGCTTTGTTCACCTCCTGCAGCAGTGCAGGCAAAAGGCAAAAAATGCCCCACAGAAGGATTCTGTGCAAGCATCAGGAGGATCTGTGCAGACTGGGGGAAATCATCTCACTGAGGAGTCCTGAACAAAAGGCTCCTTTTTATGAAAAAGTATGGGTGGGAAGGAAGGAGGTCAGGAAGGGATGAGTGGAGAAAAGTGCCTGAGTCAACCCCTCCCCTCCATTCAGGAGGTCTCTGAATGGAGGTGCCTGGGGTAGACTTGCAGATATGCAAATGAGCATGGTAGACCCAAGGGCCATCAGTCTTTCACTGCAACTGCCTTCAGAAAACGGAAATGCACTGGCTGTGCTCCAGGTCTGGGAAGGGAGGGGCAGCTTCCCTCCCTGAGGCCTGCCAGGCAAAGCCTTTGTAAATGTCTACAGTCAGACCTGAAACATCATGCAGGTGATTTTGGCCTGGAGCGGGACTCCTCAAGGGGAGGCAAAGAGTACTGCTATGATTTCAATGTTTGTGTCCCTCCAAAATTCCTGGTGAAACTTAATCCCCCATACAATAGTGTTAAGAAGCAGGGCTTTTAAGAGGTCATTAGGTCATGGAGGCTCTCACCTAATGCCCATTATGAAAGAGATTGAAGGAGTCTATTTGACACTTTTTTGCCCTCTTTCATGAGGAGAAAAAAAGGAGACAGCAACAAGGCACCATCTTTGAAGCAGAGAACAAGGCTTCACCAGATGCTGAACCTGCTGGTGCCTTGATCTCCTTGATCTTGGACTTCCCAGCCTCCAGAACTGTAAGAAGTAAATTTCGGTTCTTTATAAATTATCCAGACTACAGTATTTTGTTACAGCAGCAGGGACAGACTAAGATAAACGCTCTTTGGATGAAGGATTAAAGCCCTGTAACGGAGCGTGGCACAGAATTACATAAATACTATACTGTGTACCAATGGTCCCCAACTTATGATTTGACTTTAAATATTTTGACTTTGCTATGAATCAAAAAAGATACACATTCAGTAGAAACTATACTTGGAGTACCCATACAACCATTCTGTTTTTCACTTTCAGTATTCAATTACATGAGATATTCAACACTTTATCATAAAATAGGCTTTGTGTTAGATGATTTCATGCAACTGTAGGCTAAGTTTTCTGAACATGGTTAAGGTAGCCTGGGCTAAGCTATGATTTTTGGTAGGTTAGGTATATTAAATGTATTTTCAACTTATGAGATTTTCAACTTATGATGGATTTTCCCAAATGTAACTGCATCATAAGTCAAGGAGCATCTGTACATATGTGTATGGTATATGTTTGTGTGTGTGTGTGTGTGTGTGTGTGTGTGTGTGTATGCCTATTCAATCGCTGTTCTTGTTCTTGTGGTGGCCTAGAGAAACAGATTGTATATTTTTTAGACTATACCCACATAAAGCTATATTAAAAAGTATTCTTTTAGAAATTCAAGACACCTATAAAGAAATGTACTTTTTCTTCAAAGCTTGCTGGCTTATCTGCTCCACACAACTGCCAGTAATGCCTTAAATTATAACAGCAATGTTAACAATGAGTTTGATGTCTGAAATTTTTTCCTGGGACTTCTGAAATATTTAAAAAGGAAAACAATAACTAACCCAGGAAACCAGGTAAGGGAAAATCCCTGAGCACCACGCACTAACTCTTCTTGAAAGACTTCCAACAAGGTGGTTCATGTCTGCCCATGTGATAATCACAGGTAGTCTGTTTTTCTCTATTTTCTTTATGACTCCCTGGGAACCAGTGCAGAGTGGGGAAAGAGAAATAGGTTATTTCTCCTTAGGCTTTTTATGAAGTCATCCCTTAGGTTATTTTCTGTTTTGTTTTTTGTCTTCCTGACGATGACCTACGCACATGTTTTGGAAATCTTTTCCAGTGAATCTGAGGGAAATGGAAATGGGCATACAGGTTTCCTAGTCTTGAGGACTAATAAAAGGATTCCTATACTTCCAAGGTAGAAAGTTTATTTTAAAATACAGATCATGTCCTGTAATTTTATGTTTTGTGCTAGTATTTGGCCTATACGGGAAGTGCATCATGTTCCTGGCCACTCAATATTTTTGAACACTCTTTTAATTTTGGATAAGTTCTACCTTGTCAACATTTTTAAAAGTCTCACTTGCTCAATCTCTTTTTCAGTAGAGCATATGCAGGTAACTTGGTGCCAGTAGTCTGCTTTATCCACAGGCGACTGGAAGACAGGAAGGCAGAAATGGAAGGTTCTCTTACAATATGTGTCATGGTATAACATCACTTGAAGTTAAAGTTAAACAGGTATACTAAAGATAAGTTAAAGATGTACACTGTAGTAATTTAAATAGGAATATTAAGTATCCCCAAGCAATTGCTGAAGTAACAAAAAATCATATTGAATAAGCCAATAGAGAAGATAAAATGGAACTGTAAAAATATTCAATTAATTGAAAGAATGCAGGAAAAAGTAAAGGAAAACAAAGGACAGATGAAACAAACAACAAGATAGTATATTTAAATCTAACCATGTAATTAATCACATAAAATTAAAGAGTTTAAATATCCTAATTAAAAGAGCTTTCAGATTGACTGAAAATGCCAGACTCAAACTATAAGCTGCCTACAAGGAACATATTTCATTTGTTGTTATAATTTCAACTTTTATTTTAGATTCAGGGGGTACATGTAGAAGTTTGTTCAGCCTAGAAGGGTTTTCCGTTTAGGACAAGCAGTAATGGCAAGGAAAAAGTCTTTACAAGGAAAATCAGTGCTGGCAGCAGGAGTGGTTGAAGTCAAGTTGTAACTCAAGAATATAATATATCTCTCCTTCTATTTAGATCTGTTAAAATTTATCTCTGCATGGTTTATTATTTTCAAAGTACATGTCTTGTGCATTGCTTGTCATATTTGTCCCAAATATTTTTGGTGCTGTTGTGAATATGATTTTTATTTCAATTTTGATAGCTCATTGCTGGCAATAGAAACACATTGACATTTGTCTTTTGATTTTTGTATCCTGTGCATTTTCTAAACTCACTTATTAGTTCTAATAATTTTTTTGTATACTTCCATCAGATTTTCCCCATAGGTAATCAGGTTATCTATGAATAAAAATCATCTTTACTTCTTCCTTTCTGATCTTAATGCCTTTTATTTTTTATCCTTGCCTCATTGCACTGGCTAGAAACTCTGTATGATGATGAACAGACATGATAAGAGTAGGCATTCTTGCCTTATTTTTTATCTTAGGGGGAAGGCATTCAGTCTTTCATGATTAAGTGTGAAGTCAGCCATAGACATTTCCTGTATGCCATTTATCAAATTGAGAAAAAAAATTAATCAGGAATGAATATTGAATTTGGTCAAATACTTTTGAGGGGTATACTGAGAGTTATATGAGTTTTTTAGTTTGCTATTATAAATTGCGTTGATGAATTTCTAAATGGTAAACCAACGCTGCCTAGAATAAACATGTCTTGGTCATAACATGTTTCTAAAATATACATTGTTGAATTTGACTTGCCAAAGTTTGGTTAAGAATTTTGCATTTATGTTCATGAGGGATATTGCCGTCTAGTTTTCTATTTTTGTAATATATTTGTTGGGTTTGGGCATAAGAGTAATGCTGTCTACATAGAATGACCTGGGAAGAATGCTCCATGCTTCTGCTTTCTGGAAGAGTTTGTGCAGAATTGGTATTACTTCTTCCTTAAATGTTTGGTAAAATTTACCAATGAAATCAAGAAGGCCTGGAGTTTTTACTATGTATTCAATTACTTTGATAAATATATGGCTATTCAGGTTATTTATTTCTTCTTAGAGAGCTTTAGTGGTTTGTGTCTTCCAAGGGATTTATTCATTTCCTTGAAGTTGTCAACTTTATTGGCATGAAGTTCTTTATAATATGGCTTTATTATTCATTTAATTTCTGTAGAATCTGTAGTTATGTTAACTCTTATTTTTGATATTGGTAATTTGTGTCTTTATTCCTAATATGGATATATGTTTATCAAATTCATCAATCTTTTCAAAGAATCAGCTTCCGGTTTAATTTATCTATTATTTTGTTCCCACTCCAATATTTGCCCTATTTTCTGCTTATTTTGTGTTTACTCTTCTTTTTCTACTTTCTTAAGGTGGAACTTGAGGTCTATGATTTAAGATCTTTCTTGTGAAATAATATAGACATTTAGTGCTATAAATATTCCTCTAATTACTGCTTTAATAGTATCCCACAAATTTTTATGTTATGTGTTCTCATTTCAATTTAGTACAAGATCTTCTAATTTCTTTTTGATCTCATAAATAACCCATGAGTTCAGCTGTATTGTATACTTTCCAAATATTCAGGAATTTTTTAGAAAACTTCCTGTTATTAATTTTTTTTTTTTTTTTTTTTGAGACGGAGTCTGGCTCTGTCGCCCAGGATGGAGTGCAGCGGCTCGATCTCGGCTCATTGCAAGCTCCGCCTCCCAGGTTCACGCTATTCTCCTGCCTCAGCCTCCTGAGTAGCTTGGAACTACAGGTGCCCGCCACCATGTCCGGCTAATTTTTTGTAATTTTTAGTAGAGAAGGGGTTTCACCATGTTAGCCAGGATGGTCTTGATCTCCTGACCTCCTGATCCGCCCACCTCGGCCTCCCAAAGTGCTGGGATTACAGGCGTGAGCCACTGTGCCCAGCCCCTGTTATTAATTTCTAATTTAATTTTATTGTGGTCAGAGAACTTGAGATTTTACTGTGGTCCAAAACATGATCTATTTTGATGAATGTTTCATGAGGATTTGAAAGGAATATATATTCTGCTGTTCTTGAATGCAGTATCACGTAAATATCAATGAGGTAAGTTACTTTATGGTGTTGTTCAAATTGTATACAACCTTGCTGATAATCTACTGTTCTGTCAGTTACATTCAATTCTATCACATTTGTGAATTTCTTGATTTCTTTTTTTTTTTTTTTTCTGAGACAGAGTCTTGCTCTGTCACCCAGGCTGGAGTGCAGTGGCCGGATCTCAGCTCACTGCAAGCTCCGCCTCCCGGGTTTACGCCATTCTCGTGCCTCAGCCTCCCGAGTAGCTGGGACTACAGGTGCCCCGCCACCTCGCCTGGCTAGTTTTTTGTATTTTTTTTTTAGTAGAGACGGGGTTTCACCGTGTTAGCCAGGATGGTCTCGATCTCCTGACCTCGTGATCCGCCCGTCTCGGCCTCCCAAAGTGCTGGGATTACAGGCTTGAGCCACCGCGTCCGGCCGGATTTCTTGATTTCTTTTTGCAGTTCTATCAGTTTTTGCTTAATGTATTTTGTAGCCCTTTATTAAGTACACAGAATTGAATTTTTATGTCCTTCTGATGGTTTGAGGTGTTATCATTATAGAATAATCTTATATTTTCAACATAATATACTTTTCTCTAAAGACTTCTTTGTCTAATATTAACATATTCACTCCAATTTTCTTTAGAATAGCACTAGCATGCTACACAGTTTTTTTTTTTTTTTTTTTTTTTTT
>NW_016804262.1:43881-56649 GCF_001698545.2 Rhinopithecus bieti
GGCTAGGAAAACGGATCCCCTTCCCCCTTGCGCTTCCAGGTGAGGCGATGCCTCGCCCTGCTTCAGCTCTCGCTGGTCAGGCTGCAGCAGCTGACCAGCACCGATTGTCCGGCACTCCCTAGTGAGATGACCCCAGTACCTCAGTTGAAAATGCAGAAATCACCGGTCTTCTGTGTCACTCGCGCTGGGAGTTGGAGACTGGAGTTCTTCCTATTCAGCCATCTTGCTCCGCCCCCCAATACACAGCTTTTTATCCTTTTACTTTTAACCTATTTGTCTATATATTTAAAATGTGTTTCTTAATGTGGTACACAGACACCATGGAATACTTCGCAGCTATAAATAAGGATGAAATCACGTCCTTTGCAGCAATATGGATGCAACTAGAGGCCATTATCCTAAGCAAATTAACATGGAAACAAAAATCCAAATGCCTTATGTTCTCACTTATAAGTGGGAGCTAAATATTGGGTACTTGTGGACATAAAGATAGCAAAAATAGACACCAGGGACTGACAGAGAGGAGAGGAAGGGACGGGGGCAACTGTTGAAAACTAATTATTGGGTACTATGCTTACTATCTGGGTGATGGGATCATTCATATCCCAAACCTCAGCATCATGCAATACACCTGTCCTTGCACCCCCTGAATCTAAAATAAAAGTTGAAATTATGAAAAATGAATGAAATGTGTTGCTTGTAGGGAACTTATAGGTGAGTCTTGCATTTTTGGCCAAACTGAAAGCTGTCTTTTAATTCGGATATTAAAACCCTTTAATTTTATGTGATTAATTACATGGTTAGATTTAAATCTACCATCTTGCTGTTTGTTTCATCAGTCCTTTCTCTCCTTTTTTTTCTGCATTCTTTCAATTAATTGAATATTTTATGGCTCCATTTTATCTTCCCTATTGGCTTATTAGATATGATTTTTGTTGGTTTAGCAATTGCTTGGGGATATTTAATATTCGTATTTAACTTACTGGAGTGTACATTTTTAACTTATCTTTAGTATACTTAACTTAAACTTCAAGTGATATTATCCCATAACACATATTGTAAGAGAACCTTACAACAGTATACTTTCATTTCTGCCTTCCTGTCTTTTGTGCTATCATGGGCATACATTTTATTTCTGCTTGTTTTAAACTCCACAATATATATATATATATTTTTGTAAATAGTCAATTATCCTTTACAGAGATTTAAATAAACAGGAAAGAAAAAGAACTTTTATCCTTACGCACATAATTACTATTTGCAGTACCTTTTTTTTTTTTTTTCATGGAGACAGGGTCTCACTCTGTCACCTAGAAGTACAACCTCTGCCTTGTGGGCTCAAGAGATCCTCTCATTTCAGCCTTCCAAGTAGCTGCTAGGACTATAGGTGTGTGCCATCATGCCTGGTTAATTTTCTTTTTTTTTTTTTTTTTAAGAGAGATGAGGTCTTACTATATTGCCCAGGCTGGTCTCAAACTTCTGGGCTTAAGCAATCTTCCTGCCTTGGCTTCCCAAAGTGCTGGGATTATAGGTGTGATCCACTTCAGTACAGGTGCCCAGCCTTCAGTACTTTTTATTCTTTATGTGCATTCCATTTGTATTTTTATTATGTCTGAAGGTCTCCTTTAGCATTTCTCATAGTGTGTCTCTAGTGGTGATGAATTCTTTCAGCTTTTGTATGTCTAAAAATGTATTTATTTCAAGTTTCTGTTTAAAAGTTGTTTTCACTGAGTATAAAATTCTTAATTTCAGGGTTTTTTCTTTTTTTTTTTGAGACAGAGTCTCGCTCTTTCCCCCAGGCTGTAGTGCAGTGGCGCGATACTGGGTCACTGCAAGCTCTGCCTCCCAGGTTCACGCCATTCTACTGCCTCAGCCTGCCGAATAGCTGGCACTACAGGCGCCAGCCACCACAATTGGCTAATTTTTTTTTTTTTTTTTTTAGTAGAGACAGGGTTTCACCATGTTAGCCAGGATGATCTCAATCTCCTGGCCTCGTGATCCACCCACCTCGGCCTCCGAAAGTGCTGGGATTACAGGCATGAGCCACTGCACTGGGCTGATTTCAGTTTTTCTTGATGGCATTTTTTGAGTATTTGAGAAACGTTTCACTATCTTCTAACCTGTATTGTTTCCCTTGAAAAATACGCTGTAATTCTTTCCGTGCTACTCTCCACTTAACACGTCTTTTATTCTCTGGCTCCTGTTGAGATAGCCTCTTTATTATAGTTTAGAGAATTTGATCATGATGTGATTTGGTGTAGTTGTCTTCATGTCTTTTGTGTTTGGAGCTCATTAACTGCCTTGGATCTGTAAAGTTTTGTTTTATAAAATTTGATAAAAATTCAGCCATTATTTCTTCACATATTTTTGCCTTATCCTTTATTTCTTTTGTAGATTTCAATAGAAATTATTCCATATCTCAGTGATTCCCTTTTCTACATTTTTTTGTCTTTTTCTGTTTTTCATTGCATAGTTTACTAGTTATATCTTCTGCAATGTCTAATCTGCCAATAATTCTATTTAGTGAATTTTTTAAAATCTCCAAGTATAGCTATCATCTCTAGAAATATGATTTGGATTTCTTGTTTATATCATATCTCTACTTAACTTGATCTTTCCTCTAGCTTTTGGAACATCTGGCATGCAGTTATAATAACTGCCCTTATGACTTTGTCTTCTAATACTAACATCTGTTTAAGTTCTGGGTCCATTTTGATTGACTGAGCTTTTAGCCTCGTATGAGTCATATTTTCCTGCTTTTCTGCATACCTGGTAATTTTTTATTGGATGCCAGACATTAAGAATTTTATCTTGTTGGGTACTGGATACTATTGTATTTCTCTAAGTCTTCTTGTGCTTTGTTCTTGGATGCAATTAAGTTATTGTGAAACCATTTGATTTGTTTGGATCTGGCTTTTCTGTTAGGCAGGTCCAGAGTAATGCCAAGTTTAAGCCTGTTTTCCATTTCCTAGGCAAGATCCTTTGAGTATTCAACCCAATGCCTTCAGAATTTATCAGTTTTCCATTTCAGCTGGTGGCCACAGGCACTTTTTCAGACTCGGTGCAAACACCAGCTACTGTTTATGCTAATCTTTTTAAGAGGTTCTTTCTCCTGACACAGGGAGTTTTCTCACATGCAATGTGTTGATCAGTACTCTTCAGAACATTTGAAAAGTACTGCCTGGAGATCTCTGGCATTCTCTCTCATGCAGCATTCTCCTCTGTTCTTCAAACTTTGGCAGACTTTGCATCCCCAGATTCCTAGCTGCATCACTTCAATTCAAGAAGGCTTCTGGGCTCCCTCTGGGTTTTTCTTCCCTGACTAAAACCTGAAAATGCACCATAAGCAATAAACTGAGGCAAACATAACACTCACCTCATTTGTTTCCCATTTCGCAAGGGAAACTCTTCTTCATTGGCTGCTTATATCCAATGTCTTAGAAACCATTGTTTGATATATTATTTCAAATGGTTTAGTTGGTTCTATCAGGAGAATACAGTGCCTCTGATTCCATCTTGACAGGAAGCAGAAGTCTCAAGTTGAAGTCTATTAGATAGTGCATGCTAACTTAAGACACGTTTGCAAAGTTCTCTTGACTATTTCCAGGAATATCTAAAAGATGTCTCGCATGTGTCCTCCACCACTATCTGTACTTCTCCACCAGAGACCTAGTCTCACATGTGGCAGTCCTAATCAAAATCCCAAATAAATTTCGGTAGATATCAACAAGGTGATTCTACAATTTACACGAAAGGCAAAGAGAAGAACCATAAGAACTTTGAACGAACAGAACAAAATTGGACAAACAAACCCTAACAATGACAGTCCTAGTGAGGTTGCCAAGCAACTGGAACTCTCATTTACTGCTGGTGAAATGCAAAATTATACAGCCACTTTGAAAACCAGTTTGTCTGTTTCTTACAAATTTAAATAAATATGCATTTACCGTATGACCTAGCAATTTCATTCTTGGGGATGGGATTAAAATGAAAACTTATTTTTATACTGATATCCATATGCTAACATTTATGGTAGCTGTATTCATAATCACCAAAACCTGGAACCAATCCATATGTTCTTCAACAGGGAAACAGATGAACAACCTTCAGGTAATGGAATACTACTCAATGACAACAACAACGACAAACTGTTGATATACGCAATAGAATGGATGCATCTCAAATGCATTACGCCAAGTGAAAGTAACCAGACACAAAAAAGTATTTGTTGACAGTGATTAGGGCTTAGAGAAGAAGTTGAAAACGTGAGGGTATTTGGGGGGATGATGACACTATTTTGTTTCTTGACTGTGATGATGGTTTGCGGCCCTACATTTGCCAAAACTCACAAAACTATAAACCAAAAAGAGGGACCCTACTGTATATAAATTAAAAAATTGAATTTAAAAATCTATATACTGAATATTGAAACACCCACCACTTTTCCATGACTCAGCTCCAAGAATGCAGGCAACTAGGCATATTCCCCAAGGCTGGAGACTGGAAAATTCTTCTCTTGAGATATAAAAAGACTGAGTGGAGGATGAGGGCAAGATTTGCATATACTGACATTTGAGAAAATTCTCCTGAAACAGCTGGGCCACTACTATGAAACTCACATGAAGTCCCGGTAGATATGTCCTGCCTGTACACACATATTTCAAATAGTGTCTTATTGTAACCTGGCATCCTATAAGTCATAGGCATTTGAGGAAAATTTTGACATGAAAATAAAACCAATACAAACCCAAAAGGGAGTAAAATTCAGTGAAAATGAGATGATGCACCAAGTTGAAAAAATTTAAAAACCTGTATTTAATATTATTGAAGAGGTAAGAGAATGTGTTGACAATAAAAAAAGACACAGCAATTAAGAAATCCTGTTAAACACAGGGTAGAAAAAATAAAAATTATCAGAAAGGCTGGAAAGGAAATTGCAGAATATCTCCTAGAAAGTGAAACTGAAGAAAACAGATAAAAAACAGGAAAGAAAATTTTGGAAAGTTACATGATTATTCAAAATCCTGCATTCAAATAATATGTAAAACAGAAAAAGAGAAGAAAACAGAGGAGAAAAGATTTAGCCAATACAAAATACAAAGAATTTCTGAAATTATGAATCCAGCAAAATGAATAAGAAAGAACCTAACTGAAGTGTGTCAGAATGAATTTTAAAATACAAAATAGTTAAATTTAAAATAAATAAGATCCAAAAGTCTGCAGAGAGAAAAGCCTGGTGGCATTTAAAGAATGAAGAATCAGAATGGCATTATACTTCTTATCTAAGACATTGGAAGCCAGAAGACAATGAAGCAATATCTTCATGTGTTCATGGATATGGATTCATATCCAGCTAACCTACCTAAAGTACAAAAGTTATTAAAGATGACATTTTTAGACATTCAAAGTCTCAAAAGTATTACTTGACAATCTCCATGCACTGTTTTCTCAGGAAGTTACTAAATAAAGTGATGTAGAAAAATAAGAGTCAAGAAAAACACCAACAGTAAATCTAAGACATAGAGCTCCTCATACAGGAGTGAAACTAAAGGGATTCTCAGTATGCCATCTCTGCAATAGGCCATATCAAACCATCCACATTGGAAGAGGAAGATAGGAAGATAAAATAAATATGTCTCCATGGGGAATCAAACTGGAAATAATAGATTACTTGCTATGTTTTACCATGTGGAAAATGGTACCAAAAATAATAACACAGGTTTTATAGTTGACACATTTGAGAAAAGTTTGTGATGGAAACATTAATACTTATAAATAAAAATGAAGCAAATATCAACTCCAAGGAAAACATAGTTTCCTTATTTAAAAAAATACAACCATAAAACAAGATTTTGCTCAGCAGCAAATAATACCTTCCTTCATAGCCATAAAAATGTAACACTGATTATTGATTTTATTTAAAATATATTATGTAAGTATATAGAAAGGATGAAGGAAGAAGGGCATGGAGGGGTGGGATGGTCTCATTAAATTTGCAGATACTCTCTTTTCATGCCAGGTACGCAATAATGTCTAAAATAGAAAAAAAATCAAAGTGAAGGTAGTATTTAAAATTATATAGATGATCATCAGAAGAAATAACTAAAAAAAATGAAGAGGTTGCTTCCGAGATGTCCACCTGACAGATTAGAGCAAGGGAGTGCTATTCTTTATTAGATGTTTTAACTAAAAAAAAAACTCCACACATGCTTTACTTTGATAAAATTCTAATTTTAAAATTTTAATTGCAATCACCTACTGTAAGAATGTCAGAATGGAAGACTGCAGAATAATATTTTTGGAGAAAAGGGAAGCTGTTTTCTGTTTTTCACATCTGCCTAAGCATAGAGCTAACCCTGACAGTTTCTAGGGAAGAAAAGAAGCACAGCATGATTCTTAAGTTTCAGATTTTCTTTTTCTTATAACGTCATTTTCTTTAAAGGAAGCAAAAGAACTCCCATGTTTTAAAGTTTTCGTTTTAACTCTATTTTCTTTTTTGTGGTCTTCTTAAATAGAATTACTTTTCTGCCAACATCAATAGTCACCTGGCACTTTAATCCAGTGTAGTTCTCTACCCTAGACAGCTGACGACCAGCCTATATAATAAGATTGGCCCTGACATTATAAAATTGACATAACTAAATGTCAGCATAGATAGGAAAATGTGGAATCAGATTTTAGTAGCCTCAGCCTTTAGACTGTCCAATAAAAAAATTCTGCTCTCTGAAAAGGTCCCAGAATGATATCTCTGAGGCTGAAGTCCTATGCCAAGGTCCATGAGGCTTCAATGGTGAAATGCTTGGTACTGGGTGAATGTGGTGAATTTTATAGACTCCAGAGAGATTTCTCAGAGAACTCCAGGGCTGGCTTAAAATACCTCACACCTCTGAGGGTGTGACTGATAAAATAAAAACATACCTCTGAAGGTCTCCAAGCACCTTTGGAGACAAATTAATTTTGACTTGTGTGACATTTGTTGGCTCAGACATCTATGAATTTCTCTTATTAGGCACTTTAAGAACACAGAAATATGGACATTATTAGGGTAGTTTAACACAGGTGACTCAGGTGAAAAAAATTACATTACATTTTACTTGTAAAAAGTATATAGGTAAATTTTCTTAAAACCAGACAATTAATCTATGCTTTCAGAATTCATTGTGACTTGTTATATAGATGGCCTCTTATTTTGTCCAAGTTTTTTTCTAAATTTCAGCTTTCTTTTATCTGGTCTTCTGAATTTTTTTTATTTTTTCTCCCCAAAGCTATTTGGAAGATATATATTTTATTTCTAGTCTTCAAGCAGTTGTCCTTAAAATTTTAACATACATAAATGTAAAACTCTAACATTAATCAATATCTTTATCTGCCTCCTGAGTAATATAAGGACTTAAGATGCTTAAATCCAATCACCTATCTCAAAGCTTACATACCCTTGTTATTCCTTTTACTTTTATTATGTTTGTTTCTTTAATTTTCATATGTTACTTATGCGTGTGAACCTGCCACCCAGCATAAGAACTGATATCACCAACAATGCTATTTATGAACACCTTCCTTATTCCATCTCATGCTCAAAGGTAATAAATACCTTGACTTTGTTAATCTTTTTTCATTGTTTTGCTGTTTTAAAAGTCATTTTCTCACATATATTTGTGTGCCTTAAAAAATGTACTATTTAGATTTGTATGTTTTAGACTTTATAAAAGTTTCCTAGATAGTCCTCTGGAATGAAGATGTCTTCATTTGACCTTATGTAATTAAGAGTCATCCACATTTTTATGCTCCAGATTATTTTTTACTGCTGTATAGTATTGTATTGTGTGACCATTTTGCAATTTATTTATCTAGTGTCCTGGCAATGAGCATTTGATTTAGGGCAGACGTGGAGATGGGCATTCAGATACACCTTCAAGAGAGAACTTGTTTTGAGGAGCCAAGTTAACTAACATCCTTTAGTGGCTGCAGGATTCCTACAGAGGTCATGGCCACTCCCAGCCATCCCCAACCAACAGCTGAGCACCACAGGGGCACTTGAGTCAGGCTCTTTCTGTCCACAGCAGGTCTCCTCTGGGGTCCTCATCAGACTGGTACAGACTTTCTGTGAGCTGCACTGCAGTCTGAGGATCTTCTTAACCCAGTATTTTCTTCCTTTCTCTTTCATAGGCATCAGATCTGCATCACAGTCTGAAGTCGCTCTCTCTCTACTCCTGAGAACCCTCCCTTTTATCCTTCGTGAACATTTCCCTCACAAATCCCTTGCACTTCTAATTCAGTCATAGTGTCTGCTGCCCAGAGGACCCAAATAAATAGGGTTAGATGTTTTGCTATCACAACACAACTGCTGTGAACATTCTGGTGGGCAAGAATAATGCCTGAATACAAGAGGAAAATTGCTGAGCTGCAATGTGAATAAGTTCAACTTTTCAAAATGCTAAACTGTCTTTCAAAGTTTTTTACCAAGTTGCATAGCCATCAGCAATGTGTAAGAGATTCTGCTAGGATGCTACAACACTTGGTGGTGTCAGGTTTTTTAATATTTGCCAAATGGGCATGACAGCTCACACCTGTAATCCCAATACTTTGGAAGGCTGAGAGGTTCACTTGAGCCCAGGAGTTCAAGACCAGGCTGGGCAACATAGGGAGACCCTGTTTCTACAAAAAATAAAAAATTAGCTGGGTGCAATGACATGTGCCTGTGGTCCCAGCTACTCTTGAGGCTGAGGTGGGAGGATTGTTTGAGCCCAGGAGGTTGAGGCTGCAGTGAGCTATGATTTTGCATCTACATTCCAGCCTTGGTGATGAAGCAAGACCCTGTCTCAAAAATAAATGTAAATATAAAATTAAACATTTGCTAATTAATTAGTATAAAATGATATCGTGATCTTGACTCACATTTCATATTTACTGAGCTTCAGCATATCTTTTTGTCTATTAACCATGTGTTTATTTTACTATGTCTATTCATGTTCAGATACATACACACACATAGACACGTCTATCTTTCAGTCATGTGTATTGCAAATAACCTCTCATTTTATAGCTAATTACTTCATTTCACTTAAAATACCTTTTGATAAAATATGCTATTAATTTTAACGTGATTGAATTTACAGTCTTTTAAAATATTATTAGTACTTAGTCTAAGCCACCTTTTCATACCACAATATGTTCATCTATATTTTCTTCAAATATATTTTAAGGTTTTCTTAGAGAACAAAACTAGTTTAGGAAAGGATTCATTCTAATCTTTTTTTTCCCAAACAAAATAGATGATTTCTTGACTGAAATATCAAAGGGTTGACATTGTCCAAGTCATAACAGCAAAGCTCATGTGTGCAAAGGCAATAGCAACTACGCTATGACTTCCACCTGGTAGCTATTGTAAGTTACCATTTATTATAAAAAATGTTTGTGTTAACCCCATCTTTTATTTTCTGTATTTTGATGCTTTGATATCTGGAGCCTCGCTGACCCAGAGGGGACTGCCTCTCCCAGGATTAGGTAATTCCTAGAGACAGTAAACAACTTACTTCATTTACTTACTTTGTTTGAGTTACAAGCGCTTTTCAATGGAAGCCATTCTCTTTACCTGCTGATGTTGCCATAACTAAATAACAATAAAACTTATCTTTCAAAACAGTATCTTAAATCTAGAGATGTTAAAATGGAAAAAATGTGGTGCCTTAGAATAATACACAGAATTTTAAAAGGATTTAAAAAATTTACATAAATTAGTAAAACAGTTCTATAATCAATATCTTCCTAGTGTTGTTCATATCCGATTTGAATATCAAGGTTAAACTGCCCTCACAGAATGATTTTGAGAGCACTGTCTTCCCTCTGCCCCCACCCCATGTATTGGGAAAGTTAATAAAAGATTGGAATGATTTGCTTCTTAAAAGTTTGGTAGAGCTCACCTATAAAACTGGTCCTGAAAACATTTTTAGCTATTGCTTTATTTAATACTTGGGTACAGTAAGTTTATATTTTCCAGGAATTTTTCTACATCTAAGTTTTCAAAACGTATTAGAAAAAATGTTCTTGACAGCATTCTCTTATCTTTGCTGCATTTGTATTTATGTCTTTTTCATTCATATTTGTTATCTGTGTCTTCTTTTTAACATTCTTGGGAGATTTGTCTATTTTACATTATTTTCAAGCAATCTATGTTTGCCTTATTTGATCTTCACTGTATCTTTTCTTTTCATTGATTTCTGCTCTTATTTTATTATGCCATCTTTTATCTTATTGTCTAACTTTTTAAATTGGATATTGCATCATTTCAACCTTCTCTTTTTCTAATATACATTTTTTGGATATAAATTTCCCTTGAAGTATTTCTTTGTATTCCACAAGTTTCACTATACAATGTTTTTTTATCATTTAGTTTTTAGTATTTTAAATTCTCATTTTGATATATCTTTGACCTATTAGTTATCTAATTTCCAAATTCATTTAAACTTTTAAAATTTGTTGTTTTATTGTCTAAATTTTGATTTAATTGGATTGTGGTCAGAGAATGTGGTCTATGTGATAACTGTTTCCTAAAATTTTTTTAAGACTTGCTTTACATCCTAGTACATAATCAATTTGTACATGTACATTGGAGAATAACTTATATTCGTTAATTATAATTTATATTGCCCATTAGTTAAGCTTGCTAATTGTTTCATTCAAATTTTCTATACTTGCTGTTATTCTTGACCTACAAATAATGAGAAAGTTATGTTGAAATTTCTCACCCTGAGGTTGTATATGTCGATTTATTCTTGTGGTTCTATTAATTTTTTTCATATATGTTTGGTCTGTTACACCAGGTGTATATAGAGCCATCAAATAATACACTCTCTCTCAAATAATACAATGCTTTTTTAAAAAATTTCCAACCACAGCCAACCCATCCCCCAGCTTAGATTCAATTTTTATTCAGTCTTTTAACTCAATATTGTCTATTGTCAACCTCACAAATCAGACATTATCATTTTAAATTAGTACTATCAATATACATTAGATTTTATATTTATCATCTTAGTTATATGCCATTTTTTCTTACAGCTCAGATCTTCTTTTGGAGATTTTTCTCCTTCCACTTGAAAAACACTTTTTGGAAATTCCATAAGAAAGATACATTGGTGGTAAATCCTTTCAGTTTCATCATACAGAAAATATCTTTTCATGTTTGTAAAAGATACTTTTGCTATGGATGCAATTCTTGGGTTTTTTGTTGGTTTGTTTTCTTTTGTTGTGTTGTGTTTTTGAGACAGAGTCTCATTCTGTCACCCACGCTGGAGTGCAGTGGCATGATCACAGCTCGGGTTCAAGCATTTCTCCTGACTCAGCCTCCTGAGTAGCTGGAATTTCAAAGGGGCACCACCATGCCCGGCTAATTTTTGTATTTTTAGTAGAAATAGGGAGTCTCACCAAGTTGGCCAGGCTGGTCTCAAACTCCTGGTCTCAAGTGATTTGCCTGCTTCGGCCTCCCAAAGTGCTGGGGTTACAGGTGTAAGCCAACAAACCGGCATTATTCTTGTTTTATATTTCCATCTATACTTTGGAGATTTTAATATTCTACATTTTTAGGCTCCATCGCTGCTGTTGACAACTCAGCTTTCAATCTAATCATTGTTTCTTCTTGGGTAAATTGCCTTTTTTTCCCCATATTTGGCTGCTCTTAACTACTTCTATTTCATAGAAGTAGTGTTCTATACTTTTACTGAGACAATTATGGATTTTTTTTATTTACCTAGATAGACATTTGTTGGTCTTTTGAATTGGAGAGAGATATTTTCACCAATCCAGAAAATTCTCAGGCATTTTAACCTCTCTCTTTTATATTTTGATCTGTTTCTCTAATCTGGAGTCCTCATAATTCTCTCTTCAGCTATGTTTATTTAGCTCTTCAGCCATACCATTAAGTTTTCCATTTAAATCATTATTTTTTTAATTTGTAGAAGTTAAAGTTGATCTTTGTCCAATTTGCCTTACTCTTTTAAAAACTTCTATTTTAAAAAATCTATTAAACCTAGTTGTTTTATTTATTGCCTTCTATACTTTTTCATGGGTCCAGTTCTGTGTTTGTTATTTCTATTGACTCTCATTCATATTGGCTTGTCTTTGTATGTTCAGGTTTGTGGTGTTGTTTTTTAAGGGCTTACAGTTGTAGGAACTCTCTTATATGGGAGTGGGAGGGCTGGATGGAGGGTGCATTGCTCTAGGAAGAATTTGTCTTTACTTTGGAAGTCACATAAGGCAATGTCTAACCAGGGCCTCATTTATCTTGGGATTGCCTACATTACACAAATAGTGCACATACAAAGCCTAAAACCCCTTGTTATAGCTGTTGACCTTGAAATATTGGGGGAGATTGTTTCTTTTTCACACCCACCCAAAATGGAAGCTAAGAGAGTTTTCTCTGCTAAGTCTTCTGGACTTCTTTTCTTTTCTTTCTTTGATATTAGCAGGTCCTAACTCTCTTTTAGGAAAAGCTCTAAGAATGAGGCTCGATAGATTGTTCTCAGACATTACAGCAGTTTCAGCAATCCATACACACCTCGGACTGGTTTTCTCACTTTGTCCCTGATCCCTAGAATTTTCTTGACTCTCCAATTATACGACTTTTTAAAAAACGTATTTCCGGACGTGGTGCCTCATCCTGTAATCCCAGCACTTTGGGAGGCCGAGGCAGGCGGATCACTTGAGGTCAGGATTTCAAGACCAGCCTGGCCAACATGATGAAACCCCATCTCCACTAAAATTGAAAATTAG
>NW_016804262.1:58605-75383 GCF_001698545.2 Rhinopithecus bieti
GTGGGAATTGAACAATGAGATCACTTGGACACAGGAAGGGGAACATCACACACCGGGGCCTATTGTGGGGAGGAGGGAGGGGGGAGGGATAGCATTAGGAGATATACCTAATGCAAATGACGAGTTAATGGGTGCAGCACACCAACATGGCACATGTATACATATGTAACAAACCTGCATGTTGTGCACATGTACCCTAGAACTTTAAGTACAATAAAAAAATAAATAAATAAAGCGTTTTTCTCCTGGTAGTTTTAGATGACTTGTAGTTGTAGGATTTTGACATATCTAGTCCTACATATTACTGTATATATTTTTGACACATAATTAGAGAGTTTTACACATATGCTCCTGTAGTAGAGTGGGCAATTAAATTCAAATACCATAAACTGGTCATAATCTTCTAGCTTGAATATAATTAGCATTCATACAAATTTTTAAGTTACTTAGGTTTAAGCTTACCATCCTAAGTCTGGCCTCATTGCAGAGTTGAACCAGTACTCTCCAGCACCATTCTCAATCCGCAGGGAAGAGTCTCTGGTCTAGCTTGGATGATGTCAGGTGTGCATCCTCACAATCAGCCAGGTCCTGGGAGTGTCCTGCAGTGTGGGTGTCACAGTTTGGCTTCTGCAGATGCTGAGATCGTGTTTGGGTGCAGGGTGTTTATGAGAAATCAACACCTGCAGAAGAGATGGGAAAGAAGCAGGACTGGGTAAAGGGAGAAGTTGAACTGCCATGCAGACCAGACAAAGACTCAGTCAACCCTCAGAGTTGTCCCCACGTGGGTCTTTGTGCCCTGAATGATCTGCCACTAGATGCAGGCCACCATGGGAAGGGCACGCCCTGAGAGAGGGGATGCTTTACAGCTGAGGCAGGCCCTGAAGGAGCTGAGAACACTCCCAGCAGCTGGGGCAACAAATCTCCCTGAGACTCAGATGCTCATTCCTGGGCCCTCCACATGCACCTCATAGCACTGACCTCAGAGTGTTGCTAGGAAGAAAAAAATGGGCTAGAAAATGTGAGATATGGTCCATAAAAAGGACTCAGTAAATGCTGTCTTCTGATGACATTGATGTTAGTTTCACCTGATTTCGCCAGAAGACTGATGTTTGTGAGCACTTTTTTTGAGATAGGCTGGAGTGCAGTGGTGCAATCTCAGCTCACTGCCACCTCCACTTTCCAGGTTCAAGCAATTCTCGTGCCTCAGCCTCCCAAGTAGCTGGGACTACAGGTACCCGCCACCACAGCTGGCTAATTTTTGTACTTTTAGTAGAGATAGGATTTCATCATGGTGGCCAGACTGGTCTCAAACTCCAGACCTCAAGTGATCTGCCCATCTTGGCCTCCCAAAGTGCTGGGATTACAAGTGTGAGCCACCATACCTAGCCAGGAAGACAGATGCTGGGTATAGATAAGCCATGTGGTGTGGCTCACCCAGGCCCTGCACCCCATTGGCGTACATCATCCTCTGCTCAGTCACTTTAGCATCTGGGGGAGGGCACCACATATGCACTTGTGTTTAGAGAGTGATTGTGGTCTACACATTTTGTAAGTATACATTGCCCATTTGAAGGTCTGGTTTGTTATTCCTCAGCTGTTGCAATGAAGCAATTTTCTGCTTTTGTAGCGCCAATAATAATGTTGGCAAGCCTGTAGTTCTGATGTCCAACGTAGCAGAAGAAAAGTCTGTCTTAGCTCTTAGAGAGAGACCAATTTGCCTTCTGTACTTGTTCTCCTTAGACCTCCAGCAGATTGGATGGTGCCCACCCACATTGAGGGCAGATCTTCCCAACCTAGCCCACTCAGACTCATGCATTAATCTCTGGAAAAGTCCTCGCAGACACAACTAGAATAACACCTACTAGACATTTCTTAACCTAGTCAAATTGACACCTAAATTAAGTCCACAATTTCACCCCTTATCAAGTTGGCACCCAAATGCATCTCCTTAAACCACAATTTCCAAGTAAAGACAAAAACAAATTAATAGTTTAGCCTAATATGATGCAGCTGTCCTTCATACCGTTGAAAACACACTAATCTCTTCTCAGAATATGGCTTTCATGATTTCAGTATTAGGGATTTTAATCTTTCAGGACTGTGATTTTACACATTAAAGATTTTCGCTGTTAGGGGTTTTTAAACTTTAGGGATTTGATCTTTAGGGATTTCAACATTCAGGATTATGGCATTTGGGATTGTGTCTTTTAGAATTTGATGTTTCAGGATCATGATCAGCACTGGTCTATAGAAGAGACAAAGCCAAGCTGGGCTGTGCAGGGGGCAAGATGCTGGCAGGTCTGAGACTGGTCTAGGCTAAACAGAAGGATGGGGACTACTACTGAATGGGGCATATCTGAGGCCCAGTCATGAGTAAAGACCCATGGCAACCTCCCTGGGCAAGGTGCAATGAGAGATGTTACTTCCCCAGAGTGAGAAGGCCAGGTCTGAAGCAAGCTCCAGGAGAGGCTTAAGTCAGTTTAAAACTTGGAGCAATTGGTGCTTCAGCTAGGCAGTTCAGGCTTCCCCAGTCAGCCCTGCCCCTAGGGCTCGTCCTTTGGGGTCTTGAAGGAGCTAGGCCTTTTAAAGTAGGATCTTCCCAATAAAGACAACTGCATCCATTTTATCTGGAAGCCTTTAGTGCCTGGGTCATATGGCAATTTCAACACAAGAAGACTAGAGGGAAGGATGCACTAAGTTCATTACAAGTTGTGTCAATATCCTCTAGTATGTCTCATCAGGTTCTTTTTCCTCTAGGGCCAAACTTTCTAGGATTATACCAAAGATACCTATAACTAAGCATTGACAGGTCATCAGTGTCAACTTGTAAGCCTCAGATGGTGACTTGATGGAGAATGTCACTGAGTAATGTTACTCGTTGTATGTTGTGAGAATGGAAGAGAATTCCAATTGTAATTCACTCAATGAATATGTACTGAGTTCTAGGGACCATGCTAGACTTGGGAGCTACAAATTTAAATTAGATTCAATCCCTGCCTGGGGTAACCCAAAGGGAAGAGGTGAGATTTTGTAATCACATGACAGAAAGCAAAAGGGATGGAAGGTCATGATGACAATGGGAAGTGACAGGATTGTGTGCTGCCTCCCATCTCCCATGCCTTCCCACATTCCACCTCTTCCTGTCACAGAAAAACACGGAGCATCAGAAAGAGTCCCTCATGTCTTTCTTGAAATTGCTTAGGTAGAAAATAAGTCAGATACACAACAAGAATGAAACTCAGTGGCTTTCTGTACAACAAAAGTCCTGTCATACTCTAATTGACCTAGGGAGACAAGACTAGGAAGGAGAGAGCCATGAAGCTAGGTTCCTGCTGTTGCAGAACAAAAATGGAATTCCTGGGAGCTTACAACACTCAGAGCAGGAAATACGATGCCTGAGCAGGAAATGACAGTGGGCTTAAGTTGGCCATGAACTTATTGTCAAGGAGTCTGGACCAAATTTGCTGGATAATAGAGAGTTGTTAGGGATTAGCAGCTTTTAAATGTCATTGAGACAGGAGTGCAGTGTACTAATTCAAGATGAAAGATTGAAAAGATGGAGACTAAACCCACGAATTCTTCCATGGCTCCATCCAGAGTGGCTGACTCTAACCCCCAGAACTAGAGCTACTCAAAGATCCTCCCAATCCAGTGATTCTCCCAACCACTGCCTGGCCAAGGTGGCCATCCCAAACTCCTGAAGGGCTTTTTGGCTGGCTTTCTGGGAGGAGCCCCTCTGAAGTCACCTGAGGCCCCCTGAGTTCTATCTTCTTTAAAGAAGCCTGCCCCTGTTGGGTACCCTCTGTTCCCTAGTGCCCCAAACCTGAAACTCAAGATTCTCCTTCCCTAGCTTGTCCCTTCCTCAGTCCCCAAATAAACTCATGCACCAAATTCACTCTTGAAGGATTTACTAGTGTCTCTATAGTGAAGAGGGAATTTAAAAAATAGTAAGATGGAGTAGTTATGAGCTCAGGGTATCCCACAGTGTCCTCACAGTCAAGACACCTGAGCCGTAATTCCTAACTCCTATTCTTAATATCTAGGAACTTCAGAAAAAGCTCCCAAGTTTCCAAGAATTCATACTTCAAGCATCCCTTTTCCTCCAATTCCAGATGTAGTGGGAAATCATTTTCTGTTCCCACAGCCCTAGTCTCAGAAACCCCTAATCTAGCTCTGACCCTGCCTACTTAGCCCACTTTTGGCTCTAGTGGGGTTTCTACCCTCTCATTCCCCTTTCACATTTTTATTTTTCTTCTATTTCCCACAACCCCAACTAAACTTCTTCCCAACAAAAAGTAGTTTCTATGTCACAGGCAGTTCCCAAAACACCCCGTAGGCGACTCCAGTATGCCACCAGTAACAACAGGCTTACTTGATCTTTTGACCAAGAAGTCTTCAGCTCAGGAAATATCAAATCATTATCAAGGTTTTCTTGCTTTTTCACTTTGCTCTATTTTAAGATCATGGAACAAATCTGAATTCTGAGACCAGCCTCTTACAAAAGCAAACTGTCATGGAGGGGCAAAAGACCTTGAAAAACTTGAAAGCATCTTTAGAAAGAAGAATGAAGATGTGACAACTTAAAATGATACTATTATTATTTCTGCGTTGAGTCAGCATACTACCAGTAAGCTCTTAAAAGCATGTTTATTGCCTAGCGGGGTAATGCTCTTATAACGTTTCAATGTGCAGCACCACATTGTACCCAAAGGAATAGGATTAGCTGTGGTTAAACATGCTGAAAATTCTATTATTTGCAGAAGAAAGAACTTTCTTTTAGTTACGATTCTGGAAATAGAGCCAACTTATTTTCAATGGCTTCTTCAATTTAAATGAGATGATGCATTTCTGAGCAGTTGAGTAAAACAAGGAACCAGTGTCAAGCCAAAGCACCTTGAAGTGGAGAAAAGTCTAAATTATTCAATAAGGGTTTTATCTTTCATTTCTTGGATTTGGATAACTCCACTGGAACTCACTGGGACATTCTATATCCTAGATTAGAACTCTTAAAATATAATTAGTGATATTCCACTACATTTATAATACTCAAGAATCTCAGGTAATTTAGCTTAGATTTACAAGAATCATTGGGATGTAAAAGCATTTGTAAGGCAATGTAATTTATCCTTCTCTTTCAGGTAGACAGTCACACCTGAATCATCCTAGACTAATGAGAATTCATTCTGTTTCTGAAGACATTCAGAAAATTAGATCAACAAGCCTCTTCGACTGCACCTTTCCTTTCTGAATACACAGTCATCATGTTCTATTAACAGATGAGAAAGAAAGTCAAGTTCTAGACCTGGTCGTCCCGTATTTGTAGTAAAGACTGCCCTGTAACTAACTGGTGATAGGGTTTTAGGGTCCAAAATCTATTTACTTCTTTTCTAAACCTTTCTCAAAGTCAGCAAAAATGACTATAAATCCTATTAACAAATTTGCCACACCATAAAAGACCTTGCTATGTCCCTTTGCTGTAATTTCTCTAGCTGACCCCTTCCTCTATAGTCTCAAGGATGCCCTTTGCTGCTATCCACCCATGGACTCTCTGGAACTCTCCATACCCAGTAGATAAGCTTCCTGGTAACATTCACTTAGTCACTGAACACTGGCTCCATCACCTTCATTAACTGAAATCCACCTCTATTCTGAAGGACACTGCTTTCCCACAGCCCTAGCCATGGAAGACTGTGCATCTCCCACAGTCTCATGGGAGACTGCACATGGAGACCCCAGCGCTGTCCTGGGGTTCAAAGGTAGAGGTGGCATTATTTCTCTGCCTTCATGTAAAAATGCCCACCTTTGAATGCTCATGCCATTCTACTCTTCCTAGGACACCTTCTCCCTCTTCTTGAGATTCATTTCTGAGGTCTTAACTATTAATTACATCTGGGTCCCATTCCTCCTCTCTCCCAGGTCTTGCCATATTGTTCACTGTTAATGTGGATGGCCATCCAGCACCTCATCGCCAGTGACATCCACCTCTAGCCCTTTTCAGCCATCTATTAGCATGGCCACATCATGGATCTATGGGTCACATTTGTGACTCTGAAGTCTTCAGCTCAAATGTTTTACTCTCTGACCTAACTTGCTCTTCTAGGTTGTTTGTGACCTCGCATTATAATCTAAAGTAATTCCTCACCAGTTTTCTCAATTTTTTGCACCCAGGACTTTTACAGTGACTGTCTGGGGAACTCCACCCCTGGACCTATAACAATACATTCTCTCCAGTCTCATACCCAGATAAATGAGCTTCTGGAACTGCAGTTTGGAACCGTTTCAAACCCACTATCTTCAATGCCAGCTATGTCCTCTGTCTTAGCACCAGAAAAGCCTTTCACTTATTACTGGCCACTCCCCAGTCATTTCAGAACAACCATATTCCCTCTACATCTTCCCACCACTCTACTCTTTCATTCCCTCCACGTCAGTAGACCCACTGGTCTCTTGCTACTTGGCAAAAATTGAATCTATCTGATATGACTTTCCTCGAATTTTCTCTTTCCCTTTACAAATTATAGCTTCTGCCGGGCGCGATGGCTCACGCCTGTAATCCCAGGACTTTGGGAGGCCGAGACGGGCGGATCACGAGGTCAGGAGATCGAGACCATCCTGGCTAACACGGTGAAACCCCGTCTCTACTAAAAAATCCAAAATCTAGCCGGGCGAGGTGGCGGGCGCCTGTAGTCCCAGCTACTCGGGAGGCTGAGGCAGGAGAATGGCGTAAACCCGGGAGGCGGAGCTTGCAATGAGCTGAGATCCGGCCACTGCACTCCAGCCTGGGAGACACAGCGAGACTCTGTCTCAAAAAAATAAATAAATAAATAATAGCTTCTCTTGCACCCATCCTTGCCTTGTGTCCTCTAATCTCTGGCAGTGAGCTAGTCCATAGCCATTATCCCCACCTGTGCTCCTGACCTTATCCTTTATGTCAATCTCAGGTCCCTGAACCCTCAGCCATCTTCAGTTTACTCTTTGTTCCCCAGAGGAGAAAGTCTGTATTTCTTATCATGACTTATTCCAATGTCACTTTTTTTCACTCTTATCCACTCCTCTATGCTCTAGAACTGCATTAACCAATTTGGTATCCACTAACCATGTGTAGCTTTTCAATTTAAATTCATAAAAATTAAATAAAATTAAAATTCAGTTAATTGTACTAGTCACTTTGAATTTTTTAAAATTTATTTTTAATTATTATGGGTATATAATAGGTGTATATGTTTATGGGATACCTGTGACATTTTGATATAGGCATACAATGTGTAATAATCACATCAGAGTAATTAGGGTATCCATCACTTCTAGTAACCATGATTTCTTTGTGTAAGGAACATTCTAATTTCTCTCTTTTAGTTTCTTTTAAGTAAAATTATTGTTGACTGTAGTTACCTGTTTTGCTACCAAATACTAGACCTTATTCATTCTAACTATATTTTTGCACTAATTAACCATCCCACTTTGCCCCTTCCTCTCTGCTACCCTTTCCAGCCTCTGGTAACCATCATTCTATCTTCATGAATTCAATCATTTCAATTTTTAGTTTGCACATATGAGTGAGAACATACAATATTTGTCTTTCTGTGTCTGGCTTATTTCACTTAACATAATGTCCTCCAGGGCAATCTGTAGTAATCCATTCTCACACTGCTATAAAGAACTGTCCGACACTGGGTAATTTACAAAGGAAAGAGGTTTAATTGACTCATAGTTCTGCATGGCTGGGGAGGCCTCAGGAAACTTATAATCATGGTTGAAGGGGAAGCAGGCACATCTTACATGGCAGCAGGCAAGAGACAGCATGAGAGCAGTAAAAACTACCATTTATAAAACCATCAGATCTCGTGAGAACTTATTTACTGATGATCTACGCTTCCCACTGGGTCCATACCTAAACACCTGGGGATTACAATTCAAGATGAGATTTGGGTGGGGACACAAAGCCAAACCATATCATCATCCATGTTGTTATAAACGACAGGATCTCATTTTTTTATTTTTATTTTTTTTTGTAGCTGAATATTCCATTGTGTGTCACATTTTATCCATTTAGCCATTTTTTTCTTTTTATGTGAGACAGGGTCTCTTATATTCTGTCACCCAGGCTGGAATGCAGTGGCATGAACATGGTTCACTGCAGCCTTGACCTTCTGAACTCAAGCAGCCCTCCCATCTGAGTCTGCAGAGTAACTGGGACAAGTGCACGACACCACACTGGCTATTTTTTTAAATTTTTTGTGAAGATGGGGTCTTTCCATGTCGCTCAGGCTGGTCTCGGACTCCTGGGCTCAAGTCATGCTCCTGCCTTGGCCTCCCAAAGTGCTGGGATTATAGATGCGAGCCACTCACTCAGCCAATTTAGCATATTTTAAAGTGTCCATGGCCATGTGTGGCAAGTGTCTACTGTATTAGATACACAGACATAAAACATTTCTATCACTGAGGAAAGTTCTTGTGGCCAGAAGCACTGCTCCCCTTACTGAAAATCTTGCACCTCCTGAAAGAACCAACATTTCTTGTGTCTTTAGATCATTGCACCACGAGATGCAATGCCTGTACCTAGATCATAACATTCAATCGGGCCTCCTAGATGTGTCATTATGTGGGAATCCACTGCCTGAAACAACTTTTGGTATTGTTGCAAACAAACATTGAAGTCCTTAACATCAATATTTATCTTCATGTGGTAAATAATGTGCATTTCAAGTGGCAATAGGTGTACTGTTAAGATACCCATGTATTTTTTTTTCTCCAGTAAAGGACTAGGAAGATGCACTGACAGAAGATAAAACATTCTACCTTCTAGGAGGGCCTTTTGATCCCATCATTCCAGTTTATCCAGCTCTCCATATAACCAAAAATTAAATGGTCATGGTAGGTAAAGCAGTCACCTTACCTTCAAACTTATTACAGATTCTCCTTACAATATCTTTTTTCAATTATTTAAAAGAATTTACAACATACTTCCTAATTATCATTGGAAACATTTTAGCATATCCAGATAATGAAACTGTCACTCAGCAGAGAGAATACTTGGATATTCAATGACAACATAATTGTAGGAAAAGTTCAACAGATGTTGCAATGAGAAAGTTAAAAAGTGAAGTTTTTTGTCAATTCTTAATATTCCCTTAGATGAGGTCTTCATTGTGTGGTTTGATTATTTCATTTAAGGTGAATGCTTAGAAGATCAGGAATAGCAACATTGAAATATAAGGCACATGCTAAACCCAGATTCAAGGTTGTGGTTATTGATGATCATTTTGAACACACTCTGTAAATATCAGCACTGAAGTGGGAGATGGGAGACTCCAGCTCTGCCCTCAGCTTGCTGTGACCAAGCAGTTAGCATTATTCAGCTACTGGGTCTCAGTTTCACTATGTGTGAAGCAATAGAATTGCAGCAGATTCTCTTCAGGCATCCTGTCCATTCTCAACCCAATGATGTTGCTGGGTTGCAGGTGGGGAAGGGCTTTTTTTTTTTTTTTTTTTTTTTTTGAGGTGGTCTGCTCTGTCGCCCAGGCTGGAGTGCAGTGGCACCATCGTCGCTCAGTGCAAGTTCCGCCCCCCGGGTTTGCACCATTCTCCTGCCTCAGCCTCCCAAGTGGCTGGGATTATAGGCTCCCGCCACCCCACCTGGTTAATTTTTTTGTATTTTTAGTACAGACCGTTTCACCGTGTTTGCCAGGATGGTCTCAATCTCCATATGCAATCAACACTTTCTTAATTTTCTGTAAGGAGTAAAGTAAACCCAACAATGAGTTCTTCTCCCTGCAAGATAGCTGCCACTTAATTCTTTGTGCCTGGAAATCCTCATGTCTTCATCTCTTGCAATTGGAGAAGTATGTATGGGTACAATTAATCTACAAGAAAAATTGGTAGAGATGGGAAGCGAAGGGTGTAAGAAGTCTAGATTGCAGGAGAAGAGCAATGGGCATCACCTACTGTCTTTAAATAAGAGATGTTTCCTTTTATCAGCACATGCTTTTCTTCCTTCACCTTGGTTTGTCAATTGTACAAACTGTTGTATTCTGCCACCTTTCCAGCATAAAACACTCTTAAAAGATTACAAATATGCAAACATTATTTGTAAATGCAATTTCAAGAATATTTAGTTGCTTTAATGCCTCTTCCAAGAGTACACGCAGAAGCTCAGATATACTTAAAAGTTGCATTTTGGATGTTTGAAGGAAGAAGGGTAGATGTGAAATGCTGCTTCGGTTTACTATTTTTTTCAGTATTATGGTGATAAATGAATGGAGAAAAGGACACACTCCAAGGTGGAGAAAAGAGTATTTTTCTTCTGCAATATGAAACTTTTAATTATTTTAAATGTGTGACTTGGTCAACTTAGAACCTGGCCATCTCAAAGTAAAATAAAAGAAATGAAAATTAATGATGCAATGGTTCAGTGCCTAAAAAATTTAAAGTTATTACAAGGAGAGTATAAAACCTTTCTAATCTAAGTAATTGAAACTTCTGCCGTGTGTGTTCATGTGTTCAGTTGAAATATCATTGTGCAGATTCTTTTCTTTGAAGACAAAAATAAAGGTTAATTTTAGTGTGCTTTATAGATAGGTGCATTCTTTAAAGTGCTAGACATTAATTTAAGGAATAACTATACACAAACTGCACCCATCAATGCCACACACTTCAATTTTCTGTCCTCCAAATAAAAAGAAAGAAACCTGTTTTGCTTTAAAATGATTCTGAGTTAACACCCTAAAGCAAATGTAGCTTTCTAAGCAAATTGGTAAATCCATACATTTAGGTGGCCCCTATATTTTGCTAGCCTCTGAGAAGAGTCCAAGACCCCAAGAGGAAAAGATGACACATCTACCTTTTTATGTTGTCACATGTACATAGATATCAAGTTGCAAAATGTATAAACTACCAGATATCTATTAATACTGCATTGATTTAGATAAACTACACTGCATACTATATCACTGTTTAAAAGAGTAAGATGATCTGGAAGGAATAAATATATTATTAAATTTAAAAATGTGCAACTGTATACTAATATCCTCCTTGGTAAATATACCAATAAATTACTATGATATAGTACATATACACGTATATGTGTATACGTGTGTGTGTGTGTGTTTATGATGTAAAACTGATGCTAAGAGCTATCACTGCAGAGGGGAATAAGAATAAAGGAAAGTCTCATTTCCTATGTATTTTATGCTATACTTTTACTATGTCCATGTATTATTTTTATTATCAGAATATTACATGTTTTTAAATAAACTTCATCAGGGACTCTTTGAGACAGACACAGCAGCCTGACCTATAGGACTCATTCCTTCCCTCCCCTACTTTCCCACTGAGGCAAGATGACTCTACAGGAAGATAAACTCCATGACTCTGCTGTAAGCCAAGGCACAATGACAACATATACACAAGGACAGGGAAGTTCTCCAGAAGATAGGTGTGTATGTGTGTGAAAGCAGAAAGGGGCATGGCGAGAAGTGAATGATGAACCTACCTGCCAATTCACCATTGTCTTGTTCTGGAGGGAGAGCCTGACAATAAAGCCAGCGCAATGAACTGAATGTCTGTGTCTTCCTAAAATTCATATATTGAAATTCTGACCCTAGTGTGATGGTATTACGAGGCGAGATCTTTGGGAGGTGAATAGGTTATGATGGTGGAGCCCTCATGAATGGCATCAGTGCCCTTATAAAAGCCAAAGAGCTCTCTCACTCTCTATCTGCCATGTGAGAATACAATGAGAACTCAGCGGTTTGCAACAGGAAGAGAGCCTTCACCAGCACCCAATCATGCTGGTACCCTGACCTCAGACATCTATCCTCCAGGACTATGAGAAATACATTTCTTTTATTAAAGCCACCCAGTCTATGGTACTTTGTTATGGCAACCCAAACTAAGACAGCCAGCCATAAAGCATCCCTCCCCTTCCCTTCCACAACCTCATTAATGTGAGATAGGACAAGCCCAGAAAAGGTAAAGTCAAGTCCTGAGCCTCAGTCTCAGGTTGGAACTCAGAAAAAAAGCTTCAAATCAAAGCTTAATTTACAAAATGTTAGTTTATCAAACAAAATATGGTGAGTTCTATGTATTCACAAGATATGCAGACAGAGCAGGAAAAACTACCACCGTTACTACTTAATATGAAGGTTTCCATCTAAACTGATTTTGGAAGGTCAAGGATCATGTGTGAGCAAAAGTGAAATTCCTGAACTCTATTATCTTTTTTTATCCCTAAGATAACTGTAACAGTGTTATTATACCACAACAAAAGCAGATCATTTACATCTTTGCTCACCCTGCTGCCTGGATCTGAAAGGAGGAACCCAGGGCAGTCTGGGAGTTCAGAGAAGGAAAGGGTTAAGGGTCTCAGGGAAGTGCTATTTACTATCCACTACCAGGTATTTAAATATTTTCACATCGGACATGGCCAGACCTCTGCATGCCAGCTGACTCTCAAATCTGTGAGTGGCCATTCTGCAGCTGGAACTCATGAAAGTTTCCCATGACCTGCTTGTACCTAGTCTATTATATGTAACTCATAGAAAATAATTTTATTCTGGCTATGGATTTCCCTTCTCCAAGTGCTTCTGCTACAGTCACCACCCATGTGCTTATACTAAATATTCTTTGTCATATTTCAGTCAATATTCCTTCTAGCCAAGGAACTCACTTTATATCAAAAATAAATGTGAAAATAGGTTCACTGTTATAAGATTTATGAATCTTACCATGTTTTCCAAACACCTTATACAATGCTGGATGGTCTACTGAAAACTCACTTATGCATCTGCTGAAAGATAACACCCAGTGATACTGGAGGCAGTCCTACATGATGGTGCCAACTCCCTGCAGATTAAATAGGAGCATCTGGGAATCAAAGACATGACATGGGAGTAGCTTCTTTTATATCTAATTATTCACTTGAAAACATTTTGCTCTCCATTCCCACACAGTTGACCTCTGCTGGGTTAAGCACCTTATTTCCCAATGCAGAGCTACTTCCACCAAAGACACAACAATGGTTTCACTGAACTAAAAGTTGAGTTGGCCACTTGAGGCCACTTTGGGGTTCTCATTTTACTGAACTGATAGACAAAGAAGAGGTTTACTGCTCTAGCTTGGGTGATGGACCTTGATTATCAAGCAGACATGGAGTTACTGGGGTATATCAAAGTTAGGAAGGAGTATTTATAATTCAGAGAATTCCCTGGGGTGTCTCCTAGAATCTCTATGTCCAATAGAAAAGGAATGGAAAACCATACAACTCAATACAGGCAAACCAGGAAGGACGTGGGTGCTTAGGGAGAAGATTTGGGTCAGTCTACTAGACATAGAACTCTTACCGCTGAGTCGCTGACTGAGAGCACATTGATCCATACAATTGGTAGTGAACAAAGGAAATTATGAATACCGACTGTGTTTTTATGACCTGTTGCAGGACTGAGGGCTATCATAATAGCTGCACATATTTTTCTCCTTGCTTTGTACAAATATATTTGTATGTATTAACCAATTTTGTATTTTCTCTTCTCCGTTCTTCAATCTGTTTTTGTGAGGTTGTGATTAACTGTAATTTAATTTGGGGTTATAGGATAGCAAGATAGGTTTATGATTGAACTAGAGAAAAGAATGATCATCATCAGGGAAAGATACAGCTTTTGATGGGATTTGGATCTTTTCTTTGGCAAGAGGGGAAATGTGTTTTATTTTATTTGTATGAGGCAGAGTTGCATAATGTTGGGTGGGAATGCATTGTTGCCAATGTGGGCATCTGGAAGATTTCCTAAGCATACAAACTTGTTTATGAATACTGAGTAGTCGAAAGTTTAGACTGTGAGAGATAACTGGTTTGGCTGTCTCAACTTCTAGTTCATTCCTTTTTTCTATGTGAAGATATTAGAAAGCTAAAAACTTTATTTCTCAGACTCTTGCTGCTAGGATTCTACATGTGAACTTGGTTCTGCCAATTAGATGCATTTTACATGACCTTTTTAAACACAGAAGGGAGGAATGCACCATCTCTCTGCAACTCTATGGGCCCACAAGAAAGCTCTAATGGGTGAGAAGGTATGCAGTCAGCAAACTTTATAATCCACTGTCTAGTCACCAGTTCCATGGATATGGATGCTGGCCCCAGTTCTGGCAGCAGTAGCAGCAGCAACTGCCTCATCCTGGAGTCACATCAACAATGGTTAAAATTGAAGGCAAAGTTCCAACAGAATAAAACCTGACTTCTACATGTATAATTATTTTATTGACAACTTACTTCTATATTGAATCCTTTCATATTTGGAAAACCTACAGCATTTTCTATTTCCTAGATTAAAGCCCAGCTGATACATGTACATGAAACACTCATACATGTACTCACTGGAACATTGTAATAACTTCAAAACAACAATTACTTACACATCTAGCAACAGGGGAATGGCTGGATACATTATGGTGCATTCGTACTATGGGATACCACAGTTCAAACAAGTAAAGTAAATCTATGCATACTGACATGAAAAAAACTCCAAAGAGTATTGGTCAGTTTTTAAGAAAGGATGTTATATAATAATTTAAGCCAAACTAAGCTATTTATTATAAATATTGCATATACCAATATAATTGGGTATATATGCCATCTATCATATATTTGCAAAGATATATACCAAATTTATAACAGTAATACCTTCTTTGAAAGGCACAGGCATTATAGGTGGTAATAAAAGACTTTAGGTGTATGTAGAAGGACTAAACTTTTACAATTAGAATATATTCCTGTATTACTTGATGATTAAAAAGAAATACTTCAGTAAGAATTTATTATGGTTTTGAAGAGTAAAGCAATAATATACATTTTAAAATAAAAGTGTATAATATTTTTTTACAAAATAACCTGGAGGTACTTAAGTAAAATCTAGGAAGAGATTGGAAAAGAGGGATGTAAAACATGTTAATTTTTTTTTTGAGACAGAGTCTCACTCTGTTGCCCAGGCTGGAACGATTCTCCTGCCTCAGCCTCCTGAATAGCTGGGATTACAGGTGCATGCCACCACGCTTGGCTAATTTCTGTATTTTTAGTAGAGACAGGGTTTCACCATATTGGTCAGGCTGGTCTCAAACTCCTCACTTCATGATCCACCCTCTTCGGCCTCCCAAACTTTTTAGCTTCTTTGGGAAGGAGAGGGAGACAGCATGAGGTGAGTAAGTAGATATTACCGTGTTCTTTAGAATGGCAGAGAAATGTGAGTTCAAATATATTGTTAATGTAAAGATAACCAGGAAAAGAATGGAAATTGGACATGTAACTTTCAAATCACTAGAAAAAAAGTATCAAAGGAAACTTTGATAAGACAGCAAGAGAGCAAAAGAAGCTAGAATACAGCATTTCATCTGCTTTTAAGAAAAAAAGTTAGAATACATAGCAAAGAGATAATTTTCTAGGAAAATGTAGACTCAAGAGCATAGCAGATTTGCATAGCATAATAACCAAGAAAGAAATAAAAAATGTTAAAAATCATAAGGAAAAGAAAATAAAGACAATAGACCCTCATGGTTTAGGAGCAAGGTCTCTCTATTCATCAAAGGTTTAATTAAAGCCTATGTTATCTGTGCAATTATAGAAGACAGAAAAATTGGAATGTTCTCCAGTTAATTTTATGAGGTTACCACTACCTTAAAGTTAAAAATGAACAAGAACATCATAATGGATGTGAACAAATGAAGACAAATATTGTTTACAAATATAGTTGTAAAAATCCTACTAAAACATTATCACATTAAACCCAATGCTATGTAAACCCCAAAGATGAATGATTTCCAAGAATTCATGAATGAGTCAACTTTAAGGAAACTAGGTATTTAATTACTCAGCCAGGTTAAGTAAGAAAAGTCATAGAAATATCTTGATAATTGCCACAATGATATTTGATCAAATTCAATATCCAATTCATAGGGGAAAATTCTTAGAAAGCTAAGGAATAATAGGCTATTTTTGTACTCTGATAAAGATTATCTATTAAAAATAAACAGTAAGTATCAGAGTTAACAGAAAATCATGACTGGCATTCCTACTGGACCCCAGATTAAGACAAGGACATCAGCTTTTAAAACTAATTGCCATGATCTGATCATTATACATTATTATGTATCAAAACATGACTATGTACCCCATAAATATGTACAATTGTTGTCAATTAAAATTAGATTTTAAAAAACTATGTATTACATTATTCTGGAATTACCAGAAGAAAGAAATGTACAAACTTGCAAACTGAAGAGATAAAACTAAAATTATTTGCAGATATATAATTTAGTGCTAAGAAATACAAGAGCAAGAACTAAAGATATAGAACTAATGAAAGGTCAGAAGTAGGCTGAGTACCAAAGGTACAAAATAAAACTATCAATGTCAATAGGTTTTCCATGTGACAGCAAAGACCAACAAAAAAAACCTCAAATGGAAAAAAGACCCATTTGCAACAATAAAAATATAAAATACCTAAGAGTAAAATGTACAAGTCCTGCATGGAAGAAATAATACTGGAGAGTATCTTTCAAAATCTTGAATAAATAGAGATATATATTAGATATTCCTGGAATGGAAAATTTAATCTTGAAAACATTAAATTCTCTCTCAAATTTAATCTTGAAAACATTAAATTTTCTCTCAAATTTAATCTTGAAAACATTAACTTTTCTCTCAAATTTAATCTTGAAAACATTAACTTTTCTCTCAAATATAATCTTGAAAACATTAAATTTTCTCTCAAATTTAATCTTGAAAACATTAA
>NW_016804262.1:76957-119125 GCF_001698545.2 Rhinopithecus bieti
AGCTACTCGGGAGGCTGAGGCAGGAGAATGGCGTGAACCCGGGAGGCGGAGCTTGCAGTGAGCTGAGATCCGGCCACTGCACTCCAGCCTGGGCGACAGAGCGAGACTCTGTCTCAAAAAAAAAAAGAAGAAAAGAAAAAGAAAAGGCAAAACCACAATTAGTTTCATACCAACATAATATTTTAAAGCAAGATTTCTATTTCATTTCTTTCACATGCCTTTTACATAGTTATGCAAGCTGTGGTCATTGTGGGTTGACCTATGTCCTCCAAAAAGCTTTGTTGAAGTCCTAAGTCCAGTACTGAAGTGTTTTGGGTTTTGAATTATTTTTTCAGATTTTAAAATATTTCCATATACATAATATATTTTGAGGATGAAACCCAAGTCTAAACAAAAAAATTCATTTTTGTTTCATGTATACCTTACACACATAGGCTGAAGGTAATTTCTTATAATATTTTAAATAATTTTGTGCATAAAACAAAAATATGTGTACACTGAACCATCAGAAAGCAAAGCTGTCATGATCTCAGTCACCCAATGTGGACAATCTGTGGTTGTTTGACATCACCATCATCCTGATTGTTAATTTATATGCCACAGAAAAGTAATCATTTTCTTACCCTTCTTCATATGTAACAGTGAAAAACATGACATACCACCAACGCAGTAAAAAAAAAAAATGTGCTCAAGGTAGCTAAGCAGCACAGTAGCATCATCAGAATATCTGCATCAGCTGTTTGACAACAGCAACAATAAACAGCAACAGGCTTTTAGTCTCCACCTATAATAAGGTGTTATGATTAAAACATTACTGTACACTATATTTTTTAAGTAAAACAAAAACATCAGGAGAAGTTGAGGGACCAGGGAGTGGGTTTTCTAGGGATGAGGAGACATTCTACTGAGTGGCTTTTTAAAATATTCCCTCCATGGTCATCTGCCTCCTTAACAAGGGTTTTTGTCTTAGAAATTGCTCTTTGATTTTACAAACTGGTGTGATTTCTTGTCCATTTATGAATACCTGCTGCTCTAGCACTTCAACAAGCCCATTATACATTTTCACCATGTCGTCTATAGGCACTTTTGCTTCAGTGTTATCATCATCATCTTCATCAGCACTATTATGACTGTCACACTGATTCAAAACCATTTTGGCTATTTCACCATAAATGAACACCTGAAGCCTCATTATGGATGTTAAAAGCTTCTTCAAAATCCACTTCTCCCAGCTTACTAACGGACTCTGAAGGTATAGTTTTTGCATCGGTAAGGAGGTCATACCATCATTTCTTCCTCACTTAGCATAAGTAATTATGTTGCTCATCATCATCACTTAACATAGTTGCAGGACAGAGCTTGTTCCAGGTATGCACAACTGTGTCTGTAGTCATTGTGTTCCAAGTATGGGCAACCACATACATGGCATCCTTCATGCGAAGTTTCTTTTGAAAGCCTTCTACCATCCACATCTCTGTTCACTGCTGCTAGCATGCTTCTCAAGAAGGTGTTTTTACATTTATTTCTCATTGATCTAAGAATACCCTAGTCACATGACTGAATTAATAAAGTCACATTTGGGGGAAAGTACATGGCATAAACATTATTTTTGATGAGAATTTCAGCTGAAGGATGAGCAGAACAGTTGTCAAGAAATAACAAAATCTTGCAGTCACCATCTGGTCTAGCTTCCCTGTGGTGAGCATGTATCACTGGCACAACATGTTGGTGAAACCAATCAGAAAAGATGTCCCTGGTGACCCATGCCTGTTGTTAGCATAATAGGCTGGTAAGAAAGTCACTAATTCATGGCTTGAAAGGAGCAAGGATGCAAGCATTTGTCTATTACAGCAAATTCACACTTATGTGTGCTTGCTGCATTAGCACATTCTAGCACAGTTATTCTGTCCCTGGCATCCTTAATTCTGCAAGGACTGTTTAATTGCCTGTAGTCAGTATCTTTCTGGGGTAATAACACACAAAAAAAGTGATGTTTCATTAGCATTATAGACTTGTTCTGGCATTAGATTTTCATCAATGAAGACTCTGGCAAATTCATCAATGAATTTCTCTTTTGCTTTGTGACCAGCAGATGCTCTATCACTACAAATCTTTAGAAAATTAATGCTGTGTCTTTTCTTAAATTTCTGCTACCAGCCTGTTGAATATTTATAATTCCCTTCAATTTTCAGTTCATCATGATAGATCTTTGCTTGTTTTGTGATCAGCAAACCATTAAGTGGTGTGTACTCACTGCTATGCTGATGGATGCTATCCTCCCTTTCAATACACAATCAAAATCTTCACTTTTAGTTTTATGCAGTGTTTTTCTATGTTTTCATTAACATTCATTCATCACTTTCAGCATAGAACTGCAATAGTTTATCTTTCTGTTTCCTAAGGTCACTTATGGTCATCTTTTTTCCCTTGGGAGCACTGAATGTGTGTCACGTGCCTACATTTTAACTGTAACTTGCCACATGAGTTCTAGTGTACAATGTAATTTTCCACTTGTGGTGTCACGTCAGCACTCAAAAAGTTTCAAATTTCAGAGCATTTTGGATTTTGATTTTTCAGATTAGGGGTATTCAATCTGTACTGTGAATATGACCTTTTTTGGAAATAGAGTCTTTGCAGATGTAATCAAGTGAAGAGGAGTTTTTACTAAATCAGAGTGGGTTGTACATCAATGACTGCCATCCTTCTAAGAAGACAAAGAGCTGAACATACAAAGGCACAGGGAGAAGGCTATGTGAAGATGGAGGCAGACATTGGAGTGATGAAGCCACAAGTCAAGGATTGCTGGGAGCTATCAGAAGCTGGGAAGAGGGGCAAGGAAGGATTCTTCCCTGGAGCCTTCAGAAGGAGCAGAGTCCTGATGACACCTTAATTTCAGACTTCTAGCCTCCAGAACTATAAGACTAAACATTTTGGTTGTTTTAAGCCACATGGTTTTTGGTACTTTGTTACGGCAGCTCTGGGAAACTAATACTGTCACCTAGGTAGTGTTACTTCATCTCTATAGGTAGTCAGACAGAGAACCATGACTTACAATGCTTATATTTACTCATTAATGCTTTGAGGGATGAAACTCAACAATTGCCTATTCCCAAGTACATTCTCTGCAACTCACAAATATGAGAAGTATTGGCTCCCCTCCTTTTTATTAGAAATAAGACTCATCAGCCTTGCAGCACCACTATTTTCCAACTGTTTGCCTCGTCCTTTGAAAAGCATCTCACTCAGCACCTGTAATCAGGACTCCATCTCAAACTCAGTAAAAGCCAGTCCCCAGCCTAATGCCAGCATCTCCTGTTTTCTCCAGGTTCAATTACTCTCCTGGATATGTGACCCTGAAGTAGTTTTCTCACTTTACTAGGTGAAAAGTGCTACCTGTGGGATATGTTATAACTTCCAAGGTTTGCTATGTTTGCACATACTCATCTGAATTATAACCTGCTTTAAAGGAAGCTGTAATATTTTTAGATGCACTCACTAAAGCCAAGAAAGAATTGGTATTTATGTTTGGGAGATTATGCTTTTTATAAGTCTGACATCATGGCATTAGATCTATCTTTTCTCTAATTCTTTTCTATGTGCTATTATTTTAAATGCAGTTCTATTTTATTATTTCTTTTATTCCCTATTCCACTTGTCAGTGATTCTTCTAAAAATATATCACATTTTACTATAATTTTCCACAAGAGAAAGAATATTACTTTACCCCACAATGGATTAACTCCCAGACAATTGGATTACCATTAATTTCATGTCATCCTTAGTGAACTAAAACTCTTACTATTGAATTTTATTCATTATATATTATGATAAAGTAGCTACTAACAAAGGTATTTTAAATGAGTATTTGTATCCAGAGATTTATTATAATTACCTAACCCTAGAAAAAAAGAACAAGAAGAGTTTCAATCACAAATTGCAAAATGACAGTCCATGAGCTGAAGAGAACTTACCAATGTGTTTGTTAGGCATGCAGGATGGTTTTATTTTTATTTATTAATTTATTTACTTAAGACAGAGTATCCCCCTTTTGCCCAGGATGGAGTATGGCAGTGTGATCTCAGCTCATTGCAATCTTCATCCTTTGGGTCCAAGCAATTCTCCTGCCTCAGCCTCCCGAGTAGCTGGGACTACAGGTGCTTGCCACCATGCCTCACTGATTTTTGTATTTTTAGTAGAGGTGGGGCTTCGCCACGTTGGCCAAGCTGACGTCGAACTCCTGCCTCCAAGTGATCAACTCACCTCAGCCTCCCAAAGTGCCGGGGTTATAGGTGTGAGCCACAGTGCCCAGCCACAGAATGGTTTTAAAACACAATATGAAATAGTTTCAATATTTAAAAGTTAGGAGATTTTACCAAAACAAACTATCATTTCTGCCTTTTGGGAAAAATTCAGAAAAAAACTATTCTGGACCCACATTCCTGCATGGTAGCAGTTGGCTAGAGCTGGGTGGGAGCAGCACCCTTTGGAATGAGGCCTGTGCTCTCCCATTCACCACAGTTTCCATCATTTGCTACTGTCTGGCCCAGCACACCTCACCTACTTATGTTACCTGTCTCACTCCTACAGGACTTGGAGTTGGAGACCATTAGTATAGTGGACTATAAAGTCATTTCATTTTACGTCCTTCTCTGTAAAGTATCTTCATATATTTTTGCTTAGTCCGTTACAATGCTTTTAAAATATCAAGGAGGGGAAGGAAAAGAGACAGAGAATGCAATTGAGAGGCAAAGAGAAAGTACAGATTGCAGACTCTTCTCAGAAACCATTTTAAGGTATTGTGAGGCAGTAACCGAGAGGGAGAGATTGATGGAAGCAGAATTCTCCAGCCTCCTCCCAACTGAGGGGTCAAGTAATTTGCCTCAGGTAACACAGCTAACTGCATAGTCCTGCTTGTGATCAAATGTATGGGCTTCTATTTTCTGCAGTGTGATGGACTAGGGAAACTAAACCACCCTCCTACTGAAAACAACCACAATTGTTCAGTAAGATAATGACGATAATAGTAATAGCAACTAATAGTTATGTAGCAGTTATTTTGGGCTAGGTGCACAACTCTTAAAATCTATGAGATTCATACAGGTAAAGAAATAGAAGCATAGAGCATTCAAGAAATACAACACCATGGCTGAATTATGGGTTTGAGTGTGCAGTTAGACTTGGAAGACCCAAATAGCCTTTAATCAAATATTCTGTTCACTTAGAATTATAGAAGGATCCCAGGCAGCAGATATTTCAGGTGCAGCATCTTTGTCTCGTTGACTGACCCAGCATGAGGCCAACTATACAAGTCTCCCACCCGCTTACCCACATGGGGCTGCCAGAGACAACAGGCAAGGTGTGTAGGTCAACTTGACACACAGAAGCCACAGCCTCCATATTTGACCAATCTTTTAAACCCCTCTAGTTATGAGGATTCGCGTGCTGTTTGCCAGCTAACACCTCCCATGATGCAAGTGTTGACTGTCACACAACAAACAAGTAGACACTACCTTCCCTGTTCATCTGAGCTCCACTGTTTTCTGCAGGCCTTCATCAACCCAAGCCTGATATAACTCTTTACTCACAGGTTACTTGTCCAAATACCAAGGTGCCAAACCCTGGCCACTGTTGCTTCCATTCTGTAGGCCATACAAGGTCAAGGACTAAGAGACCAAACCTGGAACCTGCCTAAGGTAACAAGAGAGACTAATAGGAGCACTTACAGGAAGCCAGGACCCTAGAGAGATACAGAGTCAGGGTAAAGGCGAAGTAGAAATAAACTTACCCTGCAGAAGGGAACAGAAAAGAAACCTGGTTGTATCAACCTTGGTCCTGAGTAAAAACAGAAAAAATTTCTTCTTATAATTCCTAACTGCAAGCCCACTAATAAAGGTTGGTGGATCTCATTGACACTACTGAACAGCAATAGTAAGTGCATCAGGATGCCTGTGACTCAAGGTAATATCCTAACATCATTGTATTGTGCAGGAGAAAGGTAATGACTAATTTTATCTTATTTATTTATTTATTTATTTATTTATTTATTTATTTATTTACTGAGACAAGGTCTCGCTCTATCGCCGGAGTGCAGTGATGCAATCTCTGCTCACTGCAACCTCTGTCTCCCGAGGCTCAAGCAATTCTCCTGACTCAGCCTCCTGAGTAGCTGGGATTACAGGCACGTGCCACCATACCTGGCTAATTTTTGTATTTTTAGTAGAGATGGTGTTTCACCGTGTTGGTCAGGCTGGTCTCAAACTCCTGACCTCAGGTAATCTGCCTGCCTCAGCCTCCCAAACTGCTGGGATTACAGGTGTGAACCACAGTGCTTGGCTGATAACAACTAATTTTAGACTTTATTAAATATAGTATATTTCTAGAGTAACCATAATAAGTAGAACATTTTATTTCCACAGTAGTAATACAGAAGAAAGCAAGAGAGAAAAAGGAAAAACCAAGAGTCTTACAATGAGAAAACGCAAAACAAGATGGCAGGTATAAACCCAAATATATCAAAAATTATAATAAAAGTGACTGCACTCTACACTTAGGCACAAAGATTATTGGGCTAGATTAACAAAAATCCAGTGACATTATATGTGTAAGACCACTATAAAAAGGAGTCACTAAATTTTTTTAAAAGGGGAAATGCATACCAGGCAAATAACCAAAGAAAAACTGGTATTCATTTCTTTCTTTCTCCTTCCCTTTCCTTCCTCTCTTCTTCTATTACTTCCTTGTCTTGAAGGAAGTTGCCCCACTGAGGGTGGAGCAGGGGGGAATCAAATGCGGTAAAATCCTGACAATTCGGGGATCTGGGTGAAGGAGATATTAGAGCATTTGTATTCCTTATAAAACTTTTTTGTAAGCTTGAAATTATACTACTCTAAAATATAGCTGGGGGAGAAGTGAATATAATTACTACATTCACATAAAAAAGAAAAAAGTGTTTAACATAGAAAACATTACTAGTTTTACAAGGTCCCTTACTAAATATGAGGAAGAAATGATTAAATCCAACATAACAGTACCTCAAAATAAAGATAAAATTGATAGAACTCTAAGTATAAATTGACAGATCCATCCTTGTATTGACACATTTTAAATCTCTGTCATTTATGGATCTGGCAAAGGAAAAACCCAGAAAGGATAAAATATTAAAGCAATACAATTAACAAGCTTGATTTCATGAACATAAAGTATTGCCAGCACTAATTGGATAATACATGTTAATTTCAAGCACAGAAAAAAAACATTAATAAGTACCAATCACATATGGGGACACAAATTTTCAACACATTTCAGAGAATACATATCACACAGACCACATTCTCTGACCAAAATGTAATTAAGTTAGAATAAACAGTAAAAAGATTGGAAAACTAGAAATTAGAAAAATCCCAATTCAACACAATTCATAACTCAAATAAGCATACTAAAATGTATAAATATTTAGAACTGAATAATAGGCTGGGTGTGGTGGCTCATTCCAGCACTTTGGGATGACGTCAAGGTGAACACATCACTTGAGGTCAGGAGTTTCAGACCAGCCTGGCCAACGGGGTGAAACCCCATCTCTACTAAAAATACAAAAATTAGCCAGGTGTGGTGGTGCGCACCTGTAGTCCCAGCTACTCAGGAGACTAACGCAGGAGAATCGTTTGAATCCTGGAGGCAGGGGTTGCAGTGAGCCGAGATGGCGCCACTGCACTCCAGTCTGGGCGAAAGAGGGAGACTGTGTCTCAAGAAAAGAAAAGAGGGGGGAAAAAAAGAACTGAATGATAATAATCTAATGATCCTCATTTGGTTGAGGCAGTCCTAGAGCAAACCCAACCTATCACTTCTTTCATTTTATTTCCATAGTTTTTGAGGTACGGGTGGTTTCTAGTTACATGGATAAATTATTTAGTGGTGATTTCTGAGATTTTGGTTCACCCATCACTTGAGCAGTGTACACCGTACCCAATATCAAGCCTACCATTACTTCTACTTATTAAATTTCCACTTATTTGTCAACTTTTTGAATTTTCTTCTGATTTCCATTTCTTCTGTTATTGATTTCTGATTTCATTTCCTCAAAGTCGGAGAACATACTTTGTATGATTTTATGCCTTTCAAGTTTACTGAGGTATGTCTTATGTCCTGACATATTGTTTATCCTGGAGAAAGTTCCATCTGCATTTGAAAAGAATGTATATTTTGATGATTTGGGGTGGAGTATTCTATAGATGTCTGCCATATCTACTTGGCTTATAGTGTTGTTCAAGTCTTCTAGTTCCTTAACCTACTGCCATGTTGTTCTGTCCATTATTAAAAGTGGGGTCCCCAACTGTTATTTTTATATTATGTTTCTCCCTTCAATGCACTCAGTTTTTGTTTAATGTATTTTGTGAACTGTTATTAGATACATGTATGTTTTCAATTCTTGTATCTTCCTGATGAATTGACTCATTTATCATTATAAACTGTCTATCTTTGTCTCCAGCAACAGTTTGTCTATGTTAGTAGAGCTACTCTAAGTCTCTTTTGGTTACCGTTTGCATAGCATAGCTTTTTTCCTCCTTTTACCTTTAAACTATTCGTTTCTTTTAATATAAATCATTTTTGTTTGTAGCTAGTGTATCCTTGGATTATTTGTTTTAAATCCATTCTGTCAATCTCTGCCTTTTGAAGTGTTTCATTTATTGTCAGTGTAATTATTGATAATGTAGAATTTGTCTGCTTTTTTGCCTTTTTAGTTTACATTTTTAATACATTTTTTCTTCTTTTGTACCTCCATTACTATCTTCTTTTGTCTTAAATTTACATGTTCTAGTATGACGTTTTAATTCCTTGTTGTTTATTTTACTATATGTTTTCAGTTATTTTCTTAGTGGTTACTCTGGGAATTATAATTAACATATTAATTTATAATAATCTAGTTCTTGGAGAAAAGGGAACTCTTGCACACTATTGGTAGGAATATAAATTAGTACAGTCATTAGGGAAAGCAAGATAGAAATTCCTCAAAAAATTAAAAATAGAACTTATTACTGTGATTCAGCAATGTTTCTACTGTGTATGTGTATATCCAAAGGAAATAAAATCAGTATGTTGAAGAGACATCAGCACTCCCATGTTTATTGTGGTAAACCCCTGTGTTTATCCACAATGGCCAAGATAAGAAACCAACCTGAGTGTTCATCAAAAGGTGAATTTTTTAAATGTGGTATATATACACAAATGGAATATTATTCAACCATAAAAAGGAGTGAAATCTTGTCATTTGTGACAACATGGATGAATCTAGAGGACATTATGTAAAGAGAAATAAGCTAGGCACAGAAAGACAAATACCACGTGATCTCATTCATATGCAGAATCTAAGAAAAGTTGATCCCACAGAAGTTGAGAGAGTAGTAATTACCAGAGGATGCAGATGGGAGGGGGCAGGAAAGGATGTGGAGATGTTAGTCAACAGGTACAAAATTAGTTAGATACGAGGAATTAGTTAGTTCTGGTGTTCTATTGTACAGGACAACTATAGTTAATAATAATGTATTATACATTTCAAAATTGCTAGAAAAGAGGATTTTGAATGTTCTTATCACAAAGAAATGGCAATGTTTAAAGGTGACGAGCATGCTAATTGCCCTGATTCAATCATTACATAATGTATACATGTATCAAAACATCACATTGTACCCCGTAAGTATATACAATTCCTATGTGTCAGTCAAAAATAAAACTTGAAAAAATCTAGTTCTGATTAATACCAACTTAATTTTCCAAGTATGCAAAAACTTTTCTTCTATACACCTCTATTTCCTCCCCTTCTTTTGTGCTACTATTGTCAAACAAATTACATTTTTACACATCATAAGTTCTTCAATACCTTCATAATTATTGTTTTATATAGTTGTCTTTTTAAATCATGTTAAGTGTAGAGAAGAGGTACAAACAAAAGTACATTGATATTGGCTAGGTGCAGTAGCTCAGGCCTATAATTCCAGCACTTTGGGAGGCTGGGGCAAGCAGGTCACTTGAGGTCAGGAGTTCCAGACCAGCCTGGCCAACATGGCGAAATCCTGTTTCTACTAAAAATACAAAAAAAATGCTGGCCGTGGTGGTGCTTGCCTGTAGTCTTAGCTACTCAGGAGGCTAAGCCATGAGAATTGCTTGACCACAGGAGGTGGAGGTTGCAGTGAGCTGAGTCCATGCCACTGCACTCCAGCATGGGTGACAGAGCAAGACTATGTCTCAAAAAAAAAACCAACAAAAGCACATTGATATTATCTTTTATACTTCATATGCCTTATATACTTTACATGCCTTATATACTTTACATATGTAGTTACCTTTATTGGTAGTATTTCTTCATACGCATTTGAGTTTGTCTAATTTTTTTTTTTTCATTTCAGTCTGAGTTTGTATTTTTTGAGGGCAAGTATAGTAGTGATTAATTCTCTCATTTGTATCTAAAAACATCCAAATTTCTGCTTACTTTTTGAAGGATGGGTGTTTCTTGATATAGACTTCTTGGTTGACATTGTTTTTTTTTTTTTTCCAGATAGAATCTAGCTCTGTCACCCAGGCTGGAGTGCAGTGACGCGATCTCAGATCACCGCAACCTCCGCCTCCTGGGTTCAAGCAATTCTCCACCTGAGCCTCCCGAGTAGCTGCAATTACAGGCACCTGCCACCATGCCCAGCTGATTTTTGTATTTTTAGTAGCGACAGCGTTTCATTGTGTTGGCCAGACTGGTCTCGAACTCCTGACCTTGTGATCTGCCCACCTCGGCCTCCCAAAGTCCAGGGATTACAAGCATGAGCCACTGTACCCGGCCAACAATTTTTTCTCTTAGCACTTGAATGTCATTCTACTGTCATCTGGCTTACATGATTTATGATAAAAAGTCAACTATTAATGTTATTGGGGATCCATTACATGTGCTCAGTCAGTTTTCTCTTGCTGCTTTTAAGATTATCTGTCTTTGACTTTCAACTCTGAAGTGCCTAGGTTTTGACCTCTGGGTTTGCCCTGCTTGGAATTTGTTAAGCCTCTTATATGTGTAGATGAATGTTTTTCATTAAATTTGGAAGTTTCCTGCCATATAGAAGAATAAAATATTCTTTCTACTTTCTTGCCCTTTCTCCTCTCCTGAAACATTGATTATGAATTTTGCATGTTAGTATTCCAGTGATTCCAATTGAACTCTGAAACTTTTTTTGACTTTATTTTTATTTTCTGTTCCTCAGACTAGAAAATTTCAAGTGACTCCTCTTTAAGTTCACCGATTTTTTTCTTTTATCAGCTCAAATTTTCTGCTGAAATACTCTAATATCTTACTTTTCAACACAGCAATTTCTATTTTCTTAGAATTTTTATCTTCTGTTACACTTTATCTTAGCCCAAAGTCTGAGAAAGCAATTATCTTTTTATTGATATTCTCTAATTGGTGAGGCATCATTCTCTTTCTTTCCCTGAATTCTTTAAACATTATTAACTCTTTGAACATATTTACAAAACTAATTTAAAGTCTTTGTACAGTATGTCTAACATCTAGGCTTTGCCAGTGACAGTTTCTACTCATTGCTTTTCCTTCCCTGTGTATAAACCATACTTTTCTGTTTCTGTTTTAAAATTTTTGCTGAAAATTAGACATTTCAAAAGAAAACATGTAGTAATCCTGGAAATCAGATCACCCCTTATTCTGTATGGGTTTGTCATTGTTGCAGGTCATTGCTGTTGCTCTTTGTGTTTGTTTAGCAACTTTCCTGGACCAGTTCTTTAAAGCCTTTGTTCTTTTTTTGTGCAGCCCTGAAGTCTGTGCTGAGTATGATAATGATTGAACAGAGATTCCTTAAATTCCTTGAACCAGCAAGCCTCCCAGCCTTTGCCAAGGAGCTCTGGGTATGTGCTACAACATGCCTTTTACGCTGCATCAGTATACAAATCTGCCTTAGATTTCACTTTCTATTTACACAGAGCTTCAAAGTAAACTGGAGGTGAGAGATTAAAGTTTTCCTGGGTCTTTCCTGAGCTTGTGCACAGCCCTGCACAGGCATGTAGTCTTCTAGATTCCCAGGCATAGGCAAGAGCTTTTCAATGTGCCCTGTGGATAACTTATTCTCATGTTTTTTTCTTCCAAGTCTTTTGATCAGCCTCCTGTGTATCCCAACTTCTATCCCCACATCAGGTTGTTGTGAGGTCAAACAATCTTGACACTGATTATTCTTGATAAACACCCTGAGGACAGGCAAAAGCAAGATCTGAGTGGGGCGAAATAGAGACAAATCCTGAAAGTGGAGCTTTTCTACAGGAACAGCCAGACGGGTCAAATAGTAACAATTTTCTGGGGATGGACCTTTTGGAGCAGCTCCAAACTTGTTCTCTCCTTCTCCCCAGTAGCTGCTAAGCTGCTGGTTTTTACAGTTACCATGGTTACAAGACTGTTAGCTTTCATAGCTTCTGCAGAGCAAGTGGGAAGAGGATGGAGCAAGTTAAAATGTCCCAAAACTCACTGTTTTTACTGATATCACACTTTTTTTTTGAATAGATATGCCCTTGGATTGTTGTAAACCTTTGGTTAATTTTCAGAGTTTTGGAAAAGTTTATTTTTCTCCACTTTTGTTAATGTTCTTACTGCTTTTACATAGAAATGGATTTTTTGGAGGTCCTTCCTCTGTCATCCCATATGTGCTTCTGCCACTTATTTTTCATTTGACTTACTACCTTATTGATTTATAGGAGTTTCTATTTAACATTTTGATTGATTCTAGATAGAAATCATTGGGTAAATGTATGCTTTGTGAGTATCTTCTTCCAGTTTGTGTCTTGCTTTTTCACTGTGAGGATCTAATCTTGTATTTCAGTGCTCAGCTGAATAATTTTATCATGAAGAGAAGGATTAAACACTTGGGTTCACCTGCCAGTAGTCAAGAGTATCTATTGATTGCAGTAGAAAAGGCTGCAAGGTGGGAATTCATGACCATTGGGCTATGCAGTATAAGTAAAATTGTTTGTACCGTGTTATTCTAGCTATGTTTTGTGACTTGATGATTTTCAATTATTGTTATTTTAAAAGCTATGTTGTATTCAATAGTAAGAGAGATACTATGTTTTGCTGAAGATTTAGATAATTTCCAATTGTTTATGCTAAGAAACAATGCTAGATTATCTTCGCACATTTGTTTCTAGATTTATTCTAAGTATTTCTGAAGATTTGAATCCAAGAAATGAAATGCATGACCCAAATGGCATGAACTTTCTATCATTTTTATAGAGTGGCAAATTGCCTTCCAAACAGGCTACATCAAGCTATACTTTCACCTAGAGTTTCTTGAAATGTGTTTTCCTGCATTTTTACCAAAACATTGAGATAAATGTTCTAATTTTGACAGCTGAACAGTAAAAATCCATTTAAAGGCTTTAGTGTGTATTTCTTTGATTACTTGTGACATTGAGAATCTTTTCATTTGTCCATTTTTATCTTCTTTTCCATGAATTATTTACATCCTTCAGCTGTTTTAAGTTATATCTTGCTGATTTGTCTTTGCTTGTTAAATATATTGTAGCCAGGCACAGTGGCTCACGCCTGTAATGCCAGTACTTTGGGAGGCTGAGATGGGAGAATTGCTTGAGGCAGGGAGTTCAAGGTTACAGAGAGCATGATTGTGCCGCTGTACCCCAGCCTCAGCAACAGAATGAGAACCTGTCTCTAGACAAATTGTAAATATTTTTCTCAGTCTTATTCCTCATATTTTCATTCTTTTATACTAATTTTAAAAGATTTAATTATATGTTTCTAGAATTTTGTCTTGTTTAAAAGGCCTATTTCAACTTGAAGTTATAAAAATGCTTTCCTATATTTTCTTGTAGTAATTTTATAATTTTGCTTTGTAATGTTGTTTTCTATTTTTTATAGTGACAAATTACCCTCCAAAAGGATTTCAGTCTTTTCTTAAATCCATCTCTTGTGAACATATAAGAGCTTTATAGTGACTCTGTTTTTTCAAATGTGTGGGAAATTGTCCAGTAATCATTTACTAAGTTGTCCCCTCTTTATCTCAGATTTGAAAGGCTGCCTGTGACGTAACTAACTCCCTGCATTTGCAAGAGTCTGCCTCGGGCCTCTTTGGGTCTCACTGATCACTATGTCTATTTCTGAGCTGCTGCCTCACTGTTTTATTTACTACAGGTTTAAGTTTTCCTGCCTGGCAGGGAAGCCCCACCACTTGTGTTCTTTTTCATAAATGTCTTTGTTACTGTTGTGCATTTGCCTCTTTTGTGTGACCTTTAGAATAAACTTCAGGTTTCTAACAAAAATTCTGATGGAATTTTCATTAGGATTGTATTTATCAGTAACTTTAAGATAGGTTTATGTCCTAATAATGTTAACTATTCCCATCCAGGACGGACGGACAGACAGACAGACAGACACAGACACACACACGCTTTGACTTATTGACTTATGTTCTGTATTTTTAGTTTTATTAATATAGCTTTTTTATTTATTTATTTTTGAGACAGAGTCCTGCTCTGTCACCCAGGCTGGAGTGCAATGGTGCAATCTTGGCTCGCTGCAACCTCCACTTCCTGGGTTCAAGAGGTTCTCCTGCCTCAGCCTCCCAAGTATCTGAGATTACAGGCACCTGCCACCATACCTGGCTAATTTTTTTTATTTTTAGTAGAGACGAGGTTTTGCCATGTTGGCCAGGCTGGTCTTGAACTCCTGACCTCAGGTGATCCGCCCACCTCAGCCTCCCAAAGTGCTGGGATTACAGGCTTGAGCCACTGCGCCTGGCCTAGTTCTAACATTTCTTATTAGGTCTTTTAGGTATGAGTTACTAATTGCAAATGGCATTATTTTGTTCATTATATTTTCTAACCAGTAACTGTAGATGCCATCAATTTTGTATGTCCTTGTTTCCAACCATATTTGCTGATTTTCTTCTAAGTCACAATAGTTTTCCAGATTATTTACCTGATGTTTTTATTGATTTGAACCTCCATAAAACATTACATGGTGACAGTTATAGCGGTTATCTTTGCCTTTTTACCCATTATAGTGGAGATGGCTCCCGAGGATGAAACTCGGGTTTCTTGTGGGATTTAAGGGAGTTCTCTTTCTACTTTTAGTTTACAAAGAATGTCTTAAAAGATTATCCCAGGCCGGGCGCGGTGGCTCAAGCCTGTAATCCCAGCACTTTGGGAGGCCGAGACGGGCGGATCACGAGGTCAGGAGATCGAGACCATCCTGGCTAATACGGTGAAACCCCGTCTCTACTAAAAAAAAAAAAAAAATACAAAAAAATTAGCCGGGCGAGATGGCGGGCGCCTGTAGTCCCAGCTACTTGGGAGGCTGAGGCGAGAGAATGGCATAAACCCGGGAGGCGGAGCTTGCAGTGAGCTGAGATCCGGTCACTGCACTCCAGCCTGGGAGGCAAAGCGAGACTCCGTCTCAAAAAAAAAAAAAAAAAAAAAAAAAAAAAAAAAAAAAAGATCATCCCAGTTGAAGATTGAATTTGGCCCATTTTCATTTGTTAACGTAGTGATTTGATTAATATGAATTGTATTGTTGAACCACCTTTTTATCCATGAGATGAAAACTATTTTTTCATCATGCATTTTTAATATACCACTGGATTTGATTTATTAATATTTAATTTGTATACTTGCATTTGTATTCTCAAATTGGATTATAATTTCCCGTTGAGTGTCATTCTTGTCCTCAGGGATATGCTAGCTGTGTAGAGTAAACAAGCCTCTACTTTTCTAATATTCTTCAACAGTTTATAATAATAATTATCTGCTCTTAAAAGTTTTGCAGAACTCATTCATAAACTGGGCCTATTTTCTTTGGGAGAAGGTGTTCATAGTTAACTACTTGTCACCATCTAGAGTTAATGATTTAAACAAATTCTGTAACTCTTTCTAAGTCATGTTTTAAGACTATCATTCGTTTCATCTGGATTTTCTAACTTTGAGTGCTTCCAAGCACAAAGACCAAAAAACAAAGAAGCCTAAACTTTTCAAACAAAATAAACGGAAGAGTATTTCTTGGGATTAAAGATGACATTGTTTCTTTCTCCTTCACAATAGAAAAAATATCAGTTCAGATGAATACTTAGAGGAGCTATGATTCAAACCAATTTCTCTATTAAGTAACATAAAACAATACCATCCAGTTTCAAAGGTGTCTTCTTTAATACTAAATTGTTTTAAATTGCCATAAGACAAGCCCATTTATACTGATTATACAGTTTCTTAAATTTTAGATGAAAAATAAAACCATTCAACAATAGAAAAACAATTTTGAAAAAAGGTGCTTGAACTTTGGTGCATGCATGGAGTTTCCTGATAAAATGATGGCCACTGCTTTAGAGATGTGGACATGTCAGTGAAGTCATGAGATCCAAAAACATGCAGTTAAATAACATGTTCCAGAGCTGCCACAGTGTAACCAGAGAGAACCTGTGTTGACTGTGATTGTTTCCACAGTGGCCCCTATAATGTCCATCCACTCTCCCTGTTGCGTGGATGAACACCAACTAAACCAATCAAGCTAATCTCATCTACTCTGCTGCTGAGATTGGTTCTGGTGGGTCACCCAAACTTAAACAAATCATCCCACTGCATCTTTCTGTAACCTTTATGGGGTTGTACTGTTAGAAATATGCTCTGGTTTTGAATTACTATATTCTTGTCCCTGTACCTCTAGAGTTTCAGACAGTTTTTTTTTTTAGACGGGGTCTCACTCTATCTACCAGGCTGGAGTACAGTGGTACCACCTCAGCTCACTGTAAACTCTACCTCCCAGGCTCAAGTGATTCTCGTGCCTCAGTCTCCTGAGTAGCTGGGATTACAGGCGTAGGCCACCATGCCCAGCTAACTTTTTATATTTTTAATAGAAATAGCGTTTTGCCATGTTGCCCAGGCTGGTCACAAACTCCTGAGCTCAATCTACCCGCCTCAGCCTCCCAAAGTGCTAGGATTACAGGTGTCAGCCACCATGCCAGGCCCAAACAACCTTTTAACAGCCCCACGAATAGACCACAGCATGGGGCTTTACCAGTGATCTCTTCTACTTCTTTGTGAAAGGACATGACAAATGCACTAGTCTCCTGTTGTATTAGTTTTCACGCCACTATAAAGAACTGCCCGAGACTGGGTAATTTATAAAAAAGAGGTTTAATTGACTCACAGTTCTGCATGCCTAGGGAGGTCTCAGGAAACTTACAATCATCGTGGAAGGGGAAGCAAACACGTCCTTTTTCACAAGGCAGCAGCAGAAGAATAACACGCCAGGGAACTGTCAGATGCTTATAAAACCATCAGATATCGTGAGAGTTAACTCACTATTACGAGAACCGCATGGGGGAAACCCATAATCCAATCACTTCCCTCCCTCAACACATGGGGATTACAAGGATTACAATTCAAGATGAGATTTGGGTGGGGAAACAGAGTTAAACCATATCACCTGTGCTCAGGCACAGGTTTTAGAAGCAACAACTCAAGTTAAAAAAGAATAGGAGCATCTGGTTTCTGACATTATCTAGATAAGATAGGGACTTTGTGCTTTTAGAGATGGGATTCAGGGATTCTAAATGATGCTTAAATTATATCCAAGATAAAGACAAAGTGCATTTTCCTGGAAAAGGGTCTATTGCTTTTGTTAGATGCTTCAAGCGACAAGGAATTAAAAGGCTTAAGAACTTTGGCATTATAGCCCATCTTCCTTGAATACAGGGAAAACTGCACAGATGGTAATCAAAGGCTCACAAGAATCAAAAAGCAGAGGCAGGTTTTTACTGCAGGTAAGAGATGGTTTGTAAATAAGTCCCAGTAGTTCTGGGGTGGTCCTCAGTCTTGGCTATGCTTTAGAACCACCTGGAGAACTTACAAAAACTGTGCTGAGAAAAATGCCTAGATGAACTGAGTGAGACCCAGTTGGTATCTGGGTTGGTGGTGGTTTTTTGTGACTTAAGGACTGTCAACAAGAGAACCTTAACCAGAGTTACCCACAGAACTTGTTTCCCACCTTCAGTTCTGCAGCTCCAGAATAGATCAGATCATAACTCCTCAAGACAAACAATTCCCTTGCCTCCAAGTAGATAGGGTCAGACAATTTATACCTCTAAAGAAAATTACTTTGGGGAATAATCACTTGGGATGGAATTAAAATTCAATATTTACTCACAGACACCAATATTGTACCTGCTCTGGATTTGTGGGATAACATTAGAAGCATGCTGAGAATAATCTTGGTGTTTACAAAGCGCTGAGATATTTCCTGCTGAATAAACATCCTCATCATCATGTTGAGCCTTAACTAATATTTTGAAAGGCCAGGACTTTTTCCTATTCCGCAAGAAGACTATTTCACACAGTCTAAAGTTTAAAACCTTCTTTTTCTTTTTTCTTGTTAATTTTTTCTTGTTAATTTTCCTAATTTCATTCCAAATTTTTTGCTACTTCATTTCATCCCATCACTTCTAGTCATAACCCCTTCTATCATAACTATCTCTACAAATTACTCATATAAGCAAATTATTTCAGAAAGAATTCATTTAGAACAGAAGCATTTATTTTTAAGATTGCCATTCTCTTCGCAGGCTATGAAAAATTATCATTGTAATTAAGAGTAGGCATTATTTAATTTTGATTAGTGATCTAAAAAGTAATCTGCAGAAATGCAAAGTATCCAAAATCAGGACACAGTCTGAACTATAAGTCATGTTAGTAATATACTATGGTAAAATATTTAAAAGCTTTATTATCTAGCTAGTTTTAGCCTTTATCTTAAATATTTAAAAATCTATTTTTTAAATCATTAAATAATGCTTCTTGCATACTCCCCTTTGGTTTCAAAGGTAAATAGGCCTAAACTCCTCTTGCAGATAACAAAAGTTAGAAATTAATTGCTGCCATTTCCACACTCATTCCAACTTTCCTTCCGGCTCCCCAATATATACCTTCAAGTTCTTGTTCATTCTTCCAAACTCTGCCAATTAGAGTCTGCATTTTAAAATTTTATTTTAATTATCATTTTCCCAGGGTATAAAGATTCTTTATTTTTTAAAAGGAAGAAATCTCAAACAAGACAAGCTTTATGGTGGAAAGTTTATCAAGCACTGGAATTTAGTACAGGAATTTGTCTGCCTCTTAATCAGATAAGTGCCAGTTACTGATGGCCAGTTTAAGAACTGAATGACCATTAGATGGCTTATGTCACAGGTCTAGAAAGCCTGAGGACCCTCGTTTCCAGAGTGAGTCTTTAGTCTTGAGGCTCTGGATGCTGGAGGAACAACAGCAGCCCTCTCTCAGAGCTGTCCTCACCACCATGGAAACAGATCAGCAGAAAAGCACAGATTTAGGAGCCTGGAACCCTGGTGCAAATCCCCTTTCTGCCACCTAATGCTTTGTGATCTCCATGCAGGTGACAATTTCTGTGAAGCTCGGCTTCTCATCTGCAAAATGTGATTGCTCATCTCTAATCCTAAGGATGTTATAGAAGATTAAGTTCATGCATGTAAGATCTATGGCTAGTGAGTGGCATTCAATAAACAGAAGTGATCACATTCCCAGAGTCTGTGAATGTCAAAGACTTTTCTTTCAGCAAATAAAAACTTACTGAAATACCTTGGAGAACACTTATTTTTATGTAATTACATTTCCTAATATTTTCTAAATCAATATCAAAAAATGGAGATATTTATCCAATGTCTCCATTATACCAGGGCTGCCTGGGTCCTTAATCCAAGCTCTGCCAAGTACTCACAGTATGACATGAGCAAATCACTTAATTCTTCGTGCCATTTCCACATCTGTAAAATGACTGGAATAATAGTACCTACAGCACAGGGACTGAGGATAGAGTAGTGAACAAGACAGACCCAGACTTGCTGGTTGTGAGTTTCACAGGTAATAAAACCAAGACGCATACTTTCTTCCTGTTCAATTATTTCAGAAATAATCATAATAAGCCCCACGAGTCCAAAATATCACAAAGGAAAATTACTCCTTTTAGACAATAAAAGGCCAGATGTACTCAATACTACCTACAGTAATCATTTATATGTTAAATTAATTTTCACAATAATCCTGTGATGTAGGTACTAAGAAATGGGATCTCACTATCTTGCTATGTACAAGGGACCCAGGTGTGTGGCTGCAGAGCCCTCTCTCTTAGCCTTTGTTCTGGATGACAGGTGGAGTGAGGCCCAGAAACAGCCTCATCTTCTTGGCTTTCAGATCACGTAGACTGTGAAGGCATGCTTTGTCAGATGCCCAGACACAGTTGGGACAAACGTCCATGGGTTCTTGGAGAAAGAGAACTGAGATAAATAATTGCTATCAGTTAAGATCTAAAACTCTCCAACAAGGTGGGGGAGGTAGGCAGAGGGGTCCCACTTCTACTCCCTGTGAAAGTTTCAATGTGCAAAAAAGACTCACTCTGAGATGTGCCAGTTTGTTCCAAAAGCTCATATTACCTTCCTTCAAAGATGGGCTTTTATCAACAAAGAGTAGGCTAAATGAATGCTTTTTCACTGGGGATATTACAAAAAGGACTGGGCACGGTACTTGCACCTGTAGTCCCAGCAATTTGGGAGCCTGAGGCAGGAGGATCATTTGACCCCAGGAGTCTGAGACCAAACTGGCAACATAGGGAGACCCCAACTCTACAAATAAATTTAAAAGAATTAGCTGGGCATGGTGGTGTACACCTGTAGTCCCAACTGCTCAGGAGGCTGAGGCAGGAGGATCGCTTGAGTCCAGGAGGTCAAAGCTGCAGTGAGCTACGATAATGCCACTGCACTCCAGCCTGGGTGACATAGAGAAACCCTATCTTGAAATAGATATATATTTTGTATATATACAAAAGAAGTAGCAGGGGCTCTTCATTGTGAACTTAATGTGTAAGTTGTTTCTCTGCAGTTGAGAGGTTGGGAGGGGCGCTGGATAGGAAGATCCTACAAGAAAGGAAGAATACACGATCTCTAACCAAGGACCCTAACAATAACCCCAAGAAGAATGGCTGTGAGGAGAAGACTACCACCCACGCTTTGGGCCACACAAGGTCCCTGTCTTGACTGTCACTCATGGCCACCTCCATACAGATGGCACCCATGCTAAAATGTAATACCGCTACCCTGGCCATTGATGGCTGAGCCCCAACAGCACAAAGCTGTCAAGGCTGATCAGCAGTTCTCCTGGGGCCTGGCAGAAAGCTTTGTCAGGAAGAAAGCTCCACATGAAACAGCAATTGATAAGCCCCACAGGGCCCCCTTTCTTAGAGAGTTTGTATGTGGCACATACATAGGAAATCAGCATCAGAGTAGGCAACACAAAAGCAAAAACAGAGACACACAGCGAAACCAGAACATAGAAGTTATCTATTAGCTGCAAGTGCAGAAAAAGAGACAGATTGTGGCTGAGATGCTCTAACCAAGGAGCACCCAAGCTATGATCTCCATAGCTTGGTGCTATGTAAGGTGGAGTTTACGAGATGATCCCTTGTGGGAGTAGAAGAAAATACAACAATTCCTATTTATATTGACTCTTTTATCTCATTGCTCTTATTTGTGTACATTTTAAAATATATATATATATTGGAAGGAGCATGCTCAAATTTGTTTGCTGTTGGGGTACAGAATTGAAACCACTTGGAGGTGACTGCAGAAATGCTTAGAAAGCAATAGGCCCTTGCTTGTGCAGGGATGGCCACTTACAATGGTGTTGCATCCTGGAAATGTTCCTGGTTATCTCGGGGCCCAGGGCTGGAGCTGCTGAAGTAGTACTGTGCCTTCTTCCCTCCCTATATGCACTTATGTCAAAGCCCCACTAACAAGGTGCCCCAAGTATGTCTCCAGAAATAGCCCAGCCAATGCAACTGGATGGTGACCAATATTTTTTTTTTTTTTTTTTTTTTTTTTTTAGTTGGAGTCTTACCCTGTTGCCCAGGCTGCAGTGCAGTGGTGCAGTCTCAGCTCACTGCAACCTCTGCCTCTAGGGTTCAAGTGATTCTCCTGCCTCAGCCTCCCAAGTAGCTAGAATTACAGGCAAGTGCCACCATGCCCAGCTAATTTTTGTATTTGTATCCACCACACCTGGCCATGGTGACCAATTCTTATCTATCCTGTCACAAGGGCAACAGCCAAGTAATTTAAGAGACTAAGAAGAGGGGAGATAGGAGACGCAAACCTCAAAGGAAAACTCGAATGCCCACAGGAAGACTGTGTGAGCTGTCCTTGAACCCTATCAGAGAAAGAAGGAGTTTGGAATTGAGGCTAGCACTCCACTGACCTTCATTAAAAACCCCATCTTTTCTGTGCTTCACTCTCTTTTGAGTATTTGCCTCTGAAGTGGTTGAGCATTTTAAATTTGAACCTCTAGGGAGTTACAAAGTTGAGCTCCTTGGGGACTATTTATCATTAAACATTTAGAAAACAAAGAAATCTCAATGAGATGTCTCTAAAAATAATCAAACTTTCATAGATTTTCATTAAATTTCCTAGCTACTGTATAGGTATATTGACTGGATTTTTTTTCCAACAGAGGAAAGCTGTAGTAAGTAATGAGAAATCCACTAAGAAACAAAAATAAAGGAAATTTCCAAGCCAAAATATTGAAAGGATTTTAATGATTTCATTCAACATCACTGGGCAAAAATAAAATAATTGCAAATATAAACTAATGAATGGAATCTTCTATTATCTTCTAGATTCCATAATTATTACTGCTGATGGTAGAATTCATGGGCATAGGCAAATAGATCATGGATGATTAGCCATCCTTTCCATATGAGTTTCCATGTGAAAACTTAGCTATGTTTCCTCATAACTTATTTTTCTTGCAAAAGGAAAAAAATTGCTGTAAATAAATTTTTTGCAGTATTCTTTGGCCTATGGAGACAAAAGATTCCATTTGTCTCAACTATAAACATGCCTTGAGATTATGTTGCTATTATTATTATAGGATTCAGGACTCCTTTGCTCCGAAACTCCCATCCAGACTCAAAAGGGTTGGTCAGGTTGCTGCCAAATACTTCTCATCTGTTTACTGTCCAATTCCATTCAGCAAGGCTGTGTTCGTTCTAGGTACAATTCTTGGCCTCAGTGACAAACACAAAGCAAAATCAATCGTGTTCTCTGGGCTGAAGGAGTTTGCACTCTAGCAGGGAAGATAAAACATTCACGTAAATAATTGGAACACACCATCAAATGCACAATAGCCTGCAAACACGGCATGAATAAAACGCGGAAGGGTGTTGGAAAAGTCGTGCTCACTTCTGGCGGGGAGCATACGGAGATTTACAGGTAGTAAAGGATAGGTTTGATTTAGGTAGCCAAAGAGGGTGGAAAGGGGAAGTGAGAAGAAGAGGGGAACAGAAAAGAATGGGGATGTAGTCGTGGACTTAAAAGAATCACACCTGCCGGGCGCGGTGGCTCAAGCCTGTAATCCCAGCACTTTGGGAGGCCGAGACGGGCGGATCACGAGGTCAGGAGATCGAGACCATCCTGGCTAACACGGTGAAACTCCGTCTCTACTAAAAAAAAAAATACAAAAAACTAGCCGGGCGAGGTGGCGGGCACCTGTAGTCCCAGCTACTCGGGAGGCTGAGGCAGGAGAATGGCGTAAACCTGGGAGGCGGAGCTTGCAGTGAGCTGAGATCCGGCCACTGCACTCCAGCCTGGGCGACAGAGCGAGACTCCGTCTCAAAAGAAAAAAAAAAAAAAAAAAAAAAAGAATCACACCTTGCAAGACTGGGAATGGAAAAACGTGGAGTCCATTTAGGGAAAAGTGAGTAACAGGTTACAGATCACTCTAAGGGAATCAGAGACAAGTAAAGGAGTAATACAGAGAGATGGGCTGGTTGGTTAAAAGGCTCTGATTAAAACTGAGTTTCTCTTGCCTGATATCTATTTTCTTCTTCCAGCTTTGTTTGTCCCCACGCCACTGTAATGCCCTCATAAGCTGCTGATTTCGTTTGTCTGTTTACCTGACTCTCTTCTTGGTCCTGGAGCAGGTCCCTGAGGGCAGGGCTAGTGTCATTTTCCTCTTCGTAGTCACAAAACCCAACACAGAGCTTGTCACTTAGAATGAATGAAAGCTATGCTTTTGGAACCAACCTCTGTATAATACTTGTCTGTTCGTGGTCAAGATTTTGCCACTGGCGATGATGTCTAAGTGGTTAACAAAGGAGTAAAACAGGATGGCAACTCAGCAGCCAACTGGACAGCAGACCCACCTGGGTCAGGGTCTACCTCAGCTCCTTCCTCAATCTGAGCACTGTATGCAGGTGCTTACCTGACCAACATGAATGACCCTGCTTTGTAAAATAATCGTAATTATAAACACACCCTTTGGTATGCACGGGGATTGGTTCCAGTAACCCCAAAGACTCCACAATCTGTGGATGCTCAAGTCTCTGATACAAAATGGCTTTGTTTTTGCATATAACGTGTGCACATCCTCCTGTATAATGTAAATCATCTCTAGATTGCTTATAATACCTAATCCAATGTAAATGCTATGTAAATAGTTGTTAAATTGTATTATTTAGGGAATAATGATGAGGGCGAAAAGTCTGTACTTGTTCAACACAGATGCAACCAACCTTTTTTCTTCTATCAAATATTTTTGATCAGCAGCTGGTTGAACCCACTAATGCAGAACCCAAGGAGGGTTGACTGTCCTCAGCTGTGAGGGTTGATGTGAGAATTAAATGAGCTGATGTATGACGGACCCTTAGCACATTACCTGGGACGTAGTAAGTACAGACATACAAAAGAATGCAAAACACTCAAATATGTAGTGCAATGTATGATTATATATAACAAATATGCTTAAAATATTGTCTTTCTAGTGGAAATACTCTCTCTCCCTCTACAGGAAACTGCCTCCCTGATTCTTACAGTGGTCCTATTCTAGTTCTCTACATTTTTTTTATAGTTTTATCACCTTTAAGGTATGATTTCTCCTGGTTTTTGATTTTATATCAGTGAGAAATATACTGTACCCACTTTTGTGCCTTGCTTTTGATCCATATTGTGGTTATCAGTTTCTTCCAAAAAAAACCCTCTAGTTCATCTTTTTATTGTAAGAATTTCAATGTGCTAATATATGTACAATGTATTCATTCACTTAATGTTTATGGACACTTTACTGTTGAAGGATATTTGGTTCACTTCTTGTTTAAGAACCATATCAAAATTCTGCTTGGAACATTCTTGTAGATATCTTCTGACACACAAATGCTTCCTTTCTCTAGGGATATACCCAATAGAGAGATTGTTATATAATAAGATATGTGTAGCTCCAATTGTATTGGATAATACAAACTGTTTTCCAAAGTGAATGTACTTACTTTCTCTCCTACACAGCAGTATATGAGAGAGCTCATTACTCCCACATCCCAGTTAACATGTGTTGTGAACAAATTTTTTTATTTTGCCAATCAAGGATCTCAATATAATTTTAACTTGTATTTTCTGATGATTAATGATGTTGACCATCTTTGCCTATTCTTACTGGTTGTTTGGATTTTCTTTCTGGGAAGTGCTTGTTCAAGTCTTTTGCTCATTTTTCAATTGTGCTATCTCTTTTTTCATTGGTCTGTGGATACAAGATCTTTGTTAGTTACGTGTTGTCAATATCTTTTCCTGTGGTTTATGGTTTCACACTCTTTCTGGTGTCTTTTCGTGAGTTTACTTAAGTTCAATGTAGTTAACAATCTTTTGTTTCTATATGATATTTTGAAACCCTGCCCAATGTCATAAAGATAGCCACAATCATATGAACAAGATTTTTTCTTTTCACATTTAGGTTTATAACCCACTTGCAGGAAGAGGTTGAGTTTTATCCTTTTCTTGGTTTGCTCAAGCCAGTTCTGAGGCTATTTTTGGGAGAACTCACTGATATTGAGTACAAGTACATATGAAAACATGCCTCTCATACAGAAGATTTTATGAACAAAATTATTGGTTCCTAATCATCATTCTGGTTTTAAATATATATATATTATATATATATACACACACACAAGATATTTATATGTTTATATGTGTATAATATTTATGTTTTCATATATAGTGTGTTAAGAATTCAACTGACCAAGAACACTAAGAAGCAGAACAACAGTACAGTTGACCCAAGATTCTTCATGTCTGACACCAGACTTCAAGATGCTGCTGTTTAACTATGCCAATCTGCCTAGCTCTTGAATTCCTCAGAAAATGCATGTTGCATTGTATTTGATTTTTAAGAGAGATATCTGTGCAAGGTGAGCAGCCATTAAATGCAGCTTTAGAATAATTGGCCTTCTTCTATTGTTCAGTTCATAATAGCTGCAATAGCTCATACTGCTAAAATAGATCCAATTATGTAGAAAATATTAAAGAAACAGCAAGCCCTTCCTCAGCTAGCATACCTTGCCTAAAAAGCAAAGAAACTTTTTTCTTTTCATCTATGACTATACTTAAAGTTCCAATAAAATACATAAATCCAGAAATAAAATACACAAAAAAACCCTCACTTAGGGTTTCACATAATACTAAAACTACAAAAGCTAAGATACAATGGGATAATATAAGTAAGCCTATAAAAGTAGGTTTGATTTGTCTTACTCATCCTAGAATTTTGGCACAATATTTATCACAGTATAAATTTATCTTTCAGAAAAAAAGTGTAGCACATATTTATATGCATATGTCTAACACAAATGCATAAAACTTTAAATAAAAACAGATAAACAAATTAAATTGGTATATTTAATGTGTATTTCGTCTCATGTTAAATACATATTATCTGAGATAAAGGCTGATAAAAATGTAGTAAATGTTAGCATTAACGTACTTTGTAAATTATTTCAAAGTAAATCAAGCAAGTTTTGTTTCCCCATTTGCTCAATTTTAGAATCTCCTTTTTTTTTTTTTTTTTTTTTTGAGACGGAGTCTCGCTCTGTCGCCCGGGCTGGAGTGCAGTGGCCGGATCTCAGCTCACTGCAAGCTCCGCCTCCTGGGTTTACGCCATTCTCCTGCCTCAGCCTCCCGAGTAGCTGGGACTACAGGTGCCCGCCACCTCGCCCGGCTGGTTTTTTGTATTTTTTAGTAGAGACGGGGTTTCACCGTGTTAGCCAGGATGGTCTTGATCTCCTGACCTCGTGATCCGCCCGTCTCGGCCTCCCAAAGTGCTGGGATTACAGGCTTGAGCCACCGCGCCTGGCCCTTTTTGAGCCTTTCTAATCTCACTTGTTAATCATCGTATCCCTAATTTTAAAACTTTATTAGATTATTTCAATTGTTGGTTCTATATCTCTTCAGCTCTAAGCTAGCCCCATCCTATGATATTTTTAAAAATGAATTGTTAGGAAGTTGGGAAGGTACTTTCTTATAGTAATTGTGTCATCCATGGTTATTAGGTCTTCAAACCAGTTCACAAAAAAGAAAAATATATATATATTTATCACGGCTTGTTGCTGGAGTTTAGTTCTGATAATACTTGAGAGTCAAAGTATTATTTGACCCAGCAATCCCATTAATGGGTACATACCCAGAGGAACATAAAGCATTCTACCATAAAGACATATGCACGGGAAGGTTCACTGCAGCAAATATATGGAATAACAAAGACATGGAATCGACCTAAATGTCCATCAAAGGCAAAATGAATTTTAAAAATGTAGCACACACACCATGGAATATTATGCAGCCATAAAAAAGAATGAAACCATGTCTTTTGTGGGAACATGTATGGAGCTGGAGGCTATCATCCCTAGCAAACTAATGTAGGAACAGAAAACCAAATTCTTCATGCTCTCACTTGTAAGTGGGGACTAAATAATAACTTATGAACACAAAGAAGGAAACAACAGACACTGGGGTCTTCTTGAGTGGGCAGGGTGAAAGGAGGGAGAGAAACAGAAAAAATAACTATTGGGTACTGAGTTAATATGCAGGTGATGGAATAATATGTATAACAAACCCCCATGGCACATGTTTATCTATGTAACAAATCTTCACATGTACCCCCAAACCTAAAATAAAAGTTTTTAAAGAAATGCTTAAGAGTCTACGTACCATTTCTTACAGTTCTGTTATGAGGAATAAATTCAGTTTCAAGCTGAGATGTCAGGAATACACATTTTTACCATGCTGCAGTGGGTCTTGAACCTCCTCTTCCTCTTTCACCTCTAGCTTCTCAGCACTGGTGGTGAGACCCTCCCCAACCCTGGACATTTCTCATGATTTCTGTAGGCTAGTGCAGGGAATCCCACAAGCAGGACTAATGGTGGGACGTGGAAAATGAGGCAGAGTCTTGGGTGGAAATTTGGAGGAAGAGATGTAGAGTTTCAGGGTCAAGCTTTTGGGTCAAGGCTTTCTTTCAATCTTATGACTTAGATCTGTTTTTAACTTCCTCTGCCAGTGTTTTGTTTCCGATATGGCTTAAAATTATTAGTCTACCAGTCTCTCTTCTCCTTCCCACTACTTGTTGTCAAGATGACATTGACCAAATACGATCAAGGTCAATCTATCTGCTTCTCCCCATTAGACTTCAAGCAGGAACACAAGCCCTTTGAAGACTTCTCCTTAGAAGTCCATTGACCACTGGTGCCGATTGGGAAACACATGGGTGATAAAGTGATTCCCTTCTATTTATCCTCCATTTCCCTGCAGAATATAGAAGGAAAGTTCATGTCTGCATGTAGATGTGAATAAAGAATCTTGAACCCAAAAGGCTAAAGTAAGAGTTCTCACATCTCGTGAGGTCTGAACCAAAAACTTCCTGGGGCCTTTTTTATTTTTTTTTTTCAGGGGAGGAGCTAATAGCTTCCCCTTACAGTAATGTATATTAAGCTAATGTAGGTAAAAGTTATCATTTCTTTTCCCTTTATAGGCCTTTCAAAGTTTGCTTAAATGAGGGAAGCCAGCTACTTTCACAAAGCCAGCAACCACTTGGCAGTTTTAAGTTGAAAATTAACATACCAGTATATATTCTGCAAATCCCGTTGACAGTGGTTGTCAAATAGAGGGTTCATTGAGTTAATTACAAGTGACATCTTCAACAACTATGCACAGATGGCAATTTGTAGTCAATTGGAATCTCAGATCAAACTATTTTAGCATCAAAATGTGACTTATTATGAATTAATCTTCTCAGTTGGGGTTTTCTTCCTTGTAGAAATATTTGCTCATGAGTTATCTGATCACTCTTACACCCTAAAAATTGAAGAGTACTTTTTGCAACTAGCAATACAAAATAGGCTAACTTGTGCCGTAAAACGTATTGTTTTAGGCATCAAGTTCATAATATGGGGAAAATTGTAATATAAATGATGTTGTCAAGTCATATTTTTCATGTCATTACTCTTTGTTTTATGTAATAACAAAAACAAAATGAAACTAATGGTTTTGGAGGGCAGTTCTCAGGGGAGTTCAGAATTCTGGTTTGTATCACTTCTGAGTATATCAGTTTTTGTTCACTGGAAAACGGAAAACCACCAGACTGCTTTGAGGGGATATCATTAAGAAAGAGTGGGAGGGGGAACATCACACACTGGGGCCTGTTGGGGGCTGGGGAGCAAGGAGAGGGATAGCATTAGGAGAAATACCTAATGTGGATGACGGGTTGATGGGTGCAGCAAACCACCATGGCACATGTATACCTATGTAACAAACAAACCTGCACGTTCTGCACATGTATCCCAGAACTTAAGTATAATTTTAAAAAAAGAAAACATAATAAAAAAAGAAAGAGTGGGAATAGGAGAGAATTAGAATGTACAAAGGCGTTAACATCAGGCCAACTTGGGTTTGAATTCCAGCTCTCCACTCACCAGCTCCGTTTGGTGTTGAATTTAAACTGTGTAGACCTTGATTTCTTCATCTGTAAGGAAGAGTTTATATCTGCATCATAGGACTATTATGAAGGTTAGGTAATCTGTTTCTTAGCACAGTTTCTCATACATAGGAAGTGATTAACAATGTGAATCTCTTTTCCTCTTCTAAACTCTCTCCTTTCCACATAAATATAGACACCATGCCTAGAATATTTTAACTTACCCTTTAGTTAGAAAACATTTATCTAATATTTACTGTTTGCCAGGTACTGTCCTAAACATTTGACAAATAGTAACTTACTTCTCATAACAACCTGTGAAAGGTGCCGTTTTAATCTCTCCTTATAGATGAAGAAACTGAGGCACGAAGAGTTAACAACTTGCCCAATGGACACAGCAGGTAAGTGGTGGGCTGGGTTCAAACTCTGGGTATCTGCTTTGCACATAAGTCTTACATCTGCTTTCATAGTAACAAAGGAAAAAGCTCAGGCTGAGTGTGGGCTCACTCCTGTAATCCCAGCACTTTGGGAGACCACAGCAGAAGGACTGTTTGAGGCCAGGGGTTCAAGCCTGCAGTGGGCTAGCCTGGCAACACAGCAATATCCTGTCTCTGAAAAAAATTGTTTAATTATCTGGGCATGGTGACTTAGATCTATAGTCTCAGCTACTAGGAAGGCTGATGCACGAGGATCACTTGAGCCTAGGAGTTCAAGGTTACAGTGAGCTATGACTGTACCACTGCACTCTAGCCTGGGCAACAAAGTGAGATTTGGTGTATATTTTAACAAGTTTAGTAGCATTCTTTGTTGTCAGAATTTCATTACCAATGGTGAAATATAATATGAAAGATATCAAAGGGATGTTTGTAAACAAAAATATTATAAATAAATACTAAATGTGCCAGAAAATCATGTACCTTAGGGGATAAATGGGGTCATGGGAGAAGATAAAGTATGGGGATGAGAGGAGGGGACATCGTGGTGAGGGAAGGGTGGACCTATGTCAGGGCAGCAGAGAAAAAATGCCAAGGCCAAGCTGAGACATAATTTATCAGACACTTTACAATCAAAACTGTGCTCCCCAACCTTCCAGGCAAGCGTAAGTGTGGTAACAGCCATGCTTGTCCCCAGCTTGTAGAAAGCAGCACTATTGCTACCGGCTGCCAACCATTACTGCCTCTCCTGAGTCATGAAGATGTCTTCAGGAATACAACATTCTGCCCTAACAGAGCTCTGTTTTCATAGCTTCATTAATTGACGTACACTGTATCAGAAAACAAAACTGGAGAGTTTTGCAGTGCACGCTCTGCTGCACACATCCTGATCCCCCTTCAGGATGAAGGGTTTTCCCCCAGTTGCTGTATATTTGGCTGTCAGAAGGCACTTGACTGTCAGTGCCCTTCAGGAACTGCCTCAGCTGAAGAGCCACCTCGCCCACGGTCATGCCCCTTCCCCAGGGCAGACAAACCCAATGACTGGCCAACACAGAGATCTAAAGACTCAGCCCCCTGGCTAATTGGGACAATGCTGAAGGACTACCCCAGCATCAGAGCTTCCCATGGGGTTGACTGAGGTCTTTGTTAAGACTGCATCTCAGCCCAGCTCCTCCACTGCCCAGCTTGCTACTTGTTTTTCCAGAGGTGTCGATCCCAAGTTCATGAATAAGCATCCTACAAATTAATTTCCATCTCAGAGCCAGCTCCCCAGGAAACTCAATTTGAAACCAATTCCCATTATGCACGTGTGTGTGTGTTTGTGTGTGTGTATTGATTTCCCTGGTAATTCCAAGTTCTAGTAATTTTCACTTTGGCAGATTTCTAGTCTCTCCCTGCTACGTAGGCTGAGTGCCAAGGAGGCAATTGATTAACTTGGCCATGCAGAAATGACGGCAGAAGCAGGCTCAGACTCAGGTCACACTTTGCAGCCCTCACTGATAATGGTATTTAATGGATATCTCACAGGACTTGTCACTCGAAGGCACAAACATGACTCCATAGTCAAGATTCTCTCTCTGGGCTGGATATTTCCCTGAAAGCTAAAAAATTCTTAATAAAATATTTTCACTGTAAAGAAAACTGTATTATTCCTGAACTATTGTAGGGAAAGACTTAGAAAGAAATACATTTTTTCTGTCAAATAAACTTGGCTTTTTTTGTTTGTATGCTTTCTTGCTAGATTTGTTTGTTTTGTTTTAGATGGCAAAGTGCTACGCAGACTTTACAAGCTTATCTTTAAAAAGAAGACTGACCAAATTTCAGGCCTGCACATGCCTGTGAGTTCAGTGATGAAACAGTGTACTATTTTAAGAAGTGATTAAAAGCAGCTTTTTTTTTTTAGACCTGAAATTTAATCAAGATTTTCTCTTTCATTTGTCAATTGTTCTCTGACAAGCAAATTCATTTCCAAGTACATTAGGCTGAATGAAATTCCAAGAGTCCCATGAATCCCCTCTTCCAGACTCCATCTCAACAAGGGGGACAGTGTACTTGTCCAGATCAGAGGGCCCTCTTCAGAGGTTGCACGTCACAAGCCTGCTGGTAACACTGGAAGCTTGGGCAGGGTCTTCTAAGGAAGCTGGCGAGAGGCCACACACTAGAATTTAAGCATAAAAAATCCTAATCTGTTTTCCCACCTCTAAGGATAGCTGAAAGACATGCAATCTCCTTTTAAATTCAAAATTGTTGATGTATAGACAATAGAACCTTCTTATACTCTATCTTGTCACCTTTCCCATTTGGAAGCTTGTAATATAAACAAAAGCACTTATGAAAACTGACCAGGGTGCCTTTTTGGGAGAAGGCTCGGCTGGCATGAAAGGGCCTTGGTCTAATTGAAATAGCTCCCAAGAATGATATAACGGGGTATGGAAAAGCTATAAGGATATGAAATGCTATTCATATTCAAAACAAATGTAATGCAATAGGCTGCAACATAAACAAATCTTTCTTGTTCAATGGATCTAAAAAGATCAGCTCACACAAACTGACCTTAAGACTGATTCTAGGATACTATAATGTAGCATTTTCCCATTTTTTAAAAAAGTATATACTGGCCTGGGCACAGTGGCTCATGCCTGTAATCCCAGCACTTTGGGAGACCGAGGTGGGCAGATCATGAGGTCAGGAGTCTGAGACCAGCCTGGCCACCATGGTGAAACTCTATCTCTACTAAAAACAAAAATAAAAAATAGCTAGGCGTGGTGGTGGTTGCCTGTAATCTCAGCTACTCGGGAGGCTGAGGCAGGAGAATTGCTTGAGCCTGGGAGGTGGAGGTTGCAATGAGCTGAAATTGGGACACTGCACTTCAGCCTGAGCAATAGGGCAAGACTTCGTCTCAAAAAAAAAAAAAGTATATACTGTAGATTATTTACTCTGTAGTAAAGTATGGATTTACATTTGTGGATGATTCACTGTAGATGATTTGATGCACCAAATTTTGTGTAAAAAACAAATAAGAGGACGATTATTTAGTTTTTACCAGGTTTCTGCATTTGGTGCAAGAAGGGATGGAGGCCACAGGATTTTTTCTGACTGCCAGGAGTGCCATCAAGAAGGGGTGATGGCGGAAGCTGGTGGCTGTTGGGAGGTGGCCTAAGGCTGATCACATGCATATCTGTACAAACTTGCCTATGCTAAGGGACTCCAAATTTCATTTCATAGGCTTGAACCTGCAATAACCCTCACTAAAGGGATTAGAATTCTCAAGACCGCTTTGGTAGAAGACTCCATATTGGAAAATCTTCTGCTGGTCTCTTTCTTTCCATTTTAACTTTCCAGCATTTTCCAAAGGGTAGTCTGTTAAAAGGAATTACCCAATAGTATTTTCCATGGTCAAGCACATTTGAAAAACGATGTGTTTAAGGAAAGCACAGATCTCTTGTGGCAGAAGGCCTCAGATTCTGTAACACACGAACATGCACTGTCACTTTTCCAGTTCTGTTCTGAGGGTAACAACTTGTGGGGTTAACATCCCAAGGAATATATTTTGAGGGAAGCTTATCATTTGGGGAAATATTATTTTCAAAATCTTGACCAGGTCCTGTGGCTCACGCTTGCAATCCCAGCACTTTGGGAGGCCGAGGTGGGTGGATCATTTGCATCCAGGAGTTTGAGACCAGCTTGGGCAGCACTACAAAACCCCATCTCAGGAAAGAAAAGGAAAGGAGAGGAGAGAAGATGAGAGGAGAGGGGAGGGGAGGGGAGGGAAGAAAAAATTTTAATTGCTTTCTAAATTACTCATTTTGTACCCATATTTTAAGATTCATGGCTTATACATTTCATATATGTATTATTTTGATAGCATTGTGAGAAATATTAAAGAATTCAATTCATTTACTGTGCATGCTAACTATTGACTAACTCAGCATTTCAAAAAGTATAATTTTGTGTGCTCAAAGGCACACACTACTTTTGGGGTTTCTAGAAATTTCAATACAAGGTTTCAACTAGATAATAGGCAGTATTCACCCAGTGTTAAGGCTTTGACTCAAACACTGCTTTAGATAGCAAATTAATTATTACGAACATTCCATCACAGTGATGGGAAGGAATGCCCACAGCGCTTGCTCTCCTGAAGCCAGAGCGTGGTCTATTTGATGAAGCCTCCTGTGATCTGCAGCCTCTGATAATGCCTCTCAACCCCAACAGCCAGCTCTGAGGCCCTGCTGAAGGAAGAACTAAGCTGCTTTCACTTGAAAGGGATCAGAAACAATTACAAACTTGAACGAGGTACTACTGACATGGCAGGAAGGCGTGCACAAAGAAGTGAAATACCAGGAACATACATTAATCACCCCATGGAGCTGACAAGACTCTCCCTGAATCCACGAGATAAAACAGAAGTATAATTTTAAACAAGAAAACAGCCGGAGTCCAGAAATGACTTAGCTAATCTCTGTGCCAGAGCTTCATAATCCTAAAAATGAGGGTGAAAACACCAACATTGAGCAGGCTCGTTAGGAAAACTAAGGATAATGTACGTAAAACACCTAGCATGGTGCCTGGCACATAGTAGGCTCTAAATAAACAGTAATCATATTATTAGAACATTAAAAGGTATGCAGCAGACATGCTGTCAAAATTCTTGTAATTTTCTAAAAGTGCCAACAATTTTTAGACTTCCTCAGGATATTAATAGAGAAAACAGTAGGAACTAGCCAATGAAAACACAGACATTATTCAAAGCAGAAAAACAAGGGAAGTATCTTACAGATGGAATTTGATTTTTTTATTTTTATTTTTTGAGACAGAGTATTGCTCTGTTGCCCAGGCTGGAATGCAGGGGTGAGATCTTGGCTCACTGCAGCCTCGAACTCCTGGGCTCAAGCAGTCCTTCCACCTTAGCCCCCCAAGTAGCTGGGATTACAGGCGTGTCCCACCACATCCACCCATTTTTTTTAATTTTTTAATAGTAGGCACAGAGCCTCCCTGTATTGCTGAGGCTGGTCTCGAACTCCTGGGCTCAAGCAGTCCTCCTACCTCAGCCTCCCAAAGTGATGGAGTTACAGGTGTGAACCACCACACCTGGCACAAATGAATTTTAATTCAAGAGTCAGCGAGAACATTTTCTCCAAAGAGGACTGAAGTTTTTTGCTGTCAAATTGTGCTGTCCTCCTAAGGGCAGAAAATTGTTAAAGTTTCCTAAGAGACTGAAGATATGGTACAGAGATGGCCAGAAAATCGTAAGATAACACATATTTGTGACAGTTTGTCCCTGAGTTGCAAATTGTATAACGAAAATTGCTCATGCAGGAATCAGCATGAAAAGCTCAGCCTGGGATATCTGGGAAAGGATTTTAGATTGGACACAATGCCTCATGCCTGTAATCCCAACACTTCGGGAGACCAAGGCGGGAGGATTGCTTGAAGCCAAGAGTTCAAGACCAGCTTGTGTAACAAACAAAGAATCCCCACCCTATCTCTACAAAACATTTTTAAAAATTAGCCAGGTGTGGTGCCATGCACCTGTAGGCTCAGTTACTTGAGAGGCTGAGATGGGAAGATCAGAGGAGCCCGGGAGTTCAAGGTTGCAGTGGACTGTGGTCACCACTGCACTCCAGCCTGAGTGATACAGCAAGACCCTGTCTCAAAAAAAAAAAAAAAAGGATCGTGGTTCTGGACACCCAAAGAGAGATGGCAGAGAGATAAATTCTGAGCAGTGCATACGGGTCATGTTGTCTTTGTTTCTGTAATCTCCCATCCTCACAAATGAGGCATTACAATCATACCCTTGCCTTGCCTAGAGCACATCCATCTACGAGAGGAGAAAACTCTGAGTTCCTGCTGCCATACAGCTTCTTGTATGTTTCTTTACCCTTCAGGCAGATGGGGTATTGAGTTGGAAAAAAAGAAAAAAGATGATATGCTTCACACTAAATTCCAATTTTTGTCCTCAGGGTCTCTCTTTCTATACAAAAGCATAAGGGTTTTGTTGGGTTTGGGTGAGGATCACTTCCCTGCAGTGGAACATTTAATCCCTAGCCATGTGTGTATTTCACCATCTACTTGTTGGACAATAAGTTCCTGTGACTATAAAATAGTCTGTCCCCTTGGGACACCAGTTGTCTCCAGATGGGAAGATTTAACCTTCATTTCAGCAGGGAATTGGAAGAAATGTCATTTTCTTGTGGTCTGTTAAACAATGTGACATCTTGTTTTGCATTGGCCTTCGGCTCCAACCCATCCCACCCTCCTTTAAATCATTCACTCTTGAAGATATTGCCTTAGACCTTTTGCTTTTCCTTCTCAAATCGGTGGTGGATAATGATACTGGAATGTTGTCAAATTCCTTCTAGGAATAATATATTGGTTTTTGACAATTGAAATGGTCTCAGTCCTGACTCAAAGATCCTGTACAATGAACCAGCTGCTCTCTGCAAAGCTCGCATGCCCCTGCAGGAAGACCATGCCTCTCTGGAAAGCAGCTACTCTGGTTTAATCAGGAATAAGCCTGATGATAGAAGAAAAGAACTGAAGTTGACACATTCTCATTAGAGTGGCTGAAACAAAAGCACATATGGATCTTTCCGAATCATTGAACTCACCCTGCTTGATAAATTATATTCTCATTTTCAGAAGCTGTGTCTCAGAATGCTTTAGCAGGTAATAGCGGTCCTGAGCTCTGTGTGGCTACTTTTCACCACCCATAAATGAATTTGGTGGGCCCCTGGGAAGGGATCAGGAAAAGTTAACTGTAAGGTACTGACAAGCTTGTCTTCCACCAGGCTTAGCTAAGTGAATCCCAGCCCTGTACCTCAAGACTCCTGGGGCCTTTACCAGAGCTGCCGTTCTCCATCAATGAATAGGAATTCAACTATCATGGTAAGAGTTGGACACTGACATTAATCTCTTTCTAGAAATGATGCATCTTTGACTCTGTTCTCTGTGAGCTGTTGGTAATGACATCATTCTCCCTCAGCATTTGATTTGGGCAAGGAACGTGTCCTAAGATACATCAGGGGGCAGGGGGCAGATTCAGAAAGGCCACCTCCACCAATCAATACCTCTGTGTTGTGTGACAGAAGCTCAGGGTCACCTCTAGATCTCCACGTCCAAATCTCAGAAAGAGCCTGGGTCCATTGCTCGGAGTCTTAGTTGCTGCAATAGAAACCCACTCTGAAGGACTGAAGCAGAAAAAGCAGATGTTAAAAGCACATGGAGTAACTCCCTAAATTGGCCATCAAGACCAGGGAAAATCAGGCCCAGAAATACACGTGAGCTCCTCTGTTGCTACCACTAGCCTTCTTCTCCCCAAGCTCTGCACACAAGTGTGGCCACTGGAACTACCTCCCTCGGTCACCACCAGGCACCTTGGAAACTGGGGCTGCCCTGCTGCTCAGCGTCACTCACTCCTAAATCTAAGGTCCAGGGAGAACACATGACTGATTAAGCCAAGTCATGGTCTCACCCTTTGCTGGTGGAGATGGAGGTGAGGACAAGTACCTGGCCTTTTTCTTTCTGCTTCCTTGTGAAGGGAAGCAGGTGAGTTCAGATTCTCAACAAAATCAGTTCCCCCACCCCCAAAAACAGAAGTGAGGAAAGAAGGGAGGGAGGAGGAATCTGGACAAATGCTCATCACAGAACCTCTCAACTATTCTGGCTAAATGCAGCATAAACCATTTTCCATGTAAAAGAAGACACTGCCCTCTATTCCCTGCAACCCTCTCAATTTCTCCCTTGCCCTTACCAGGCAAACTCAGTTTTAAAAAATCCACTCATAATTCTGCCACAGAGCTAAGCCTACTACTCTAACTCCCCAGAAAATAACTGCCCTGAAACCTTAGCCAGGTTTCTCTGCCATACTGAACTTTTACATGGCGTTTTTTTGAACTAGAGGTCATTTTTTTAATTTTTAATGACTGAACTGTTCGAAAAGAATAAAGAAAAGTAAGTCAAGCTATTCGTGATTTCTGAAGAGCAATAATGAAGGCAACCTGAACTTTTTGTCATTTCTCATTTCTCTGAACAGCTTTTAATTTTGTTTTCTTCTCATAGGCATAATTAATGGGATCCTTACAGAAAAAGACAACAAAAACAAAGCTAAACATGTTTATAATAATCATGACACAGAAAATTTTAATGGGTTCAAATAGTAGAATGGGTAGCTAAAGCATTCCAGTTATAGAATCTGCAGAAGGGGAAATAATTGTAGAAAAACAAAAGCAGAAACTATCTCCTTGGTCTTTTTTTAAGTATATGCCATTGCCAACCTCCTGGGAAATCTGGGAAATCCAATTCCTGCTGATCTTGCTTCCAGACAGGCCATAGACTACATGATCCCTGAAATTCCTTTCAGTAGGCCTCAGACATGAGCTGTTAACTAACATAATGCATGGCTAAGCTCCTCCACAGAAGCAAACCGAAAACTGGACAAATTCCAGAGGATTCATCCTCAACACCTCAATCTAAATTTCCCTCCCCTTGGCCTGGCGCAGTGGCTCATGCCTATAATCCCAGCACTTCGGGAAACCAAGTTGGGAGGATTGATGGCTTGAGCCCAGAAGTTCAAGATCAGCTTGGGCAACATAGTGAGGCCCCATTTCTACAAAAAATAAATTTCCCTCCCCTTCAATGACTGCGAATGAAAGCTCGTTTGAAGTATTTGCTTGACGCTGCTACCTGCGAAAATCTGTTGAATTTTTGCTTTATCAGTAATGCTTTCATTTTTTAGAGGGAGAACATATCATGTAGCAGAGATGTTATTAGATGTTGGTTTTAAAATAGTAGAAGTTACATAGTTAGCACTGTCTTTGCTGTAGTCAAGTAGAGAAGTTTCCTATGCATCGCATGTTCGCAATGGCTAGATTGCTTACTGATGCTAAGCATATGCAGTTTCACTAAGTCTTCTGTGTGTTATTCTAGTTCATGCATAACAGTTTTTTTTAAGTGTTATTCCTATGTGACAGTCATTTTGTGAAAGCAATTCTCACCTCTTCTACCTTGCTACAGCACCTAGAAGGTGGCAACACATATTGGTCAAGCCTACCTAGGACAGGTAGCTGCCCTTCGTAGTAACTGAAGAGAGTCTTCACATTTGAAAATGTATAAGAACAAATAATTTTTGATTCAGAATAACCAAACTTAATTATTTTATGCACAAATATAGGCAACAAATTACAAATAATACACAGTACAAGTTTGGCCTGGGTATGGGATGATCCACCCATCTGTTCCCTCTGGATGAAGATCTCGGCCAAGAAAGAACAATGTAGCCAGAGTCATGTCCTTAATATACCTTTTGTTTTTCTTTTCCTTTTTTTTTCTTTCTTTTTTGAGACAGTATCTTTCTGTGTCACCCAGGCTAGAAGGCTGGAGTGCAGTGGCATGATCACGGCTCACTGCAGCCTCTGCCTCCTGGACTCAAGTCAACCTCAACCTCCCACCTCAACCTCCTAAGTAGCTGGGACCACAGGTGTGCACCATCACCTGGCTGATTTTTGCATTTTTTTGTAGAGACAGAGTTTCACCTGGTTTCCCAGGCTGGTCCTGAACTCCTGGGATCAAAGGATCTGCCCACTTTGGCCTCCCAAAGCGCTGGGATTACAGGCCAAGCCACTGCACCTAGCTCTATTTGTTTTTCTATTACTGCTTGTATGTTTTCAATTTGCATTCTTTAATCATGTGCTCCTCATTGGTAAGTGCTAGTCTGGTAGCCCTCTGTCACTGCCATTAATGTGTTATTGTAAGGAGTTCTGTCTTTACAATCTGTAATTCTGCACTGTAAAGAGTTCTGTCTTGGCTGGGGATGGTGGCTCACACCTGTAATCCCAGCACCTTGGAAGGTCAAGGTGGGTAGGTCACTTGAGGTCAGGAGTTCGAGACCAGGCTGGCCAGCATGTCTCGTAAAAATATATCTCTACTAAAAATACAAAAATTAGCCACGTGTAGTGGTGCATGCCTGTAATCCCAGCTGCTCTGGAGGCTGAGGCAGGAGAAATGCTTGGACCTGGGAGGTGGAGGCTGCAGTGAGTAGAGATCTCACCACTGCACTCCAGCCTGGGCAACAGAGCAAGACTCTGTCTCTCAAAAAAAAAAAAAAAAAAAAAAGTTAAACCCTTTAAGTACGAGCTTTTGGCTTCAGAGCTCTTGCTAGTATTACTAATGGCTATTGCACAAATCTTTGCATTTAGAAACTGGAAAAGTGCTGGTGTTCTTAGGACTCTCTATAAGGAGAACAATAGTGTCATGTTGAAGAGATGTCTGTTTCAGACAAATTTTGACAGTTACTACCTGGGTACTCTTGTACAAATTGTATAATCTCTCAGAGCCTTGGGACAGTGAAGTCTGTTACTGTGATTGGCAACCAATAAGCACTCACAGGATGGTAGTTATTTATTATTTCTTCCCAATGTCCTTTCATGGAGAGGTAGAAAAGGGTTAGTGAAAATGCATGGGCTTAGTTGAAAATAAACATTGCCCAGTTGAATTTCTGCCTAAAGAATATTTCTATTACCCCAAACACTTTTTCTGAATGGTTTCCTGTCTCCACCTTAAATATCTCCCCATGCAAAGGAGGTTCAAGGGGTTTATGAGAATATACACTATTTACTATTTATTTGTCACATAAATAATGGGAATTTGAAAATTCAAGCCTAATGAATTAGGAATTATTAATTCCTATCATACTTTATACTAATTCCTATTATACTTTATATTAATTCCTATTATACTTTAATAATTATCAATTTAATAGCATTCATTACTGCAAGGTTCTAGGTGGTTCTGTGTCACGAGGCACTCAGACATTGCTGCAGTTCCTCCATGTAGCCTACTTGGACCCGCGGGATCTTACATGTGGAAGCCCACCAGAACCTATCAAATGGATAATGCCACATTGCAATCATGCAGTTTTGCAGCAGAGAGAAAATAAAAGGGCATCCCATGCCTCATTAAAAAGTCTGTTTCTAAAACACTGATGACTCTATGTTTGGTAAAAAACGGAGTGAAGGAAAGTGCCAATCGATTTAAAAAACAGGATTGTATAGGCACATTGGGAGAAACAGAATGTAAAGAACATTGTTTTAAAAAGTGGGTTTTTGAAGCATGAAATTGATGTCAAACTAGGAATAAGGAATAATATAGAAAGCAGGGGTGTATTTGAAGCGGGTATGAGTCAAGAAGGGTCAAGTCTGTTACTCATTGTCAATACATCTGTTGTCATAAGCATATAATTAAAAGGTGTTTATTTGGAGGAAGGTTGATAGCACACTTTATGCTGCAGGTATTAAACTGGTACCACCTGAATACACTGCCCAATCTTAGCATTACTAGATAACTAGTACAACAAATTACTATCTGCCTAGAATAGGATGCACCACCTGTGAAGTCATCTTGTCTTAAAAGTTCAACCTAAACCTAACCAATTTTCTATACCAAAATTTCAGTTACAGGAAATATGGAAGAGAGAATAACAAGTTAGTTGGCACTATGAGGAACCAATTGGCCAAGTTCAGAATGTGACACTTCCTATAGAAACAACCCAGTTTATCTTATAAACTAATGGCATAAATAAGAGGGGGGAATGGTGTATAGTTATAAGAATCGACGGTCGGGTGAGGTGGCTCACGCCTGTAATCCCAGCACTTTGGGAGGCAGAGGCAGGCGGATCACCTGAGGTCAGGAGTTTGAGACCAGCCTGACCAACATGGAGAAACCCTGTCTCTACTAAAAATACAAAATTAGCCTGGCATGGTGGTGCATGCCTGTAACCCCAGCTACTCCAGAGGCTGAGGCAGGAGAATCACTTGAACACCGATGACAGAGGTTGTGGTAAGCCAAGACTATGCCATTGCACTCCAGCCTGGGCAACAAAAGCGAAACTCCGTATCAAAAAAAAAAAAAAAAAAAA
>NW_016804262.1:119269-124494 GCF_001698545.2 Rhinopithecus bieti
GCAGGAAACAACAGGTGCTGGAGAGGATGTGGAGAAATAGGAAGACTTTTACACTGTTGGTGGGACTGTAAACTAGTTCAACCATTGTGGAAAACAGTGTGGCGATTCCTCAAGGATCTAGAACTAGAAATACCATTTGAGCCAGCCATCCCATTACTGGGGATATACCCAAAGGATTAGAAGTCATGCTACTATAAAGACACATGCACACATATGTTTATTGTGGCACTATTCACAATAGCAAAGACTTGGAATCAACCCAAATGTCCATCAGTGACAGACTGGATTAAGAAAATTTGGCACATATACACCATGGAATACTATGCAGCCATAAAAAAGGATGAGTTCGTGTCCTTCGTAGGGACAAGGATGAAGCTGGAAACCATCATTCTCAGCAAACTATCGCAAGAACAGAAAACCAAATACCGCATGTTCTCACTCATAGGTGGGAACTGAACAATGAGATCACCTGGACACAGGAAGGGGAACATCACACACTGGGTCCTATTGTGGGGAGGGGGTAGCGGGGAGGGATAGCATTAGGAGATACACCTAATGTAAATGACGAGTTAATGGGTGCAGCACACCAACATGGCTCATGTCATGTATACGTATGTAACAAACCTGCACATTGTGTACATGTACCCTAGAACTTAAAATATAATAAAAAAAATGAAAAACAAAAAAAGACATAACATATTAATAAAATGCAGTATGTGGATCTGGTGTAAAAACTATTTAAAAAAACAACTACAAAAGAGGTTTTGAGACAATCTGGGAAATTTTAATGTAGTAAGGTTTTAAATGAAATTAAAGAAATTATTTTTGATTTTATTACCTGTGATAATGGCATGGTGAGTTATGTTTCTTTAAGAAATAATGGGGAATAGATCTTATTTGTTAGAAATACATACTAAAGTGTTAGGTATAAAATAACACAGAGATTTGCTTTAAAATACCATAGCAAGCAAAAAAGGGGAGAAAGAATAAAGCACAATTAGCAAAATGTTGATCATTGCTGAAGTCAGGTAAAATTAGGTTATTTTGTATTATTCTCTCTATTTTTGACTATTTGAAAATTTCCATTTTCAAACCTTTATAATTGCCTCATGATAAATGTACTAATTTCATTCTGGAGACATTACTGGAAAATGCAGTGGCCCCAGAAAAAATAAACTGGATTTGTTACCAACATGCTATGATAAATTAGCATTTGATTAAATCATTGCTGCCATGTGAAAAGATGTATATTTGAAAGGGGGATATTTCCAATACTATTTGTTCCAGTATTATACGTGAACACCAGTGAAAGATCAGACTTGGCTCTAGCACTCAGTTTAATATGTTAAATGCTTAAAAGCATATGAAATGCTAAGAAGAAAAAGTAATTTCTGTCAAAAGACAGGAATACCTGCAGTAGCCAGGCAGAGTGTATGCAAAGGAAAATATTTGGACACATTTCACTTCATAGTGAGGACATGGAATGGTCAAGCCCAGGATATTGGGGGATCATGTCTTCAACAAGGAGCATTACTTCAGATGGGGCAGACCAGCCAGTGTGATGCCAGCAGAAAAAGATGTCCCATTTTACATAAATGGAGGCTACTTTGGACAAATATATAATGATGTGTTGACATTTCCACACAGTCAGTGAACACACTGTTCATTGAAGTGTGGAAATGAAGGAAAAAATGTTAAGGGCAGCCAGAAAGAAAGGTTGGGTTACCCACAAAGGGAAGCCCATGAGACTAACAGCAGATCTCTCAGCAGAAACTCTACAAGCCAGAAGAGAGTGGGGGCCAATATGTAACATTCTTAAAGAAAAGAATAAAATGTAGGCCTTAAGTGATCTCGGTGGCTGTTTCATATACATAGTGGTGTATATGAAACCTATGACCTACGTAAATTCTCCCAAGATCACTTTTAGTATCCTTAGGGCTCCTATTGATTAACTCAGTTCAACAATGTAAGCCCCCTTTTTTTGAAGTTAAATTTTGCTTTTATAGATTTAGGGAGTACAGGGTAGATTGTTGCACGGGTGTACTGTGCAGTGGTGAAGTCTAGGCTTTTAATGTAACCATCACCCAAAGAGTATACATTGTACCTATGAGGTGATTTCTCATCCCTCATCCTGCCCGTCTTCCCACCCTTCTAAGTCTCCAATGTCTATTATTACAGTCTCTATGTCCATGTGTACTCATTATTTACCTCCCACTTATAGGTGAGAACATGCAATATTTGACTGCCTGTTTCTGAGTTATTTCACTTAAGATAATGCCCCACCAAATGGTTCTGTTTTAGGGATCGCTAAGAATTCCCATATCATTATAAACCAGTATCAGGACCTTCTATAACTGGAAGTCCAGAGTTGGCAGACCTTAAGTTTCAGCACAGAAAAAACAGATGCCACCATCCACAATCCAAACCACATTAGAAACTCCAAGTTATCAAAGAGTCACTTGATAACACTTAGAATGTCTAGCCTAATATCTTGTACCTACTGGGGGCACAATAATTATTTTTAGAAAGAAAGAAGAAGATGGCTGAACAAGAACAGCTCCGGTCTGCAGCTCCCAGTGTGACTGATACAGAAGACAGGTGACTTCTGCATTTCCAACTGAGGTACCTGGTTCATCTCACTGGGACTGGTTGGACAGTGGGTGCAGCTCACGGAGGGTGAGCTGAGGCAGGGTGGAGCATCACCTCACCCGGGAAGCACAAGGGGTTGGGGGAATTCACTTTCCTTGCCAAGGAAAGTCATGACAGACTGTACCTGGAAAAACGGGACATTCCCGCCTACATACTGCGCTTTTCCAATGGTCTTAGCAAATGGCACACCAGGAGATTATATCCCCTTCCTGGCTCAGCGGGTCCCATGCACACGCAGCCTTGCTCACTGCTAGCACAGCAGTCTGAGATCAACCTGCGAGGCAGCAGCCTGGCAGGGGGAAAAGCGTTCACCATTGCTGAGGCTTGAGTAGGTAAACAAAGCAGCCAGGGAAGCTTGAACTGGGCGGAGCCCACTGCAGCTCAGCAAGGCCTGCTGCCTCTGTTGACTCCACCTCTGGGGGCAGGGCATAGCTGAAAAAAAGGCAGCAGAAATTTCTGCAGACTTAACCATCCCTGTGTGACAGCTGGTGAAGAGAGCAGTGGTTCTCTCAGCACTGCCTCCTCAAGTGGGTCCCTGACCCCCATGTAGTCTAACTGGGAGACACCTCCCAGTAGGGGCCAACTGATACCTCATACAGGTGGGTGCCCCTCTGGGACGAAGTTTCCAGAGGAAGGATCAGGCAGCAATATTTGCTGTTCTGCAGCCTCTGCTGGTGATACCCAGGCAAACAGGGTCTGGAGTAAACCTCCAGCAAACTCCAACAGACCTGCAGCTGAGGGACCTGACTGTTAGAAGGACCTGACTAACAAACAGAAAGGAATAGCATCAACATCAACAAAAAGGACATCCACACCAAAACCCCATCTGTAGGTCACCAACATCAAAGACCAAAGGTAGATAAAACCACAAAGATGGGGAGAATCTAGAGCAGAAAAGCTGAAAATTCTAAAAACCAAAGTGCCTCTTCTCCTCCAAAGGAACGCAGCTGCTTGCCAGCAACAGAACAAAGCTGGACAGAGAATGACTTTGATGAGCTGACAGAAGTAGGCTTCAGAAGGTCAGTAACAAACTTCTCTGAGCTAAAGGAGGATTTTGAACCCATCACAAGGAAACTAAAAACCTTGAAAAAAGATTAGACAAATGACTAACGAGAATAAACAATGTAGAGAAGACCTTAAATCACCTATGGAGCTGAAAACCATGGCACAAGAACTATGTGATGCATGCACAAGTTTCAGTAGCCAATTTGATCAAGTGGAAGAAAGGTTATCAGTGATTGAAGACCAAATTAATGAAATAAAGCAAGAGGAGAAGTTTAGAGAAAAAGAATAAAAAGAAATGAACAAAGCTTCAAAGAAATATGGGACTATGTGAAAAGACCAAATCTACATTTGACTGGCGGATCTGAAAGTGACAGGGAGAATGGAACGAAGTTGGAAAACACTCTTCAGGATATTATCCAGGAAAACTTCCCCAACCCAGCAAGGCAGGCCAACATTCAAACTCAGGAAATACAGAGAACACCACAAAGATACTCCTTGAGAAGAGAAACCCCAAGACACATATTTGTTAGATTCACCAAGGTTAAAATGAAGGAAAAAATGCTAAGGGCAGCCAAAGAGAAAGGTCGGGTTACCCACAAAGGGAAGCCCATCAGACTAACAGCAGATCTCTCAGCAGAAACTCTACAAGCCAGAAGAGAGTGGGGCCAATATTTAACATTCTTAAAGAAAAGAATTTTCAACCCAGAATTTCATATTCAACCAAACTGAGCTTCATAAGTGAAGGGGAAATAAAATCCTTTACAGATAAGCAAATGTTGAGAGATTTTGTCACCACCAGGCCTGCCTTAGAAGAGCTCCTAAAGGCAGCACTAAACACGGAAAGGAACAGCCAGTACCAGCTACTACAAAAACATGCCAAATTGTAAAGACCATCAATGCTAGGAAGAAACTGCATGAACTAATGAGCAAAATAACCAGTTAACATCAAATGTCAAGATCAAATTCACACATAACAATATTAACCTTAAGTGTAAATGTGCTAAATATCCCAATTAAAAGACACAGACTGGCAAACTGGACAAAGAGTCAAGCCCCATCAGTCTGCTGTATTCAGGAGACCCACCTCACGTGCAGAGACACACATAGGCTCAAAATAAAGGGATGGAGGAAGATCTACCAGGCAAATGGAAAGCAAAAATAAGCAGGTGTTGCAATCCTAGTCTCTGATAAAACAGACTTTAAACCAACAAAGATCAAAAGAGACAAAGAAGGTCATTACATAATGGTAAAGGGATCAATTCAACAAGAAGAGGTAACTATCCTAAATATATATGCACCCAATACAGGAGCACACAAATTCATAAAGCAAGTCCTTAGAGCCCTACAAAGAGACTTAGACTGCCATACAATAATAATGGGAGACTTTAATACCCCACTGTCAATATTAGACAGATCAATGAGACAGAAGGTTAACAAGGATATCCAGGACTTGAACTCAGCTCTGCACCAAGCGAACCTAATAGACATCTACAGAAATCTCCACTCCAAATCAACAGAATATACATTCTTTTCAGCACCACATCGCACTTATTCCAAAACTGACCACATAG
>NW_016804262.1:126493-160962 GCF_001698545.2 Rhinopithecus bieti
GATATGAACAGACACTTCTCAAAAGAAGACATTTATGCAGCCAACAGACACATGAAAAAATGCTCATCATCACTGGCCATCAGAGAAATGCAAATCAAAACCACAATGAGATACTCTCTCACACCAGTTACAGTGGCGATCATTAAAAAGTCAGGAAACAACAGATATTGGAGAGGATGTGGAGAAATAGGAACACTTTTACACTGTTGGTGGGACTGTAAACTAGTTCAACCATTGTGGAAGACAGTGTGGTGATCCTCAAGGATCTAGAACTAGAAATACCATTTGACCCAGCCATCCCATTACTGGGGATATACCCAAAGGATTATAAGTCATGCTGCTATAAAGACACATGCACACGTATGTTTATTGTGGCACTATTCACAATAGAAAAGACTTGAAACCAACCCAAATGTCCATCAATGATAGACTGGATTAAGAAAATGTGTCACATATACACCATGGAATACTATGGAGGAACAAAAAAGGATGAGTTCATGTCCTTTGCTGGGACAAGGATGAAGTTGGAAACCATCATTCTAAGCAAACTATCACAAGGACAGAAAACCAAACACCGCATGTTCTCAGACATATGTGGGAATTGAACAATAAGAACACTTGAACACAGGGAGGGGAACATCACACACCGGGGCCTGTTGTGGGGGGTGCTGGGGGAGGGATAGCATTAGGATAAATACCTAATGTAAATGATGAGTTAATGGGTGCAGCACACCAACATGGCACATGTTGGTTTCTTCACCTATGTAACAAACCGGCACGTTATGCACATGAACCCTAGAACTTAAAATATAATTTTTAAAAAAAGAAAAAATAATAAAGAAAGAAGAAATTTTTAATTTTTCACTAGGAATTTTGTTTGTTCTTAATGGCACAGCCCAGCCTTATTCCTAGTTCCCCTGGCATATACCAATCACCCTAAATGTTGCCTCAGTCAGCCAAACAACCCTATAAAAGCACTGGGGCATAATCATCATCTCTTTGATTACCAAGCATCTCCTGAGTGTTAGGCTCAAGTGCTCTCTTAGGTTCAGAGAGATTTGGAAAGGATGAAAGATGAAGCACATATTCCTGTACGGAATTTACAATGCCTCTCCCCCCAAAATCTGAAAAGCATCACACCTTGTCAAATTGTGACAGTACTGGCCTTGCATTTAAACTGTTACCCTTCAATGATACATTTCAAAGCCACATCTTCATTAAACTGTCGTGGATGTTACTGTTGACATCTGTCACTTGGAAATTTTCCCTTAACAAAATTTATTGTAAACAAGTAACAAAGGTTATTGCTTCAGGACATCTGGCATATAAAAATGGCCCCTTTGGAAAGAACTGAATGTTAAAGTGTTTTTGCCGTACCTGAGCTTTATAGAAGTTTTAATAGAATGAAAGAAGTTTTCCCTCCATTTAAACAAAGTCACCTATATCCAGCCCATGGGTCACAAATGATTCATGGGAGAACAAATTATGCCTTTGAAGAGCAGTTGAATATTTATTCTGACACAGCTTTCACAGGACAACCAACAACCTCATTTGAAGTAAATTCCTTAGTCTGTTCCAATAAGAATAATTGTGTTGGAGCTGCGCTCCCTGCTCTAAAGAGGGCAAATCCATTTACTACTGCAGAAAAGTCTCTTGGATGGATCTAACCTCTTTGCTTTGTGGGTTCTGATGCTGCTGAGTAAGCCAATGATATTTCAAGTTGCTGCTAGTTTGGACACAGTTGGGCAGAACTCTGTAGAGTACTTTTTTCTTCAACGACTCAATCATGACTGCAAAAACAGCATCAGTATCAGAGATGTGGAATAGTAACTCAGCTTGACAGCACTGAACTAATGGACATCCATCACTGGATTGTTCACACATCTTTCACAATTGAGTATCTGACTTTAAAAGGAATGGTCATATAGTCTTTAGCATTTCAGTAGCATTCATCTGCAGCAATCTGTAGTGTTTATCTGTAGTTTAAATGCAAAAAGAAAAGAAAAATTACTCTAATCTTTCATGCAAGGCTGCTTCTGGAACAAAATTAATAATGGCTGCAATGTGCAGAATGATTCTCTCATGTTGTGTAGGCTAAATCAGACTAATTTAATTTTTTTGCAGTAATGGCTTAAAATATTGCAGAAGAAACACTCAAAACACTGAACATGATACCACTATACAACCTATTTACCAATCTCTTTTAGAGAGTGCTCACCAAGATTATTCTTGGCTCAATGATATGTTTGCTTTCCCTCATAAATCTAACACTGTTTTTTCAGATTCATCCATTTTCATTTTTGGTGAATTCTAATTGGCTCCCACTGAGGCTTGGCAGCCTGGAAACTGATCATATGCCAGTTTAATTGTCTCCAGGGAATATTTAACAAATTGTTCACTATTTCACTGTGCACTGAAGGATAGCTGCAACTACTCTTTTTTCCTGTCATCACCATTGGGGCCATTATGACAACCCTGTACATGTTTTATTTTGTGGCATAATTTTCTGTGCTGGAAAAGTAATAAGTCTTCACCACCTCTATCTCCTCTACCATTGAAACTATGATGAGATCAAAGATTGACTCAAGCTAATACATGAAAAATAATGATTGCTAGCCTGTCAATTTGTAGAGCAATTTGTAACTCAATTCCTTATAATGCCAGACACCTACAAAGATGTATTGCAACGAAATCATTGTGTGATAATTCATTCCACCCTTCCAAAATGAGCCTTTAATCAGCTAAGAAAATGTAATAGACCTATTCATCAGGTGTGTTTAATGAATGAGTTTTAAATAACACAGGATCATAGAAAACATCTTTGAAACCTTTGAACACAAGCTTTGTTTCTTTAAAAACAAATCCATTCGAGAAAAAAATTGCACTTCATCACATTGTTTATAGACTACAAAGATATGACTTCCTGGTAATAATTTATAAAGCAATGAAATGAAAATATGCAAATTTTCAAGAAGCATTCAACATAAGAGGCTTTTCTTGTTTAGAAAAGTTGTCTCTTTAATCCCTTCAATTCACTGAGTTAACACTGAGCATTGAAAGGTACTCCATGTTGTAGAGTAAAACTGTGAGTTAAAGCTCTGAATTTGGGCAAACACACAAGCTGGAGGGACAGATGGGGGAGCTGCATGCAACCATCAGCAGAGCCCTCTCCTTCAATGAGAATATGCCATAGTGAGAGATAGGAAGATATTTCTTCTGCTGGTGTATGGGGAACAAAGAGTACTATGACCATGACATTGTGAATGAGTCCAAAGGACAAATGGCAAAAGGTGCATAGAGTTGTTGCAAATTTCGTAATCTAAACTGCCTTCCTCAAATGAGAGTTTAGAATTATAAAGCTACATGGCCATCTAGTTGGCACAAAAGCACGTTGCTGTAACCATTGATTCTTTTCTTGACTTCTTTTTTTCTTTTGCCAGTGCTTGTCTTTTAGCTATATTCCAGTTGCAGACCACAATTCTACCTTTCACTGTGTTCATCCTGCTGGAAACCTGGCAGGACCCATCATCCCACGCTTACTGGAACACATCAATTTTGAAGCCAGCTGCTCTAACATTTGGCAACATTAGGATCCATGGAATAATCCCCTAAAGTATCTGCAGTGGCTCTACTCATGTTAGTACCTATAAAAATAACACTGAGCACCAACTATGTGCTGAGCACAACTTTAGAAACTTAAGATGCATTAAGGAACAGACAGACAAGGATCCTGAGGTGTCCGACTTTGAGCCAAAATCCTACATGTGCTTTTTCAAGACAGACCTTGGCCAATCACAAAGACTTCACCTGACAGGCATCATAAGGACTGAGGGAGAGGAGTGGCCCTCCCCTCACTAGAGCTGGTGCACAGCCAAAGCATTGCATCCTCTGAAGGAAGCTGCACTCAGGGACTCAGGAGCATGCTCCTGGCTGGACATGCTCTTACACATACCCATTTTCCTAGCCTAGGTGACTCCAGTTGGAGGCCTGCTTACCTATCGGGAAGAGGGTGGGAGGGCTCAGCTGAGACACTGTTCTGACAAGACACCTCTGCTAAGACCTCCTAATGGGTGTGGGGCAAGAGGAGGGGCTTAAAGCTAAAGACACCTTTCTCTACTGTGACTCAGTTGTCAGTACTTTTCCCACTCCTAGCCTTTCCTGCCTCCTCCAATACCCCATTCCATAAAACAGAAGGAGCCTTTTGTTCAGTGTCCCTTCAGCAATGAGATGATTTTCCTGTGTGAACCATTCCTAGAAAAACAAAAATGGAACAATGGGGAAGCCAGCACCTTCTCTTATTGGTCTCTTGCTTCTACTGTTGCAATAAGTAAATAAAGGCCGTATTCTTTGGCCCATTGTCCAAATTAACCATATTGGCACCTGGCAGTTTTCAAACAGGTGCCTGTCCTTGAGAAGCTTACATTCTAGATTACTCCTCTGACTTGGGTTAAGCATTAAAGATTGTTCAAAAGTAAACATCAGAAAAAAAAAAGGTAGCACGTTAATTTGTTATTAGTAATTAGTAATGCAACTCAAATTTTAATTTCAGAACCAGTAGTCAGGGAAGGTACAAAACACAAAATGCCCAAAGTTACAGGTTCTGGGAAGCATTTTCTGAAAAGTCTTAGTAGTCATGAGACATTATTACAGGCCATACATCTGGGAGTGATGGGTTCTCTTACAAAGGGAGGCAGCTGGTTATTTGATTTAGGTTGGTTTGATTCAGTTTGTTGATTTTGCCTACCCACATTTTTTTCCTTCTGAAACTGCCCTTCTCCATCAGTGGGTACCAGACTTAGCTAAACTCACAGTTAAGGGCACAGTCCTCCAGACTGCTACATCTAGCCAAAACTTCTCACACTAATTGCAATGAGAATATCAAGCTTCAAAGTCTAAGGAAACAGTGCTCATAAACCTGGCCTCAATTCAGACACCAGTTGTGAGTTTTGGGGTCCCCCACCACCATCTTTGCTTCAGACCAACTGGCTACAAATTCAGGGGTTTCTATGACCACCCTTAGGCTTGATAATCTGCTAGGACAACTCAAAGAACTCAGACAAACATTATACTTATGATTATAGTTTTATTATAGCAAAAGAATATAAATTAGAAGCAGAGGCACATAGGGTGAGTTCTGGGAGGATTCCAAATATAAAGTTTTCATCATCATCAAGGATGCCTTACACTCCCATTATCAGAATATAATAAAACACTCCCAGTACTGCCAACCTGGAAAACTCACCTGAACTTTAGTGTCCAGAGTGATTATTGCAGTTTTCTTACATAAGCATGACTTAATCATTGACCACATAGTTGAACTCAATTCCCAGTACCCCCTTCTTGTCTCTATGGAGGTCAGACTGATATCCTGTGGCCCAAAGGCCCAATTCGGTAATCACACAGTTGGTCTTTCTGGAATGGCGATCCCACAACCCTGAGTCACCTCATTAGCATAAACTATCAGGTTTAGGTCTGAGGGGTCCACCATGAATAGCAAAGACACTCCCATCACTCTGGAAGTTCTAAACGTTTAGGGGGTTCCTCCCAGGAGCTGGGACAAAGGTCGGTAATCTCTCTGGGTCAAGTTAATATTCTATTACACAGTAGGGTTGCCAATCACCACCTGACTTAAGTTGATCAGTTGGAACACCGCATCCTCTGACAACATTCAATGATTGCTTCAAGGTTGAGTACATCACAAGCTCGGTCATGAGATGCTCCCGGAGGCTCTGCCACCAAAGCTATCAAGTAAACTTTTCTTTATACATTGGTGCTGTGATTTTAAGTGTGTGTGTATGTGTGTTTGAGAGAGGGAGACACCCTATATCTCTTGAGTCTCTGAATTTAGCCATGTGAAAAGAAAATCTCCTTCTAGACTTCTCAGTTATAAGAGCTGATAGATTCGTTTTTTTGGAGGGAGTTGTTGACTTAGCTGGTGAGATTTCTGGCACTTGCAATCAAAAGAGCCTTGTCTAAAACCTGCAGGACTCTTGTGGGTACAGAAATGGAGCTGAAGGATGGATACAAACAACCTTCAACAGCACAATGCTGCCCATGGCCTTTCTTGCTTTCTAAAAGTTTTCTAAAAGTACCACAGAGTTTGTTTTCACTCTAAGTTAATCAAGGAATTAAAATAGATATATACTCCACAAGAAAGTCATGACATTGACTGATTACTTGATACTTTTAAAATCATATAAAGTACTATTTTAAACCAGGAAAAAATATTGGTGATTGGGGTTTTAATCCCTATCCAGCCCCATAACCATTCACTCAAATCAAAAGGAGTAATCCTATCAGTAAGCTTTGTTTATAGGAACATTGCATAAGCTGAATGGAAGGTTATTGTCACTCAAAACCAATTTGTAGTTCTAACCCTTTGAGTGGTACCGCCCCTTGTTATAAACATGTGTGATATATTAATATCACGATATCCATGTATATAAAAACTTCAGTGTTAAAGTACTGACGTTTACCAATGATTTAGTTTTTAAATAAGTTATCATTTCACATTATCTATAGTATAACTCGCTCTGGCTCACATGCATTCTGATAAAATTTCTTAAGTGAGAGAGAAGTGCATGGTATCAAAGGCAGGGAGCTGGGGGTTGGGCAAAAGCCACAGCAGAACTCACTAATGCCTCAGCCCACAGAGTGTTTTATTTATTATAAACATCACCTGTCACAGGTGGTCACTCAGAATAGAAATCACACGGAACTGTTCAGGTAAAGGAAATAAATCTGTATAGATCTTGACAGAATATCCTCTTTCTAGAAAAGCCTTAATCACAGAAACTATCTCTCCTGTTCTTACTGTGTTTCTGCAAAGACAGTGTCAGAGACATGCGCATGCAGCCCGGAAGAAGAGAGATTTTGAAAATATTGTTTTCAATAATCTGACAATTCCCATGCTTTTCTTTAATTTTGAGCCAAGCATTGTTATTACCACTAACCATATTTGAAGTTGGTCTATGACTAAATCTGGACTGCTTTATTAAATGGAATGAATACAAACAAGTTTATATAATTATTTACCACTTAATTCATTCTCACAGAAGCAATGTAGTATATGCATAAAAGCTGCCTTCACCTGGCATGAACACTATCATAATGGTTCTGAGGTCAACATCTAAAAATTGTAAGTTTCAGGTGGCAGGTATCTGAAATAAGTTTCTTTACTCAACAAAAATAAACCTTTTGAAGTCCTCTGGTCTAGTTTTAAAACATTCTCCTCTCAGAATTAAAGGTCCTATTATGCATTGAAATATTGCAACAGATAGCTGTATTCTATTAGCCTTCTCAGATTCCCTCCAATACCCTTGCCTCCCAGCACACTCTGCTACAACTAAGGACGAAGCAAGCACTTGTTCTGGATGTGTTGGGCTCTCCCGATGGGCACTCACCCACAGTTTCTGACTTCTCCCATCATTCAAGACTTGGCTGAAGCACCAGACTTGTAGAGCCCAGGTGATGCAACCCAGAAATATGGGGAGTTTAAATTCCCACCCGGTCCTGTGCTTTCAAGAATTGATCCAAGAAAGAGGCTTGGAGGAAAATAGGAGAGAATTGGGATTCTAAAAGCAAAGCCCCAGGCTGGGTCACTGGGAGACACTTACCTGTTTAGAACAGAGAAGGAAGGCAGTGGCCATTCTGAGATTCAGAAGGCAGAAGGAAGGCAGTGACCATTTTGCAGCTGACCCCTGTTGCTGATGGGGTAATTCACCACATTAGCTTGAAGCAGCATGTGGACCTAAAATTGATCTACCTTCCCAGTTTGCCTTCAGCTTTTCTGACTCCTGGGCCAGGTGTATGTGTTTAGCTCTGTGAGCAAGCACTCCGGTTTGCACAAGACCACCCTGTTCATAAGGGTGAGAGGGAACAAAAATGGCTGCAGCTTCAGTCCACCCTCAAGGGCTCACAGCCTACCCATGCTCTTCCCTTTCAGATCGCCTGCCCAGTGGGCTTGAAGCTCCAGCATTACACATGGAGACACCTTTTGGAGACCATTTAACCAACTTGCACAACTGCATAAGCCAATTCCCTGTGACAAATCCCATGTAAAATCTTTCTCTTGGTTCTGCTTCTCTGGTTAAACTGTAACTGATACACCTGGGCTAACCTTTACTAATAGGAAACAAAAGACAGCAGAGAGGGAAACACAAGTCCCTCCTCTTTCCCGTTGCTCAAAGACTACTCCAAGGCATAGTGCCTCACTGCAGCCCAGCTGGGGAAGTGCTGAGCAGGCTCACTTGTGAGTGACCTGGGCCACTTCCCACTCACAAGCATGACTACGTATCTTGTATTCATTTTCATCTTTCCTTTCTTCTCTTCGTTTCTTCTCATTCTTGCTTCTCTCGGTCTAAACATACCATATAAAGCATGAACCTTTCTTTGGTTCTCCCTTAGAATATTTTCTGAGGGAAAAGTTTTCTTAGCATAGACAACTATGCTAAGAAAACTGGAACAGCGGGTGACAGGTGCACTAAAATCTCAGACTTCACCACTATACAACTCATCCATGTAACCAAAAACCACTTACACCCCAAAAGCTATTAAAATAAAAAATGTATATAATTGGAATAGGAACGTGGTTCTACAAAGCAGACCTGCAGGACAGAATTTAGGGGTCACATTGCCCATTCATTTGAGCCACCTCCCATTACCTTTTAGCCTGCTCTTTTTCCAATTGAGATTTAATGCTGGTCTCTTTTCAGATCCTCCATATTTTTCACAAGTGAACTCATCTATTTTTGTGGCTTTAAATACTTTCCTTCTGCTAATGATTCCAAAGTCTTATCTCCAGCCCAGACATTTCTCCTGGGCTGCAGATTTATGTATGCAACTGTCTTCCATGTAAACACTTCAAGCACAACATATCCTGGCCTATATTCATCTCCTCCCCACCCCCAGTCTTACTCAGTATTCCCTATCTCAGCAGAACCTAGAGTCATTTTTGATTCCTCATCACCTTCACCTTTCACATTCATTTAGATATCAAATTCTAGCTGTTCTCCCTCATAAATATATCTCAAAACACCATTTTTCTCCATCCTAACTGCCACTACCTTGATTCATCCTATTAACCCACCACCCATTCTTGCCCGAAATCATGCCATGGCCCCCTAATTGGCTTTAATTTTCTCATCTTTCTGCTCTCAAATCCTTTCTCTGTGCTACAGCCAGCATGATATTTCTGAATGCAGACCTAATCATTACGAGGTTTAAAACCAATCAGTCTCTTTCATTGCTTTTAGGATAGAATCCAGTCTCCTTAACAGGTCTAATCAGATCCTTGATGATCTGGTCCTGCTCAGCTCACAGCCATTATCATCTTCATCTTCGATTACAGCCCTAAAAAAAATTCTTTCAGTGCCTTAAAGGTAGCTTGCACTCTCTCCTCTGTGCCTTCACACAGGAAGTTCCCTTTATCAAAAAACCTTTTCTACCTTTCCCTACTCCATCCTTCAAGTCTCGAACTTGGCATCACTTTCTCCCAGAAGCCCTCTTGAGTCCCCTACAGCAGAGGCAAGGTGATCCATTGCTCCTTGCTCTTTTTATTCTGTTACACTTATCATGAATTACTGTAATAGCTTGTTTAATTGTTATTTCCCCCACTAGACTGTATAACTTGTTTGTCTCACTTACTGCTGTATGCCTAATACAGAATGCATGGTCTAGTACATAGGAGACATTCTATAAATATTTGATGAATGAATGACCATCATTTTAAAGAGACAGAATGGCTCCCAGGCAGGGATAATTTCACCATAATATTATTAAATGTGTAAACATGTCTAAATAAAGAATGCATCAATCATTAAAGGAGCTAGACAGTTTGGAAACACAGGACCAGGTGAGTTATTGATGTAAATGCTACAGCGCTTACCCAAACATACTCAGAAATGAAGGAATATTCACTAATGGACTTCAAACACTATGATCTCATTAGTAAGAAAATCCCATTTATGAAATAGACATATCCAGCTCTTTTAGTCAAATGTCACTAACTTCCCATTTTGTAATTCCATAATCATGTAGCAATTTTGTAATTATTATTTGGTTTCCCATGTAAGTCTGCCTACAGGGAGAATGATATGCAAATTTGGAATATGTCAGGTCTCTGTGATGGTAAATTCTCATAGGGAATTAACAAATTACCTGCAGATTATGGTGTACACTCATTATGAACCAATGATAAGTGGATCTCATCCACTATTTGTTCTTTGGACACTTCAACCACTCTTACTTTGCTTCTTAGGTTCAGTGGCCACAGGTTGTGGAAGCAAGCTCTGGATGCCCACAACAAAGGGTGGAAGGAGTGTGACCTTAGCAGGGACCACGCCCTATAACTATCAATTCTTGTTAGCCCTCAGTGGCTTCCTGGCTAGTTCAGGATTATTTGCCAAAGAACTATAGTTCACAAGCAGGATGCTTTTATAACATCATTATCTGGTAGATCGAGAGAGTCTATCTCAGAATTTACTTACCATGTTGAGTGATTTGTAAGACATACTGACCAAAATAACAGAAATGAAAGGTTTCTAAAAGCATTCAAAAAAAAGTGGCCAAGTCAATCAAAGTCACTAGAAATATAGGCTCTTAGATCTGATGCTACAGAGTAAGGCTTTTGGTACATTTTTAAAAACACAGTCATTTCAAGCCAGCAATAGTGTGTTAAAAATATCACAGCAATGGAGAACCTGGAGCAGTGGCTCACACCTATAATCCCAGTGCTTTAGGAGGCCAAGGCAGGAGGATTACTTGAGGCCAGGAGTTTGAGACCAGCCTGGGCAACATAGCAAGACCTCTTTTCTATAAGAAGAGGAAGAAGAAATAAATGACATTTTAAAAAATTACAGAAATGTAAGTTTATACCTAAAGAGAATGGATAACTTTCCTTTGTTGGTAGAATAAAAAAGCAACAGGAAACTTCAAGGGCCTCTTGTTTTCATAATCACTCTGTATGATGAAAGACAGTTTGACAAGTAGAAAAATAGTTTAATAGTTTTCCATATATTTAAGGAAAAGCCTAATGATGGTTTATAATTTCATTTTTGTAAAATGAATGAAATTACCAACATCAATTTGGTAAAAGTACTAATGCAAGTAACACAAGTAAAAATTGTACAATTGATGTAGGCACCTTGTAGAAATATATGTGTTGTACCTCACGTACACTCCAGCAGCATATAAAAATGGTAGCAATTAATGCTCTGTTTCATACAGCAAAGCACAACGCCTCATTTAGATCTTTGTCCTTTACAACCAAAAAGGACATGAGATCATTGGAAACAGTCTTGGAACAGTGCTACTTATGATTTTTTTCTGAGAGTGGGTGTTAGTCTGTGGCCTTGTTTCTGTTCTCATATCAGAGAAGGGAGTCCAGTTTAAATTATTGCAAAGTACAAGCACGTTTAGCATTAGATTATACCTTTCGTTTCTCCAGTGACTTAAGCAAAACATGAGTTTTCTTTAATTAAAATATGCATGGGGAATGCTAATGAAACTTTTGGTAAGGCTATAATAGTTTTTGGAAACAAAGTTAATCACACGCTGAAGAAGAAAGAAGAGAAGGAAAAGGGAAGAAAGAAGAAAAGAAGACCTAACCAAAAGAGGAGTTAAAATGACTTTCGTCAATTTCTTGACATTTAGCACATTGACAACCTAGTAGCATACCTTTTTATGAAGAGAAGACAGTGGAGGTAAAGATGTTTTACATGTTAATAAATACATAAGTGAAGATTGTGTTACAGGAATTCACCTGTAAGAAAGCAAGCAAAATATGTCAGCATGTAATTAATATGTGAGTGGTGAGGTGAAGCTCACTTTTTTAATGTAAGTGAAGGTGAACAAGATTGCAAATCTCATTTATTTTCTTTTGTAATTTATTATCTTTTGTAATCTTTTTAACCTCCTGTCTTGGCCTGTTTGGGTTGCTATAACAAAATGTCTGAGACTGGGAAATTAATCCATAATAGAAATGTGTTTCTTACACTTCCGGAGGTTGGGAAGTCAAAGATCAAGGCACCAACAAGTTTGGTGTCTGGTGAGGGCCGGATCTCTGCTCCCAAGATGGTGCCTTGAGTGCTGCATCCTCTAGAAAGGAAAAACACTGTGTCCTCACATGGCAGAAGGGACAGAAGAGCAAATGGATGTAGCTAGTTCCCTCCAGCCCTTTTAAAATGTTGTTAGTACTATTCTTGAGGGTTCTGCCCTCATTATTTAATCACCTCCTAATGGACCCACCTCTTAATACTATCACATTGGTGATTGAATTTCAACATGTGAATTTTAGAGGGGGCACAAACAGTCAAGCCATAGCACCTCCTAATTCTCAATTTTCATTAATTCCTTAGACAAGCCTTGAGGCCACTGGTCTTTTCTTTAGTATGCTAGACACTGTCATGCAACCATTCTCTACCGAACACATCTGGACCCCTTGCCAACTCTGCCTGCCTGGACATAGAATGAGTGGCACCCATGAAAGACTTTGGGGATGTTAGAGATGGGAGGGACTGTATTATCCAACTTTCATTCTCAAAATAAAGACAACAGGAGCCCAGAGAGAAGACCCAGGTTGCCCATTGTTATGTAGCTCTTAGTGGCCAAGCTGGGGTGGAACCTCAGGGTTCCTAACTCCCAGGTCCAATGCTTCCTCCAGCACATAGGCTTCCTCTATCCCTCACAGAATATCATGGAAATGACACTGGACCAGTATCTTGATCCCTGGACTTGAGATCAACATTTGCCACTCATCAGATATGTGACTTTAGGCAAATCCAGAGGCCTTGGTGACCCGATTTCCCAATCTTTGAAACAAAGGGTTGAACTCTCTAGTTTCACTTCTGCTTCTACTTTAATCTGAAAAGATGGTTATCCTCCAGCTGAGGAGAAGCACCTATTTCCATTTTTAAAGTTTATATCCATTTAAAATATATCTTTTATTTTAAATAAAAGACAAGGTCTCACTATGTTGCCCAGGCTGGTCTTGAAAGTGCTGGCAGAGTTGGTTTCTTTTGAGATACTCTCTTCAGCTTGTAGACAGCTGTCTTCTCCCTCGGCCTTCATGCTTCATGTGGTTTTCCTTATGTAACTAAGTCCAAATTTCTTCTTCTTATAAAGACACCAGTCATATTGGATTAAGGTCCATCCATAAGACCTTATTTTAAATTAAGTATCTCCTTAAAGACTCTATTTCTAAATACAGTCACATTCTGAGGTTCTATGGGTTAGGACTTCAGCATATGAATTCTTGGGGAAGATAATTCAGCCCATAACAGAAACCATGAGATAATATTTCTTCCTTGATAGTTTCTCTTTTGAGAAATGATGTATTTCTTCCTTTTCCCTTCAATGGCATATTTTTAGCCCCTTTGAGAGCCCCTTTATGAAGACTAAGAACATGGACCTGTCTTTGAAAGCCACAGCATTGGCAGCTATGATTTCAGTTTAGGTGAAGGTGACCTTATATGGGCAGTTCTAAATCACCTCTGGGAAACAGTGACATTCCAGGGTTTCCCTGTACTTCAAGTCTGTTCCAGACTTGTGGGCCCCTGTGTAGTCCAGGAACCCTATCTCAGCCCAGAATTAGGCACTCTGGGAGGACCCCCTGAGGTAGGGGGTGGTATTCTAATACCTCACTAGATTCAGATGCATCCTTTGATAATAAAATCTGCCTTTGGGTGTGGCAGGGAACATGAGACACTGATGAACAGCAGTAGTGAAAATGGTCATGTAACTCTGTAAACAGAAGCTTCTTTTATTATATAGACTCAATTTTAGTTTCATTAAAAGGGAGATAGGTATGGTGGCTCACACCTGTAATCCCAATGCTTTGGGAGGCCAAGCTGGGAGGATTATTTGATACCAGGAATTTGAGGCTGCAGTGAGCTCTAATTGTACCACTGCACTCCAGCCTGGGTAATGGAGGGAGATCCTGTCTCTTAAAAACAAAACACACCCACACGCTGAAAAATAAATTTCTGTAGCACTTTGTTATGGCCACCCTTGCAAACTAATATAGTTTCCCTTTTTGTTTTATAAATGATCCTCATTATTATAAAAGTAACACATCTTCCAAATCTTCCAATGGATGGACTGGAAGCTGCATGAGTGCAGTGCCCTTCCATGTTTATGACACGTTGTATAGTACCTAATATGCAATAGATGTGAAAAAAGTATTTGACTGACTACAGGAAAAATTTAAACTACAAGTGAGTATTAATAAAAAGTACAAATAACAGGTAATCCTGTCTTACTGACCAATAATAGCCACTATTTTCACATAGTATCATTTTTCTCAGCCATTAAATATTCTTTAAAAAACATGCTTTGAATGAAATTCCAGTAGAAGGACAAACCAAAATTTTTAGCCATTCCCTTACTGTTAGGTATTTAAATTGTTCCAATTTTTTGTCAATACAAAAAAGTCATAAAAGATATCTTTGTAAACATATTGTGTCCTGTTTCCTCAGAACAAATTGACAGAGTAGAATTATTAAGTTAAGCATATGCACAATATTAAAGCCTTAATACATATGTCAAATTTTTATTCTGGAAGGTTTTACCAATTTATACTTCTCCATCAGTGTATTTGGATTCTAGCTTCCAATAATAATAATAATCATAATACTAGTGTTAACAGAGCATTTGCTATATGTCAGATGGTACGTTAAACAATTTATAAGTATTATTTCACTTAATCCCCTCAAAAAGACTGTGAGGTGGTTACTAATGTTATCTGCATTTTACAGCTGAGGACAATAGTCTTAGAGAAATTAAATGGCATGCCCAAGTTCCCTCAGCTGGTAAGAGGAGGAGCTAAGAAACAAAATCAGTCTGCCTCTAGTAACTTTCTGGTATTTTCACCAATCCTGGATATTATTGTTTCTTACATATTGCTAATTTGATAGGCAAAAATAGATAGATTTTTAAACTTGCATTTCCTAGTTTATTGATTAGTTTGAAGCCATTTTCCTATGTTTATTAGCCATTTTGTTATAATGCTTTTTTTGAGTTGTCTTTCTCTGTCTGCTAGGCATTTGAGAACTCCCTTGTGTGTGACTTGTTTCTTTCCTCTTGACGCTTTCAGCATCCTCTTTTTCTCTTTGATCTTTGACATTTTAACTACATTATGTCTTGGAGTAGTCTTATTTGGATTAAATCTGATTGTAACTTTTGACCTTCCTGTACCTGGATATTTATACCTTTCTCTGGGTTTGAAAAGTTTGCTGCTGTTATTTCTTTAAACAAACTTTCTATCCTTTATCTTTCTTTACTCCATCTTGAACATCAATGTCTCATAGATTTGCTCATTTGATGCTATCCTATAAATCCCATATGTTTTGATCATTTTTGACCCTTTTTTCCTTTTTTCTCTTCTGACTGTATATTTTCAAAAAGCCTGTCTTTGAGTTCACAGATTCTTTTTTCTGCTTGATCAATTCTGCTATTGATGCTCTCTATTACATTTTTCAGTTGGTTTATTGTATTTTTTAGCTCTAGGATTTGTTTGATTTTTATTATTATTATTGTTGTTGTTGTTGTTGTTATTTCAATCTCTCTGTTAAATTTCTTATTCTGGTTACTCATAGTTTTCTCATTTCATTGAATTTTTCTCATATTTTCTTGAAGTTCATTGAACTTCTTTAAAATAGCTATTTTGAATACTTTTTCATGAAATTTATACATCTTCATCTCCTTGGGGTTGCTGGCACTTTATTTTGTCTGTTTGAAGACGTCATGTTTTACTGACCGTTCTTGATACTTATGTATTGAGGACCGCGCTGGGGGTGGTGAAGAATGAACAGACACAAGAGACAAAGACAAACAGAGAACATGGTGGCCGTGCACAAAGCCTCCGCCTCACTTTATTTATACTCCATAAACCTCACGTCAGCAGAAATAACACAATGCAAAACAAACTTTCTCTACCCAGATGTAACCTTCTGCTTAGTTCCTTGTCTCTAGGCTCTTCCTTATTTGTCTGCCTTCTTGGCGCCTACTGGAGTTCATTAAAAGTTCAACTGGAGATACTGTCCTTGAGCCCTATCTATTCTTAGCATATTGTTTTCAATGGCCCCTGCACTTATGGTCATACAGCAATGTCTACGCATTGAAGAAGTAGGTACTTATTCCAGTTTTTGTGGTCTGGCTTTATCTGGGAATGTTCTTCAGTAGTAAGCCTGTCTAGAAGTTCTAGGCAGGTCATTTATTATGGCCCCTAAGCCTGTGACAGCCACAGTCATTGTAGTACTAGGGGATGTTGTAAGCCCAAGATCACTGCAGCCAGTCTGAAATCCCGTGACTGCTGAGGCTGATGAGGCATTAAGCTGAATTCCAAGCTCCCAACCACAGAGGCCTATCTGTCACTGTGGGTTATTCAGTACCCACAGCCATTGTATTTGACCAATGGTGATGTAGGCTGAACCTCAAATCCATTTTGCAGGGAATATGAATTCCCAAGTGGTACCTGGATGGCTCTAGAGGTTCAGTCTTCAAGTACTAGCCTGGAATAAGGGGCTGAGAGATTCTGCCTTGCACTGGGTTTTAGTTTGGCAGGCCCACTATTGGGGTCCAAGGAAAAGTCCTATACTTACTTCCTTCTCTTTCCATCAAGCAAATGGTATCTCTCTCCACACTGTGCTGCCTGGAGTTGGGGGAGGAATGATATGGGTACTGTGAAACTATCCTTCCTACCCTCTTCAATGTGTCTTTTTGTATTATGATGCTTTAACCAGGTACTGTGATTTCTCACCTGTTTTCCTTAGCTCTTGTGAAGGTTTTTTGCATGTGAATAGTTATTCAAGTTGATGTTTCTGTGGGTGGATGATCACTACAGAGTCATATTCCACTATCTTGCTCCACTCCCCATATGTCTCTGTTCTTTGTCCTTTCTACTACTGGAGTGAAACAGCACAACAACTAAATATAAAAACTTCCATCTATTCATGATGCTTGTGAAGACTCCCAGAAACCAAGGTTTGGCACAGGTCTCACTAAGATTTGGAATCAACACTGCTGATTACTCATTCCAGCCCAACATTCAGCATAGTCTCATCATGTCATAAGCAACATGCATTTGGTGATAACCCACCCAGCTGCTAATTTTGTGAAGCATTATATTCCCTTCTGTAGCACTGTAAATATTTCAGTTGGGTAGTCTCTTAATATTATTATTAAGTCCAATATTTTTGCTATTAACAAATCTTGACATCCCCTCAAGCTGTGGAAGGAAAGAAAGGAAAAGAGGAAAATGGAGCAATAAACACTTCCTTTGGCTAACTTTTATGTAATCAATGAAGTTAGAAACAGTATGGCACTGAAGCTCTAAAACAGAGTTCTGAGTAAGGATGCACAATTTTCTGGTGGTGGGGACAGGGAGAAGGCAGAAAAGGAGGACTTGTTTTTGTGCTGTAAACCAGCTTTTTGCCATTCAGAAACATTTACCTTGGAGATAGGCTGAATGTGGAGGATGGATAATTACACGTTGAGGAGTTTAATTTAGGTTAAGAGAAGCCACAAATTCATGGCAGACACATGAAACATTGACACAGCCCTATGCTGTTGAGCTCACAATACCCCATGGTATCAGGCTGATTCAAGGTTAAATTGATTAAGTATAGATCACAACGACAAAGAGATACAATTAAACAAAGACTTGAGTCTGGAGAGTAATTAAAAGCCTTCTCCTTATTCAGTAATGTAAGCTCCAAATTTAGAATCAAGACATAGGAGGCCGAGCACAGTGGCTCATGTCTGTAATCTCAGTGTTTCTGAGAAGTCAAAACGGTAGGATTGCTTGAGACCAGGAGTTGGAAACCACCCTGGGCAGCCTTGTAGGAGTTTGTAGGAGTCGCATCTCTATTAAAAAAAAAAACAAAAAAAAAAAAAAAAAAAAAGGCAGTTGGGCAGCCAAGATGGCCCGAATAGGAACAGCTCGCAACACTCGCAGCTCCCAGAGTGAGCCCGACCACCAGAAGATGGGGATATCGGCATTTCCACTGAGGTCGCAGGGTTCATCTCCCACTGGGTCGATGTCAGAGCAGTGAGGGCAGGAGAGTGGTGCAGCCCGAGCAACGAGAGCCAAAGCAGGCAAGGCATTGCCTCACCTGGGAAGCACAAGGGGGAAGGGAATTCCTTTTCCTAGCCAAGGGAAATTGTGACACACAACACCTGGAAAATTGGGTCACTCCCATTCTAATACTGTGCTTTACCAAGGGTCTTAGCAAATGGCACATCAGGAGATTATATCCCACACCTGGCTCGGAGGGTCCCACGCCCACGGAGCCTCCCTCATTGCTAGCACAGCAGTCTGAGATCTAACTGAAAGGCTGCAGCGAGGCTGGGGGAGGGGCGCCTACCTTTGCTGAGGCTTAAGTAGGTAAACAAAGAGACCAGGAAGCTTGAACTGGGTGGAGCCCACCACAGCTCAAGGAGGACTGCCTAGCTCTGTACACTCCACCTCTAGGGACAGGGCATAGCTAAACAAAAAGCAGCAGAAACCTCTGCAGATGTAAAGGTCCCTGTCTGACAGCTTTGAAGAGTGTAATGATTCTCCCAGCATGGAGTTTGAGATCTGAGAAAAGACAGACTGCCTGCTCAAGTGAGTCCCTGACCCCCGAGTAGCCTAACTGGGAGACATCCCCCACTAGGGGCAGACTGACACTTCACACCTCACACAGCCATGTACACCTCTAAGACGAAGCATCCAGAGGAACAATCAGACAGCAACACTTGGTATTCAGCAATATTCTCTCTTCTGCAGCCTCTGCTGCTGATACCCAGGCAAACAGGGTCTGGAGCGGACCTCAGGCAAACTCCAACAGACCTGCAGCTGAGGGTCCTGACTGTTAGAAGGAAAACTAACAAACAGAAAGGACATCCACACCAAAACCCCATCTGTACCTCACCATCATCAAAGACCAAAGGTAGAGAAAACCACAAAGATGAGGAAAAGCAGTGCAGAAAAGCTGAAAATTCAAAAACTCAGAGCGCCTATCCCCCTCCAAAGGAACACAGCTCCTCACCAGCAATGGAAAAAAGTTGGACGGAGAATGACTTTGATGAGTTGGGAGATGAAGGTTTCAGACAATCAAACTTCTCAGAGCTAAAGGAGGAACTACGAACCCAGCTCAAAGAAACTAAAAACCTTGAAAAAAGATTTGATGAATAGATAACTAGAATAACCAATGCAGAGAAGTCCATAAACGACCCGAGAGAGATGAAAACCATGACATGAGAATGATGTGACAAAGGCACAAGCTTCAGTAACCAACTCAATCAACTGGAAGGAAGGGTATCAGTGATTGAAGATCAAATGAATGGAATGAAGCAAGAAGAGAAGTTTAGAGAAAAAAGAGTAAAAACAAATGAACAAAGCCTCCAAGAAATATGGGATTATGTGAAAAGACCAAATCTACATCTGACTGGTGTACCCAGAGGTGACGGGGAGAATGGAACCAAGTTGGAAAACACTCTGAAGCATATTATTCAGGAGAACTTCCCCAACATAGCAAGGCAAGCCAACATTCAAATTCAGGAAATACAGAGAATGCCACAAAGATACTCCTTGAGAAGAGCAACTCCAAGACACATAATTGTCAGATTCACCAAAGTTGAAATGAAGGAAAAAATGTTAAGGGGAGCCAGAGAGAAAGGTCGAGTTTCCCACAAAGAGAAGCCCATCAGATTAACAGCGGATCTCTCAGCAGAAACTATACAAGCCAGAAGAGAGTGAGGGCCAATATTCAACATTCCTAAAGAAAAGAATTTTCAACCCAGATTTCATATCCAGCCAAATTAAGTTTCATACGTGAAGGAGAAATGAAATCCTTTACAGACAAGCAAATGTTGAGAGATTTTGTCACCACCAGGCCTGCACTATAAGAGCTCCTGAAGGAAGCACCAAACATGGAGGGAACAACCACTACCAGCCATTGCAAAAACATGCCAAAATGTAAAGACCATCGATGCTAGGAAGAAACTGCATCAACAAATGAGCAAAATAACCAGCTAACATCATAATGACAGGATCGAGTTCACACATAACAATATTAAACTTAAATGTAAATGGGCTAAATGGTCCAATTAAAAGACACAGACTGGCAAATTGGATAAAGAGTCAAGACCCATCAGTTTGCTGTATTCAGGAGACCATCTCACGTGCAGAGACACACATAGGCTCAAAATAAAGGGATGGAGGAAGATCTACCAAGCAAATGGAAAACAAGAAAAGGTATGGGTTGCAATCCTAGTCTCTGATAAAACAGACTTTAAGCCAGCACAGATCAAAAGAGACAAAGAAGGCCATTACATAATGGTAAAGGGATCAATTCATCAGGAAGAGCTAACTATCCTAAATATATATGCACCCAATACAGGAGCACGCAGATTCATAAAGCAAGTCCTTAGAGACTTACAAAGAGACTTAGACTCCCGCACAATAATAATGGGAGACTTTAATACCCCACTGTCAATATTAGACAGATCAATGAGACAGAAGGTTAACAAGGATATCCAGGAATTGAACTCAGCTCTGCACCAAGAGGACCTAATAGACATCTACAGAACTCTCCACCCCAAATCAACAGAATATACATTCTTCTCAGCACCACATCGCACTTATTCCAAAACTGACCACATAGGTGGAAGTAAAGCACTCCTCAGCAAATGTAAAAGAACAGAAATTATAACAAACTGTCTCTCAGACCACAGTGCAATCAAACTAGAACTCAGGACTAAGAAACTCAATCAAAACCGCTCAACTACATGGAAACTGAACAACCTGCTCCTGAATGACTACTGGGTACATAACGAAATGAAGGCAGAAATAAAGATGTTCTTTGAAACCAATGAGAACAAAGATACAACATACCAGAATCTCTGGGACACATTTAAAGCAGTGTGTAGAGGGAAATTTATAGCACTAAATGCCCACAAGAGAAAGCAGGAAAGATCTAAAATTGACACTCTAACATCACAATTAAAAGAACTAGAGAAGCAAGAGCAAACACATTCAAAAGCTAGCAGAAGGCAAGAAATAACTAAGATCAGAGCAGAACTGAAGGAGATAGAGACACAAAAAAAACCCTTCAAAAAAATCAATGAATCCAGGAGCTGGTTTTTTGAAAAGATCAACAAAATTGATAGACTGCTAGCAAGACTAATAAAGAAGAAAAGAGAGAAGAATCAAATAGACACAACAAAAAAACAGAATTTTAGACCAATATCCCTGATGAACATCAATGCAAAAATCCTCAATAAAATACTGGCAAACCAAATCCAGCAGCACATCAAAAAGCTTATCCACCATGATCAAGTGGGCTTTATCCCTGGGATGCAAGGCTGGTTCAACATGTGCAAATCAAAACATAATCCAGCATATAAACAGAACCAAAGACAAAAACCACATGATTATCTCAATAGATGCAGAAAAGGCCTTTGACAAAGTTCAACAGCCCTTGATGCTAAAAACTCTCAATAAATTCGGTATTGATGGAACGTATCTCAAAATAATAAGAGCTATTGATGACAAACCCACAGCCAATATCATACTGAATGATCAAAAACTGAAATGAACAGACACTTCTCAAAAGAAGACATTTATACAGCCAACAGACACATGAAAAAATGCTCATCATCACTTGCCATCAGAGAAATGTAAATCAAAACCACAATGAGATAGCATCTCATACCAGTTGGAATGGCAATCATTAAAAAGTCAGGAAACAACAGGTGCTGGAGAGTATGTGAAGAAATAGGAACACTTTTACACTGTTGGTGGGACTGTAAACTAGTTCAACCATTGTGGAAGACAGTGAGGCGATTCCTCAAGGATCTAGAACTAGAAATACTATTCGACCCAGCCATCCCATTACTGGGTATATACCCAAAGCATTATAAATCATGCTGCTATAAAGACACATACACATGTATGTTTATTGCGGCACTATTCACAATAGCAAAGACTTGGAACCAACACAAATGTCCATCAGTGACAGACTGGATTAAGAAAATGTGGCACATACACACCATGGAATACTATGCAGCCATTAAAAAGGATGAGTTCGTGTCCTTTGTAGGGACATGGATGCAGCTGGAAACTATCATTCTCAGCAAACTTTCACAAAAACAGAAAACCAAAAGCTGCATGTTCTCATTCATAGGTGGGAATTGAACAATGAGATCACTTGGACACAGGAAGGGGAACATCACACACTGGGACCTGTTGTGGGGTGGTGGAGGGGGAGGGATAGCATTAGTAGATATACGTAATGTGAATGAAGAGTTAATTGGTGCAACACACCAACATGGAACATGTATACATATGTAACAAACCTGCACGTTGTGCACATGTACCCTAGAACATAAAGTATAATAAAAAAACAAATTAAGTTAGCCAAATGAGGTGGCACACACTTGTAATCTCAGCTACTTGGGAGGCTGAGGTGGGAGGATCACTTGAGCCCAGGCGTTCAAGGCTGCAGTGCGCTTGAGTCGCATCACTGCACTCCACCCTGGGTGACAGGACAAGACACTGTGTCAAAAACAAACAAACAAACAAAAGGGTATAGAGAAAACTCTATACCTCCCCTGAAAACTGCTTTGTTTTATGTTTTGTTCTTTTTTTTTTTTTTTTTTTTGCTAATTTAAGAGAAAGGGAACATTTCTCTCCCTGAGATCCTATTGTTTGACGCCCAGTTCAGAGGATGTGCATGTTAAGACATGTTGATCATTTAATAATTAAAAGCTGTGTCCAGATTGTTGACCTCCAGCCTTATTCAGCTTATCAGCAGTCACAGTTGGCAGTAACTGTAGGAAAACCAAGCCAAAGGGAATTAAACTGTTTAGACAGCAGCATTAGTGCTGACGGTGAGTTCCCCCATTGGCAGCATCCTTGCCTGCTTATAAGCTTCATTTACTAGAACCAGGCTGCGCATACAGCACATGCACGGGAGTTGCTCTATTGTGTCAGGCTAGGAACTTTAGTTTAGATCACTCTGTAACTACTAGGAAATCATACAAAACTTAAGTTGAAGCTGCATTAATCAAATCCCAAAGGAAAGATCATTAATATGCAGCTGTGAGTAAAAGAATATGTAGTTAGTCTCTGAAAGGCTTTATAACAAGAAAAAGAATGCCAATTAGGATGACCTTAAAGAATTTGTAGAAAGCAGCTCATATTCTTCGTTAATGCCTCCAAAAGAGAACTTGCAGAAATAGATTGCTGACAGAATACATACCTTCAAATGTGCAGAAATTTTCATCCTATTTGCCCAACTTGCAGCACAGGAGAGCAATCTCCACCTACCACATGCCATCAGGATCTGGGTGCCCTGATGCTTCTGCTTTTCTTAACAGAAGCTCAGGGAGCCACATAGCTGCCCAGGAATTCAAAGATGGAGCAGCAAAAGCCCTGTTCAGCCTGGCTCTGTGTTTGACCAGAATAAATCCAGAGAACCACTTCATTTTCCCTAAGGGGATAAAGGGAGACCTGCTCAGACACTAGGAACTTTAGTTTAGATCACTAAACTAAACTATAGCTGAGTGCTATAGTCCACAAATACAATGTTTTCTTGAAGATCATGAACACAGGTGGAAAAACATACCCATACCTCCTTTTCTAGACACCAGATATGACATCATTATGATTCTAAAATGAGATAAATCTAATAAACACATTCAAAAGGCCAACCCATTCAAATCCTTCTCCAAAGAAAAGGTTACTTTGTCATAAATTAATATCAATTTTATCCAGCAAATGATTTGTCAGGAAACATTATTTTCAAAAGCACAATCGATTTTTGTTAGCAGCTGTGTTTCACATGAAAAGAAATACTTCATACTTTAAAACAAATAAAAAAACATGTTTTCCTTTCAAAGACAGAACAACTATGGGTTTGGATAAATTGTTCTATAATTGTTTGGAAATTATAAATATATCTGAGTTTAACTAGGGTAATCTTTATACAAAATTATATCAAGTATGAATACTGTGACTAAATTCTAACTACTGAGAAAAAATAATTACATGCAAAACAAATAGAACTAATCAAAATCATTAGCATAACTTGCTATCAATCCTTCAAACCTGATTTGGCCATCCAGAAGTCTGAGTGTGCAGAACAGGGGATATGGGCATTAATTAAAAGGATACCTCTGAGAATGCCAGAGATTGACAAAGGGGTGACAGTTACCACGAACAGTATTTGTAAAAGGGAAATTAGGGATAATGATATTGGCTACTAACATGCTGGTTTCCAAAACGTCCCGAACAAGGCTAGACATTTCCTGATGGTTCTTAAAGACGCTTTTAGCAAATTTTATCTATTTATAGCTTCTGATTACCACGATACAAACCAAGTGGCTGAGACAGGATAATATGATCTAAAATAGTGTTGGACTATTTCCTTTCCTCGGAGGAAATGGGTTTTAGTCCTTCAAAATCAGCTCCTCAGCTACTCTCTCTTATTGACACTTCCCTAGTCAACTTGAGATATCCCCTCCACCCAGAGGGAGAGACCTTTGCTCAAGGTGCATTGATTTGCATTTTCAGCACTTCAACTTAACCCCCTTTTTTGTTGTTTGTTTTAAAAGGAAATGCTCTGAAGAGAGCACATGAAATACAAATAAACATCCAAAAGCAGTAAACACTGAGAAGCAAGGCACAGACTAGGTCAATGGTGATAAACCGCAGGAGGAGCAGGAAAAAACTGAAATAAAGATGAAACAAAATAATAACTGCACATACAAAAAATTCATCTTGGGTGAAAAAAAAAGCATCTGGGCAGTTGCCAGCCCCCAGACAGAGATGTACTGTAAATAAAGAACCAGTCAGCAGGGAGCTGATAAAAATGAAAAGCTACAAAGTTCATTAAGAAAACTTGACTGTATCTATTTCTTAGACATAAGGAAAATTTTTAAAAATATGAATATTACTCACTGGAGTAATGTCAGAATAGGGCTGGGGAGAGTCAGAAATTTCACGACGTCCGAACGATTACAAGGCCAGCCTCACTGCAGTATCAGTGGAGATGACATGGAAAGCCGGAACCCTTATCCCCTCCAAGTTATAAGCTGAGCTACCTACTTGGGTGTCATCAGAAGCCAAACAGGGATCGTGAGCTTCTACCTCCACCAGGCAGTAACAAGGCAATGCTCCCTTCTCCCTGCCAGAGTGGTGTCAGAATCTGCCAGCAAAACAGAAGATTTAAGTAACATCCAGTCTCCTAGTGCACTATGAAAATGTCCAGATTTCAATCAAAAACCACGCATCACACCAAAAAACAAAAATATCTCAAACTGAATGCAAAAAGACAATCAATAGATACTAACATCAAGTGACAGAGTTGTTGTTGGAATGGTCTAAAAAATATTTTAAAGCAGGCATGATAAAAATGTTTCCAAGAACAATTATGCACACACTTGAAACAAATAAAAAGCAGAAAGCTTTAGCAAGAAATATAGAAAGTCTCAGCAAATAACTAGAATATACAAAGAAGAATCAAAGAAAATTCAGAACTGAAAAACACAATAATTGAAATTTTAAAAACCTAGTAGATGTACTCAACAGCAGAATGAAGAAGACAGAGGGAAGAATTAGTGTATCGGAAGCCACAATGATAAAAATGTCTTAATCTAAACAACAAATCAAAAAAAGAAAGAACAGAGACTCAGGACCCTGTAGGACTATAAGAAGATATACATATTCATGTCATCAGAATCCAAGAAAAAAAAAAGGAAAAGAATATAGGGTTAAAGAGTTCTTGACCAAAAAATGTCTGAAAACTTCCCAAATCTGGCAGAATATATTAACCTACAAATTTGAGAAGCTGAGTCCACCTTAAACAGGACAAACTCAAAGAAATCCATGCCAAAACACATCATAATTAAAGTTCTGAAAACTAAAGACAGAAAAAATCTTAAAACTTTACCTATACTAAAAAAAAAAAAAAAAAAAAAAAATCAAATGACAGTGACAGTAGATTTCTCATCAGACAAGAAAGACTGAAGGAAGCAACACATTTTTCAAGTGCTGAAAGAAAAGAATTGGCAACCCAGAATCTTATGTCAGTGAAAATATGCCTTAGAAATAAGGAGGAAATCAAGACAGTCTTACATTAACAAATAAAGAGAACTTGTCACCAGTAGACCTATCCCAAAAGGATGGATAAAGAAAATTCCCTAAATATAAAATAAATGATAAAAGAAGAAAATTTTATGCCAATAAGCAAGAAAAAAAGTACAGTTGATCCTCATTATTTATAGATTCTGTATTTGTGAATCTTCCAGTTCACTGAATTTTATTTGTAATCATCAAATTAATACTCACGGCACTTTCATAGTCATTCACAAACATGTGCAGAGTGGTAGAAAATTTGAGTCTTCCCATATGTTTCAAGCTGAGGTTGAACATGGCTGTCACCTTTTGTTTCAGCTCATATTATAAATAAGTGCCTTTTTCATAGTCTATCTAATGCTATGTTATTTGCAATTTTTTACATTTTGTTGGCGAATGCACTGTTTAAAATGATCCACAATGTAGTGCTGAAATGCTGTCTAGTGTTTCTAAGTGCAAGAAAGCTGTGACGTGCCTGGAGAAACTATGTATGTTAGATAAGCTTTATTCAGGCATGACTTACAGTGCTATTGGCCACGAATTCAGTGCTAATTGAATTTAAAGGTATCTTTAAATAGAAACATCTATGAAACAAGGTTATATATTGATCAGGTGACTATATTATGACCTGAGGCTCCCAGGAATCTAACCTTGTATTTCCCCTAGGAGCAATGGTTTAGTATTTGCTAATTCAGAGAGACTTTATAGAATACAACTACTACAATAAAGACAATGAATTGCATATAAAAAAGGAGGATGAAGGAAGGTAAAGAAGGGTAAGATTTCTATACTTCACTTGAATCAGTAAATGTAGCAGTAGACAATGATAAATTATGTATATATAATGTAATACCTAGGGCAACCACTAAACAAGTCCTACAAATAGATACACTCAAAAACACTATATGGAAACATCCAAATAGAATTCTTAAAAATTGTTTGAGTGACCCACAGGAAAAAATAAAACAGAAAAATTAAAAACAGTGAGAACAAACAGAAAACAGCAAACGTCAGTCTTAATCCCTAACACAGCAATAATTACATTAAATGAAAATGATGTAAATATACCAATTAAAGAACAGAGATTGTCAGAGTGAATTAACATGACCCATTGTTTGCTGTCTATAAGGAACTCACTTCAAGTGTAACAATATAGGCAGGTTACCAGAGACAGAGAGGAATGTTATATAGTGATAAAAGGGTCAATTCACCAAGAGGACACAGCACTCCTAAATGTGTATGCACCAAACAACAGTGCAGTAAAATATGCAAAGCAAAAATTAATAGAACTAAAAACATAAATAGACAAATCCATGTTATACTTGGAGATTTCAATACCCTGCTGTCAACAACTAATAGAGCAACTAGTCAGAAAATCAGTACAGATGCGAAAAAATTCCACAGCACCATCAACTAATATGATCTAATGAACATTTACAGAATATTCCATCAAACAGCAGCAGAATGCTCTTTCAAGTTCCTATGGAAAGATATATCAAGATAGACAAAATCTTGGACCATAAAGCAAATTTCAAAACATCTACAAGAATTGAACTTTTACAGAGTGTTTTATCTGACCACAATTAAATCTAACTAGAAATCAATAACATAAAGACAATAGGAAATTTTTTAACAATTGGAAACTAAACAACACACTTCTAAATAATCCATGGGTCAAAGAGGGAGGCTCAAAGGAAATTTTTTAAATGCATTGCACTTGATGAAAATGTTTAATGTATTAAATTTGTAGGACATAGCTAAAGCAATGATAAAGAAGAAATTTGCAGTAGTAAATACATATATCAGACAAAGAAGAAAAGTCTCATGTTAATAATCCAAACTCCCACCTCAATAACCCAGACAAAGAAGAGCAAAATAAATCCAAAGCAAGCAAAAAAAAAAAAAAAAAAAAAAAAAAATGGATGATAGCATAAATCGGTGAATTGAAAACCAAAAAACAAAAGAGAAAATTGATGAAACAAAGAGCTGGTCTTTTGAGAAGATCAATAAAATTGACAAAATCTAGCAAGACTGAGAAAGAAAAAAGAGAGAAGACACAAATTACCAATATTTATAGGAATGGAACATGGAATATAACTACAGACACAGTAAAATGGATACTATGAATTTTACACACATAAATTTAACAACTCAGAAAAAAAAAGATCTACTTCCTTGAAAAAAATACTATCACAATTCAACCAATAAAATATAGATAAATTTGAATAGCCCTATATAAAACATTGACGAGATTTTATTCATAATTTTAAGCCTCCAAAAAAGAAATCTCCAGGCCCAGAAGTCTTCACTGGAGAAATCTGCCAAACTTTTAAAGAATAAGTAACACCAATTCTACATTATCTCTTCTGGAAAACAGAAGAGGCAATAAGACTTCCCAAGTTATTTATGAAGCTATTATTACCTTAATGCCATACCAAAGACAGTACAAACAATGAAAACTACAGAAAAATATTCTTCATGAATATAGATACAATAATCCATAACAAAATATTAGCAAAGAGAATTCAGCAATATAAAAAGAATTAGACACCATGACCAAGTTGGGTTTAGTCAAGAAATGCAAGGCTGGTTCAACATTTAAAATCAATCTGTATACTATTTGGGTTTTTTGGGTTGTTTGTTTGTTTTGAGATGGAGTCTCCCTCTGTCACCCAGGCTAGAGTGCAGTGGTAAGATCTTGACTCACTGCAACTTCTGCCTCCTAGGTTCAAGCAATTCTCTTGCCTCAGCCTCCCAAGTAGCTAGGATTACAGATGCCTGCCACCATGCCTGGCTAATTTTTATATTTTTAGTAGAGATGGAGTTTCATCATGTTGGCCAGGCTGGTCTTCAACTCCTGACCTCACGTGATCCCCTGCCCCAACCTCCCAAAGTGCTGGGATTACAGGTGTGAGCCAGTGTGCCTGGTCATCAATCTGTATATTCTAACATATTAACAGACTAAAGAAAAAAAAAAAATCACATGGTTATGTTAATTAACGAAGAAAAAGCATTTGACTAAATTTCATACCAATGTCTGATAAAAGCTCTCAGAAAACTAGGAATAGAAGGGAACTTATAAAGAGCATCTTAAAAACTCTGGAGCTAACATACTTAATGGGAAAAGACTGAATACTTACCTGAGATTGGAAAAAGGTAAAGATGTTCACTCTCACCAATCTTATTCAACAAAGTGCTAGAAGTTTTAGTCATTGCAATCAGGGCAAGTCAAGGGGGAAAAATAAAGAGACATGTGGATCAGAATGGAAGAAATAAAACTGCCCCTATTTGTACATGACATTATTTCTACACAGAAAAGTCAAAGGAATCTACAAAAAAAATACTGCTAGAACTAATAAATGATTTCAGATGGATACCTAAATTAAAAATACAACACTAGGGCTAGGCATGGTGGTTCATACCGGTAATCCCAGAACTTTGGAAGGCCCAGGCAGGCAGATCATCTAAGACCAGGAGTTCGAGACAAGCCCTGGTCAATATGGCGAAACCCCATCTCTACTAAAAACACAAAAATTAAGTGGATGTGGTAGCACATTCCTGTAGTCTCAACTACTTGGGAATCTGAGGCATAAGAATCACTTAAGCCTGGGAGGCAGAGGTTCCTGTGAGCTGAGATCATGCTACTGCACTCCAGCCTGGGCAACAGAGCAAGACTCTGTCATCTCTCTCCCACCCCCCAAAAAAACTGACAAGGAGGACAAAATAAAAATAAAAATACAACATTCATGATTGCTCAAAAAATTACTTAGGTGAAAATCTACCAAAATGTGTATGGAACTCATAGGATAAAAACTATATAACACTATCTGATTAAAGAAATCAAAGATCTTCATAAATAGAAAGATATTCTGTATTCATGGATTAAAAGACTCAGTATGGTAAAGATGTCAGTTTTCCCCCAAATTGATATATCTGTTTAACACAATTCCTATCCCAGTGACTTTTTTTGCAAACACAGATAAAATTATGCCAAAATATCTGTGTAAATGCAAATGAACTAGAATAGTTCAAACAATTTTTTTAAAGAATAATAAAATATTTTAAAACGTATTATAGAGCTACAGTAGTCAAAACTGTGTGGTATTGGTAAAGGAAAAGACACATAAATCAATAGAAAAGAATACAGAACGCAAATACACCCACACAAATATTCCCAGCTGATTTTTGACAAAGGTGTGAACATAATTCAATAGAGAAAAAGTTAGCCTTTTCAACAAATGGTGCTGGGGCAATTGGACATCTACCAGCAAAATAATAAACCTCAATCTCTCTCACACTACACAAAATTAACTAAATTAATATATGCAAAATTAACTAAAATGTATCAAACATTAAACGTAAAATGCAAAACTATAAAACATTTAGATACAACATAGAAGAAATTCTTAAGGTTCTAGAAAATGTGTTCTTAGACTTGACATCCAAAGCATGATCCACAAAGTAAAAATGGATACATTTGACTTCATAAAAATTTAAAACTTTTGTTCTGTGAAAGACCCTACTAAGAAGATGAAAAGATGAGCTAAAGACAGGGAAATATCTGCAACCACATATTTGTAAACCACATATTTGGCAAAACACTAGTATCTAGACAATATAGAGAACTCTCAAAATTCAACAGTAAAAAACAAACAATTCAATTAGCATGTAAGCAAAGGACATGAAGATACATTTTACCAAAGAAGACGTGAAGATGACAAATATGCATTTGAAAAAATATTCAACATCATTAGCCATTAGAGAAATGCAATTAAAATCATAATGAGACCTCCACACACATATCAGAATGGCTAAAATAAGAAAGAATGATAACACCAAATGCTGCCAAGAAAGTTGAGAAACTGGATAATTCACACCTTGTTAGTGGAAATGTAAAATGGTACAGCCATTCTGGAAATGTTTGGCAGTTTCCTAAAAAACTAAACATGTAACTACCATATACCACAAAAATCACATTCCTAGGTATTTATCCCAGAGAAATGAAGACTATATTCACACCAAAACCTATATATAAATGTTTATAATAGCTTTATTTGAAATAGTCAAAACAAAATCGGTGGATGGTTAAACAAGCTATTGTACCATCTACACTGTAGTAATATGAAAAATGAACTTATTTGTGATGGGGTCTCACTCTGCCACTCAGGCTGCAGTGCAGTGGTGCAATCATAGCTCACCACGGCCTCAAACTCCTGGCCTCAAGCAATCCTCCTGCCTCAGCCTCTCTAGGAGATGGGACTATAGAGCGTGCCACAAACCTGGCTAGAAATGCAGTATTAATACATGGAATAACCTGGATGAATCTCCAGAAAATTATGCTGAGTGAAAAAAAAACAATCTCAGAGGTGACAGACTGAATGATTCCATTACAGAACATTCTTGAAATGAAAAAATTATAGGAAAAGAAAAATGGATTAGTTGTTGCCAGTGGTTAAGAAGGGGGTTGGCAGGAAAGAAGTGGGTAGCATGAGAGATCCTAGTGATTACGGAATGTTCTGTATCTTGAGGGTATCAGTGTCAATATTCTATTGTAATACTGCATTACAGTTTTACAAGATATTATCATTGGGTGAAACTGGATAAAGAGTCCATGGGTCCCTCTGTATTATTTCTTAATGAATCTGTGGTCACTTCAAAATCAAAATTTTAATCATAAAAAATACCTGAACATTTTGTTCCCTCATAGGAAAAAAGGGCAGAAAGAATCAATGCAGTTCACTTCAATGAAAGAAACATTAAGATGAATTTTACTATAATGTAAAAATCTTTCCAATATTCCTGAACAGATTTTAAAAATTGTGCAAGACAATGGAATTTTAGTCATCAAAGTGCTTTCAGCAATACCCTAGAGCATCTGTCTTACCTACTGTCTGTTTCCAGACTTGACATATAGTTGATGTATTCAATAATATTTGTTTGCCTTTATTAGTAAATTGATTAGTTTTTATACTATAACTTGAACTTAAAGAACACTTCAAAAGCACAGTGAACTCTGATTATTTCCTGCTTATGTGATATTGAAGTGAAATGGTGGATTTCTTCCTGGTCACTATGAGCATCAGTTGCATGCCAAGAGTTTAGTGAGAAGGAAAAAGCAAAAACAGCCATATACTTCACCTGAGAAGTGAGACTGTTCAGATGTATTGGAGGTAATTGCCATGAAGATCAAAAGGAAGGAGAAGACAGGTCCAAAGCTGGGTAGAAAATAGGACTTCACAGAAGGGTAGTTATGTGAAGCAACAAATAGAAATAGAATTACGAAGTTCAGTCCTAGGCAGAAAAACAAAAAAAGGTAAAGATTTTCTTCAGTGACTCTTCATTCAACAGGCATTCGTTGACTACCTGCTAGATGTAAGGAAGGCATTTATTGAATACACCCGCTAGATGCAAGGAAGACATTCAGAGAATTTCAGAGATATGAAAAGGGAGCTCCTTTCCCGTGAGAGTTTTATAGCCTAGTAGGAGTGACAGAAATATAAAACCAGTGAAGCCTGTAATCATGGCACTTTAGGAGACCGAGGTGGGAGGAGTGCTTTAGCCCAGGAGTTCAAAACCAGCCTGAGCAACAATGTGAGATCCTGTCTCTACAAAAAAAATGTAAAAATTAGCCAGGAATGGTGGTGAGCACCTGTAGTCCCAGATACTTGGGAGGCTGAGATGGGAGGCTCACTTGAGTCCAAGATGTCAAGGCTGCAGTGAGCTATGATCATGCCACTGTGCTCCAGCCTGGGCAACAGAACAAGACCTGGTCTCAAAATCAAACAAAAACAAAAAATAAAAACAGCGAATGCCACGACAAGGTGTAACTGACCCCAACACTGATGGGAACATAAGCAGTGTGTCCTGGGAGCTCAGGTAATATACTGCCTCTCATCAGTAGCCGCTCAGCCCCTGTAGATTACCTGCTTCTTCCCAAGGATCCCACTCCATAACCTGATTTGTTTTTCCTCAGCAATATTTAACTCGGAGCTCTATTCTCTGCTAGGGTTAATCAGATAAATGTGTGCCAATTAAGGTATTAATCTGTGATTCTGGCTTACTCTATAATTCTTTCGGATAACTTAATTCATAGAAAGAGGTAGATGAATGCGACAATCACCTCAATAGCTACATCAGAGGTAGGAAGAGAAGGAGTGTTTGAGATTCGCAGAGGGAGGGGTAACTCTAGACGGCCCTAAAATTTCACCACAGACTGGGCTGTACCCAAAGCAGTCAGTCAGATTGTGATTTCAGTGAGGAGGACCTTACCTCTGAGAGAAAAGTTCTGGGTAAAGTCCAATTTGCTAGGAGAGACCTTGAATTTAATGTTGTTATTGCACAAATATTATTAAATCAACTTGAGCTACAAACCAGAACATTTTCATTTGTCATTAGCTTGATCTGTTTGTATAACGTGACTCATTAATCTTTTTCCCTGAACTAATCTTAGGTTGCAAAATAATTCCATCTCCTGGATCCTAGTCCAATCTCCAAGCTGTAACTAGCTTTCTAAAGATTTCCTTTGCTGTAATGGACTCTTTCTTTGCTGACGTCACCTGCTACATAAGCAGCAAGATCAATATGAAATAATGACTTGGATTTACAGCATATCTGAAAATAACACATAGGGCAAGGACAATTGTTGACAATAAAGTACGCCAGCCATGTTCACATCCATTATTTTATTTAATTTCTATGATACCTGATGATATGTGCATTATATCCCCACTTTAGAGTTGAATAAAGAGAAATTCAGAGAGGTTAAGTGACTTGCTAAAGGTCACACAGCTAGCAAGTGGTGAAACCAGGGTTTAAATTCAGGTCTGTCTGACATCAGAACTTACATGCATTCCTTTACATCCCATTCTACATGCAATTTAAAGCCGGAAGAACTAAATAAGAATCTGTCATTTTCACTAAAGATAAAACTGGAATAAATGACTCAAGTTTCAAAAGTTGGAAAGCTTCCTCTAAATAATAATGCCTATGAGACACAGGATACATAACTACAGGATGTCTTTAGGATACATATTAGAGTAGGTAGAAAGCTGTAAGGAAATTTTTATCATGAGGTTTCCCTAAAAGCGGAGATTGGATTAAAGCAACATGCTTCTAAAGTTCATGTCTGATACTCACCTTTCTATCTCTGCCTACTATTGTAAGACTGTAAAGTCATCAAGGTAGCACTCTCTAAAATGAACTTCTACATGTTCCCAATGGCGCCAATTAATCTAAACCTAAGGAATTGCAGTGAACAGTGGCAGCAGCAGATCCTGAAGACTTGGACAGGTTGAGATCACCAAATTTCCTCATCCTTTTGAAGTGAAAAGACAAATACAAAAAAAAAAAA
>NW_016804262.1:161164-226072 GCF_001698545.2 Rhinopithecus bieti
AAAAAAAAAAAAAAAAATTATTGTCAGTACTTACCACTGGTTCAAGGAGATTGACCATCCAGGCCTTCTTTCTGACAACTCCCAGTCCTCTCAATTTTTTAAAAAGCTGTCAATAAATGAGAAATAGCCTGTTTTTTCGTCCATGTCCCCTTTGATTGCATGCACCATTCATTGCTGCTCTCACGCTCAGTCCTTCAGTTTAGGCATCACATCATAAATGTAACTGAGACGATATTTTGCTACAGGTTCAGTAACATGCTATAACAACTCCTTAGTTTTAAACAATATATCATTCTCACCAATAAGAGAGGACAATAAGGCTTAATAGCAAAAGCCATATGCCTGAAACCACAATTCTTTCCTTACCACGTATGAGCAGATGGCCCAGGCCTACTAGGATGATTCAAACTTAATACATGATTCTGAGTCATTTCCATAGACATTTCCTCAGATGAGCAGAAAGGATTCTAGCTTGAACATGAACTGTAGTCAGCTTAAGATTCAGGCATTTTGGTGGTATCTGGAAGGCCCCAATGGAACCCTAGAAGTCTATTTATGCGTGGAACCAAGATGGAAGAGGCTGGAAGTCAGGTACACAAGCTCAGTTCAATGTCAAGGCCCCAAGAACTATTGGCCAACTGGAGAGTAAGGAGGATGTTGAGTCTATCACTGAGCCCATCCAGCTACTCAATCGCATGCAGACAAGAGTGTTTAGAGCCCAAGGCAGCACTGCTCTAGCCAGGTAAGAGTATTACATGATGTTTGGGTACAAGCGGAAAGACTCTCCGCACTTTGGTAGAGAATACATCTTCTACAGCGTCCGTGACACAGCAGGTAGAGAGTCCATGTGGCTTGACCAAAGGGTAGCCTGACTCTGTGCTGAGCACCTTCATAGTGCCATGGTGGGCATCAAAGAACAGTGCAGCAGGTCACCACAGGAGAGGCTTAGCAGGAGAGTGGGCGATATCAGGCTCTGCAAGGAACCGAAGAGGACTGTGCTTGAAAATCTACCAAAATTCCCTTGAGGGTTTCCTGAGATATTTGAGAAGAACATCAAAGAGAGAAATTGGGGATCCTACAAGAGTTTGTGTTTGCAAAGGAGAGAAATATCACTGGCTACTGTTATCATCCCTTTGATTTAACCATTTAGGTGGCCTAGGAAAACTAGGTTACAACCTGCTGTGCTGACATCTGAGACAATGGAAGGATACAACTGCAACCAAACCTTGGAGAAAGGCTGGGCAAGGTGGCTCACACCTGTAAACCCAGTACTTTGAGAGGCTGAGGCAGGAGAATTGCTTGAGTCCAGGAGTTCAAGACCAGCCTGGGCAACATAGTGAGACTCTGTCTCTACAAAAAATTTTAAAAGTAGCCAGCTTTGGTGGCAAGTACCTGTAGTCCCAACTACTTGGAAGGCTGAGGCAGGAGGATTGCTTGAGCCCAGGAGGTCAAGGCTGCAGTGAGCCATGATTGAGCCACTGTACTCTAGCCTGGGTGACTGAGTGAGACCCCATCCCCCACCACTCCCTGCCCTCAAAAAAATTAAAAATAAAAACCAAGGAGAAAGAGGAAGCTGTGTGACCAGCTATGAGTTCGGGAATAGCTATTGACTTCAACTTGAGATAATACAATTAAAATGTTCATTGTGGTTTTCCCTACTTTATTAAAATAGCAATTTGCAACAGTAAGTTAGAAGCTCTGCTGGTTTCAAATCCAATAGTTCCACAAATTTTTGGCCCAAATGTCAAATTCTTTTTAAAAAGACTTTACGGACCATCTACTTTCCTATTGCCATTCCAAAAAAGTCACCAATATTAATGGTGCAATATTTGGTGTGTATATCTCCATCTTCATTTCTCACAAACATCTTAGGCAGAATGGATCTAAGCAGATCTCATTATCTTTTGATCAAATTCTACACTTCCCTCTACAGTTTCTACCTCAGTCAATGGCATTCTTGTACATCAATAACAATTAAAAAGTGAATTCCAGATGGAATATCTATCTTCCTTTGAATGAATTAAAATACAGCTATAAATTCAATAAAATACAGAAAACCCAATATTATAAAGGTGACATAACATTTCTTCAAAAATTAATCTCTAGGCCGGGCGCAGTGGCTCATGCCTGTAATCCCAGCACTTTGGGAAGCTGAGGCAGGCGGACCATCTGAGGTCAGGAGTTTGAGACCAGCCTGGCCAACATGGTGAAACCCCGTCTCTAGTAAAAATACAAAAATTAGCCAGGCATGGTGGCACATGCCTGTAATCCCAGCTACTAGGGAGGCTGAGGTGGGAGAATTACTTAAATTCAGGAGGCAGAGGTTTCAGTGAGCCGAGATCATGCCACTGCATTCCAGCTGGGGCGACAGAGCAAGACTCCATCTCAAAAAAATAAAAAAAATAAAAAACTCTAATTTCAATGAAGTTCCAATCAAAATTGAGACAATATCTTAATGAAACTTGACAAACCAATTTTAAAATTAAAACGGAAAAGAAAATGCAAATGAATCAAGAAAATTTTAGAAAAAAAAAATATGAGGGAAGACTTGCCCTACTAGACAGTGAAACTATACTGCAGAGGGCCGGGTATGGTGACTCATGCCTGCAATCTCAGCACTTTATGAGGCCAAGGTAGGAGAATCACTTGAGCCCAGGAGTTCAGGGCTGCAGTGAGCTATGATCAGGCCACTGCGTGCCAGCCAGGGCAACAAAGCGAGACCCTATCTCTTAAAAAAAAGTTCGAATCTTTAAATCAGTGTGATACAGGCTCAAGAACAAAGAAGTAAAACCCAGAAATAGATCTACACATGTGGATGATGGAGACATTTTAGGTTAGTGGGAAAAGGGTAGACTGAATCTTCAGTAGATAGTATTGGCACAGCTGGCTGTCCCTCTTTAAAAGGTAAATTTATATATAACTATTTACCCAGTTGATAGAACTCAATGAATTCCAGATGGATTAAAAAGCTAATTGTAAAATACAAAGCTGTACAACATAGATAAAACTCAAAAACATTATACTAAGTGAAAGAAGCCAGTTACAAAAGACCACATGTAATATGGCTCTATTTATATGGTATATTCGGAATAAGCAAAAATAAGAAACAAAAATTAGATTCATGGTTGCCTGGTAGGTTGAGTAAGGCCACAGCGTTGAGGTAAAATGTCAAGTTTCTGCAAATGGATATGAGGGTTCCCTTGGGATTGATGAAAATGTTCTAAAATTGACTGTGGTGATGGGTGCACAGTTCTAAGAATATACTAAAAAACATTGACTGGTATACTTTAAATCAATGAATTGTGTGATATATGGTTTACATCTCCATAAAGCTGTTAAAGGATATATAAAGCTAAACAATTCAAAATATAAGAGAATGTATTTATTACCTTGTACTCGAAAATGCATTCACGGACCCAAAAGGGTGTTAATAAATTTTACTTCATAAAACTTTGAAAACTATACAAGAAAGGACCTTATCCGAAAGTTAAAAAATCAAACACCAAACTAGAAAAAATGTTAGCAACATATACAAAAGAAAAATAATTGATACATGGACACACATTCATACATGTACAAACACACGTATAAAATAAACTACAGACAGCCTAATAGAAAATTGTCAATAGCTATGAATGAGACATTAAAGTTTAAAAATTATGTGATCTTACTATTAATTTAAAATACAGCTAGGAGTGGTGGCTCATATTTGTAATCCCTGCACTTTGGGAGGCTGAGGCAGGAGGATTGCTTGAGTTCAGGAGTTCGAGACCAGTTTGGGCAACATGGCAAGACCCCATCTCTACAAAAAAATTAAAAATTAGCTAGGCATGGTGGCGCATATCTATGGTCCCAGCTACTTGGGAGGCTGAGGCAGGAGGACTGCTTGAATGCAGGAGGTCAGAGTTGAGATGAGTTGTGTTTGCACCACTGCACTTCAGCCTGGGGTACAAAGTGAGACCCTGTCTCAAATAATAATAATAATAATAATAATAAATAGTAATAATTTAAAATACAGCTTAAAGCAACATTTCTTTTACCCATCAAATTAGCAAAAATTATTTTAGACTGATATTTTTGCATTGGCAAGAGTGTCTAAAAAAAATGAGCATTGTCCTGCATTGTTGTTGAAATGTGAATTATTTTGTAGTACTTGTGGGAAGACAATTGTGCAGTTATCCATTAAAGCTTCATTTGTGCATACCATTCAGTCCAGCAATTCCATTCTAGTTATTTGTTCCTGAGACATATTCATACATGCACATAAGGAGCATGTAAAGAATTTTCACTGGAGCATTACTTATGAAAGCGAACATTTAATGCCCTTAATTTAGAACGTGGTTACATCATAGTATACCTATGTACAAGGGCTTCAAAGGATGGGGTAGATCTGTATTTACTGATATAGAAACTAATAGCAGTGGTTATCTGTTTGTTTTTGAAGAGATTGGTGATGTCGAGAATTTTTCTGTATTTGTATAGTTTTTTTTTTTACCAGAAAATTTTCTATAACTTGTGTAATTAAAAATAAATGAAAACAAGAATATGCAATATGTTAGTAAGGAGCATTTTGAGAAAATTATCAAAACAACACTTTGCATTGGTGTCAAGCAGAGATGAGCAACTATTTTTTAAAGAGTACCAATTTAGTTAAAAAAACAGTGTTTAAGGAGCCTGGGATCTCACTTCTTTAGAATTTATCTTTTAGGAAAAAAAAAAAAAACGCATGTGTACACACACACACAAAAGTGTAGCCATAAGAATATCCATTCCAGAATGTTTTAATTTTAAAAATGGACACAAAATGATGGTTCACATGTGAGGGGTAGGTATATAAATTATTATAGATACTTTAAATAAAATTATATATAACCATTGAAAAGATGATGAAAGATTTATATTTTTGACTTGGAAAATGTCTTGCAACACATAGTCTAGTGAATAAATCAGGTAAGAGAATAGCCTATGTATTAGTCAAGGTTCTCTAGAAGAACAGGACCAACAGGACAGATGTATATACGAAGGGGAGTTTATTAAGGAGTATTGACTCACAAGATCACAAAGTGAAGTCCCACAGTAGACCATCTGCAAGCTGAGGAACAAGAAAGCCTCGAAAGTAGGAAAGTCAATGGTGCAGCCTTCAGTCTGTGGTCAAAGGTCTGAGAGCCCCTGGCAAACCACTGGTATAAGTCCAAGAGTCCAAAAGCTGAAGAACTTGGAGTCCAATGTTCGAACGTAGGAAGCATCCAGCATAGGAGAAAGATGAAGGCTGGAAGACTCAATAAGTCAAGTTCTTCCAACTTCTGCCTGCTTTATTCTGGCCACACTGGAAGCTAATTAGACGGTGCCCACCCAGATTGAGTGTGGGTCTGCCTCTCCCAGTCCACTGACTCAAATGTTAATCTCCTTTGGCAACACCCTCACAGACACACCCAGGAACAATACTGTGCATCCTTCAATCCAATCAAGTTGACACTCAATATTAACCATCACAGCATGTATACTTTGATCCTATTTACATTAAAAAATGATTTCCATATCTTTGTGAACTTACATACATAGAAAGGTATCACAAGGGATGTTTAATAAAATGTTGATATGGTCATTAAAATGATAAAATTATTTATTTAAATTCTCATTAAAAATTAATTTGTATTGAGATATTATATAATATATATTATTTCATGTGATCCTCATTATTTTGCAACTTGAGAACCATTATTCTTTCCAATTTTTTAGATAAGAAATTAAAGATTAAAAATGTACAAAGACTGAACAGCTAGTAAGGGATTAAAATCTATCTCATTCTGAATCCTATGGTTTTAACTACCACCTATTCTAATTCCCTACTTTATCATTTTCTTATAAACAGTTAAAATAAATACCTTATTGGTTCATTGTTATTGTATGGCTTCTAAGCCTGATGGTTGCTGAACACAAGGGAGTTACCAAGCACGAACCATAACAGGAAAAGATCATGGAGACTTTCGTCTTCTAAAGTGTGAGACGTCTTTAGAAAGGAGCCAGTTGAAGATAGAGCTCTTGACCTTACCTTATTCCTGGCTGACCCTGTTTCCACCAAGGCCTGGGGAGAGTCTAACAGTCTGTTTTGAAAAGCAATTCAGACAGGGCTGTATACATACACACAAATACACACACACACACACACACACACACACAGATGCACACACACACAGAGGCATCTTTTATGGCCTTTTTGTGACCTCCCTCTTTCTACCCTTTAAAAAAAATTCACAAAATTCACATGATTACTGTTTTTTTCTCTATTTTTTGTCTGTGTGTGTTTGTGATTGTGTGTGTGTGTGTAGAGGGGATGTAGGTCAATGATTGCCACCAAAAACTGGGAAAACTGAAGATCTACCCTCTTAGCAAATTTCAAGTATACCATACAGTATTATTAACTATGAATACATATAGAAAAACATCAAGTTGTACATCTTATTTGTCAATTAAACTTCAGTAAAGATGGGGAGGGGGAAAGAATCCTTGAATCTATTTAAGAAGAAAGCTGAACTAAGTACTCTCTCCCAAATGCCCTATAATTGCTTAAAATAGTTTTTAAGTGTGGCAGAGGTCTTTAACAGATATTAAGAGGGTCTACTTAAAAATTCTAGTTGTAATTTAACATAATTTGAATACATATAATGATATATTTGAGGGTCTACTTAAAACAATTCAAACTGTAATTTAAGATAATCCTAATAAATATATTTCCCATCTACTCTGGTTCTATTGGATGAGTGCCTGGAAGTTGACTGCAGTTTCTGTCACTAGGATGGATCCTATGGATGCAGCACGATGAGACTTTAATAAAATGTCTCAATTAAAAGATCAATGGGCCGGGTGCTGTGGCTCATGCCTGTAATACCAGCACTTTGGGAGGTGGAGGCAGGAGGATCACCTGAGGTCAGGAGTTTGAGACCAGCCTGACCAACATGGCAAAACCCCGTCTCTGCTACAAATACAAAAAAATGAAAAAAATTAGCCAGGTGTTGTGGGAGGCACCTGTAAACCCAGCTACTTGGGAGGCTGAGGCAGGAGAATTGCTTGCACCTGGGAGGCGGAAGCTGCAGTGAGCTGACATCACACCATTGCACTCCAGCCTGGGCAATAAGTATGAAACTCCATCTCAAAAAAATAAATAAATAAAATAAAATAAAATAAATGACCAATGAACTAGACATTCATTACAAATTGGCTTCTCACAAACTCAGAACTGATTGAAATCCCTTCCTCCAGCTCCCCCACCAAAAATGGTGAAAGATACCTGAAGTTAAGAACAAATGCCTGGAGAGAGAAAATATCAGATCATACAAATACAAAGAGAGAAAGAATAATAAAAGGAGTGCTGCTGAAAGCACTGTTAGGTTCACTTTAACTAACCAACAAAGTACACAAATAATACCTGGGAAAGAGAACTTAACATGCATATATTTGTAACTAATACAGTAATGGTATTTCTCTCCTTTCTGTCCACCTCACTCCAGGGTAGGAAAAGTCTATTTGTGGGAGAGATGCCTTTATAGTGGTAACTTTTGAGATCACTGAGAAATGGCAGCAGCAAACAAGGAAGAGAGCCTGAGGCTGTCTGTCCCTACATAGTGTCCATCTCCTGGCCAGTGAGCAACCCATCCCACCAATACAATGGTGGTTACAATACAGAAACCTGTGACTTACACCATGCTTGAAAAGTTAACTCAAGGCAATGTGTGGGAAGCTTACAATGAAATTCAGAATATTACCAAAGACAACTATTTGGTATTATCTTGCAATAAACACACCTATTTAAGTATATTTAACATATTATTAAAATAAATATAATAAAACAGAAAATGGTTTTATAACAGAGTAAAGGAAAATGAATATTTATTGAGCACCAATTATGTACCAGTTACTTTATGATTATAATTTCACTGCATAGTCACATCAATACTGCAAAGTGTTATCAACCCCATCTAAGACAAAAAAAAAAAAAAAAAAAAAACAGTCCAAACAGGCCAGGTAACTCCCACAAGGTCAAACATGTAAAGCAGCAGTCCCCAACGTTTTTGGCACCAGGGACTGGCTCTGTGGAAGTCAATTTTTCCGAGGGCTGAGGGGTGAACAAGGGTTGGGGGATGGTTTTGGATGAAACCATTCCACCTCAGATCATCAGGCATTAGATTCTCATAAGGAACGTGCAACCTAGATCCCTCACGTGTGCACAGTTCACAATAGGGTTTGTGTTCCTATGATAATCTAATGCCACCCCAGATCTAACAGGAGAAGGAGCTCAGGCAGTAATGCTCACTCACCTGTCACTCACCTCCTGCTGTGTGGCCCCTTCCTAATAGACCATGGACCAGCACCAGACCACAGACCAGTACTGGTCCACAGCCAGGGTTTGGGAACCCCTGATGTAAAGGACAGATACAGAACTCCAACCCAGGCCAATCTTGCACTAGAATCCATGATCTTTTCATGCTATGGCACCATCTCCCCAGATTAGGATTGATTTTCTCATTGAATAGACATGTTTGGTCTGTAATTAGTGTGTACATAGTATGCACCACTGTAAACCATTTATTGGAGTCCATCTGACACAATCCTTGGTTGAAGAGAGAATAGAATGAACATTGCAGTTTGCTGGCACTGGCCTCTTAAAACAACACTAGGAATGAAATGTAGTTTTCTTTTCTGCAATAATATTTTAGGGGGAACAAAAACAATGCCATAATAAAATATCTTGCAGTGAGTAATTGGTGAGACAATGAATGCTCCACAGTCCATATCTTGGGGCACAGTGGTTGCCTGCATACTCCTGCTGAGTGAGCATGTTTCAGAGCTTTCAAAAGCCTTCTGGGAAAGCCCCAGGAGCTGAAATTGCCCTCAAGCACTGATGAGAAGCCTCCAGCCTAATGATTTGTTTTAATGCTCATGATCACATTGTCAATTAGTGTTATTATCTGCCTTTGAGAGATGGGAAAAGAGAGGCTTGGGAAAGCAGGGTAGCCCAATTTCTAATATCAGAAACCTTCTCATTCAACCAATGGTGAGACAGGCACCTACCTTAGCTTTGATACAGTCTGTGACTTATGCAATTCATGTACTGATGGATGTGCCCCTAGCAGAGTCTGGCAGTTGGAGGATAATGGTTGATTGGATTTGCCTTGCAGGTAGATATCAGTCTCTTTAAGCTTGGAGGGAATGCAGATGGTGGGAGAATGGATGGGGATGGTGTGAGTGGAGTCTGTCATTTTCCAAATGGCTGTTGCCAAGAAAAGAAAGGCAGCTGATGAAAATCATGTGTTTCAAAGAAAGGAAACTGGGAAATACTTCTTTTGTTTTAAAGACGTCATTGTTTGTCTTATTTGCAATGGGAAAAAAAATTTTTTCAGAAAGAATATAATACCAAGAGACACTATGCAATAAGCCACATTGTATAGTTAAGTAGCATAGAAGGTCAGTAAAAGACAAAAGAAACAAGATTCCCAAACATCTTACTCAGCAACAAAAGTTATTCAAGACCTGGCCTGGTGGCTCACATTTGTAGTTCCACCACTTTGGAAGGCTGAGTTGAGAGGATCACTTGAGCCCAGTAGTTTGACACCAGCCTGGGAAACATAAAGAGATGTTGTATCTACAAAATTAAAAAAAAAAAAAAAAAATTAGCCAGGTATGGTGGGGCATGTCTGTGGTCCCAGCTACTGGGAAGGCTGAAGTGGAAAGATCGCTTGAGCCTGGAAGGTCAAGGCTGCAGTGAGCCATGACCGTGCCACTGCACTCCTGCCTGGGCAACAGAGCAAGATCTCGTCTCAATAAAAAGTTATTCAAAGGCACAGCATTATAATAAGATACTGCAGTGCATGCTACTAGGTAGATCCTGAAATTTAAGCAAAAAGAAAAAAAACTCATGAAGTCTAGCAAAACAGTGAGAGGAAAAGAAAATGACTTCATGATACTGACACTAAGACCTCTGCAAACAAATGACCCATGTGAGCATGATCCCACAGTGAAGCTCAAAGTTGACAAGTACAACCATATTCACAGAGACCCTAATCAGTTTTCCAGTCCCCTAATCTTGATCATGAGCAGACATGCAAGAGCTACCAAAAGTGTGACGAAACCTACATGAAAGATAAAGATGAGAATAAACAGAAAAAAAAGCAACTAGAAGGAAACTGAAACAATGCAAAGAAAAGAATACTTTGAAAACAAAAAACTGTAACTCTTATACTCAGAGGCACAAGAAAAGATAATGCATTAATGAAGCAAGAACAGAATCCTCCAAAAAAGAGCATTCAGAGAATAAAATGTGTTCTTTTTAAATTTAACATAAGGATTAGAAAACCCCAAAACCAGGAGAAAATCTAAAGAGAAGAACAACCAGAGAAATCAGAAAATTAGAACACAAGTCCAGGAAGTCCAACATCAAAATTATGGGATTGTCAGAAAGAACTAAGAAAACAGGAGATAAGATGATAAGCAACATTTCTTAGAACTAAAATATACCAGGTTCTACTTTGAAAGGTCCACTGAGTACCCAGCACAGTGGAAGAAAACAGACTCACCCAAGAGCACATCAGTTCAGAATACCGCCAAAAATAAGTTTTAAAAAGCTTCTGCAAGTTAGAAAGAAAGAGGGGGAGAAGAAGCCATGTGGAAAGCAGCAGGATTCAGAATGGTTTGGTACTTCTCAACACCAGCCCTGGAATCCAGAAGACCATGGAGCAATGCCTTCCAAATTGTGAAGAAAAATTACTTCCAACCTAGAGTTCAATACTCAGCCATAAATTGCAGGGGAGGTAGAATTAAAACACTTTTAGAAATGTAAGGTCTCAAAAGATGTACTTTTCATGCACATTTTCTCAGGAAGCTATTGAGGATGCCCTGATAAAGACATACCTGAGACTAAGAAGAAAAAGAGGTTTAATTGGACTTCCAGTTCCACATGGCTGGGGAGGCCTCTGAATCATGGCAAGGCGAAAGGCACTTCTTACATGGTAGCCACAAGAGAAAAATGAGGAAGAACCAAAAAGCGGAAACCCCTGATAAATCCATCAGATCTTGTGAGATTTATTCACTATCACAAGAACAGCACAGGCCCCTATGATTCAATTACTTCCCCCTGGGTCCCTCCCACAACACGTGGAAATTCTGGGAGATACAATTCAAGTTGAGATTTGGTTGGGGACACAGCCAAACCATATTATTCTGCCCCTGATTCCTTTAAATCTCATGTTCTCAAATTTCAAAACCGATCATACCTTCCCAACAGTCCCCCAAAGTCTTAACTCATTTCAGCATTATCTCAAAAAGTCCACAGTCCTGAGACAAGGCAAATCCCTTCTGCCTATGAGCCTGTAAAATCAAAAGCAAGCTAGTTACTTCCTAGACACAATGGGGGTGCAGGTATTGGGTAAATACAGCCATTCTAAATGGGAGAAATTGGCCAAAACAAAGGGGTTACAGGGCCCGTGCAAGTCCAAAATCCAGGGCGGTAGTCAAATTTTAAAGCTCCAAAATGATGTCCTTTGACTCCAGGTCTCACATCCAGGTCACGCTGATGCAAAAGGTGGGTTCCCGTGGTCTTGGGCAGCTCTGCCCCTAAGGCTTTGCAGGGTATGACCTCCCTCCTGGCTGCTTATAGGGGCTGGCATTGAGTGTCTGGGGCTTTTCCAGGTGCATGGTGCAAACTGTCAGTGGGATCTGCCATTCTGGGGTCTGGAGGACAGTGGCCCTCTTCTCACAGCTCCACTAGGCAGTACCCCAGTAGGGTCTCTGTGTGGGGACTCTAACCCCACATTTCCCTTCCACAATGCCCTAGCAGAGGTTTTCTATGAGGGCCCCACCCCTGCAGCAAACCTTTGCCTGGGCATCTAGGCATTTCCATATATATTCTGAATTCTAAGTGGAGGTTTCCAAACCTCAATTCTTGACTTCTGTGCACCTGCAGGCTCAACACCACGTAGAAGCTGCCAAGGCTTGGGGCTTCCACCCTCTGAAGCCACAGTCAGAGCTGCACACTGGCCCCTATCAGCCATGGCTAGAGTGGCTGGGATGCAGGACACCAAGTCCCTAGGCTGCACACATCACAGGAACCCTGGGCCCAGCCCATGAAATGGCTTTTTCTTTCTGGGCCTCCAAGCCTGTGATGGGAGGGACTGCTGTGAAGGTCTCTGACACGACCTGGAGACATTTTCCTGATGGTCTTTGAGATTAACATTAGGGTCTTTGCCACTTATGCAAATTTCTGCAATCAGCTTGAATTTCTCCCCAGAAAATAGGTTTTTCTTTTCTATTACACAGTTAGGCTGCCAATTTTCCAAACGTTTACACTCTGCTTCCCTTATAAAACTGAATGCCTTTAACAGAATTCAAGTAATCTCTTAAATGCTTTGCTACCTAGAAGTTTTTTTTCCACCAGATACCCTAAATCACCTCTCTCAAGTTCAAAGTTCCATAAATCTCTAGAGCAGGGGCAAAATGCCACCAGTCTCTTTGCTAAAACATAACAAGAGTCACCTTTACTCCAGTTTCCAACAAGTTCCTCATCTCCATCTGAGACCACCTCAGCCTGGACCTTATTGTCCATATCACTATCTGGATATTGGGCATAGTTCCAAACTTTCACAAATTTTCCTGTCTTCTTCTGAGCCCTCAAAACTGTTCCAACCTCTGCCCGTTACACAGTCACTTCCACATTTTCAGGTATCTTTTTAGCAATGCCCCACTCTACTGGTACTGATTTACTATATTAGTTCATTTTCATGCTGCAGATAAAGACATATGTGAGACTGGGAAGGAAAAGAGGTTTAATTGGACTTATAATTCCACATGGCTGGGGATGCCTCAGAATCGTGGCAGGAGGCAAAAGGCACCTCTTACATGACAGTGGCAAGAGAAAAATGCCGAAGAAGTAAAAGCAAAAACCACTGATAAACCCAACAGATTTCAAGAGATGTAATCACTATCACAAGAACAGCACAGGAAAGACTGGCCCCCATGATTCAGTTACCTCCCTCTGCATCCCTCCCACAACACAATTGGGAATTCTGGGAGAAACAATTCAAATTGAGATTTGGGTGGGGACACAGCCAAACCATATCATGCCCTCACCAGAGTGAGGGAGTAAACCAAGAAAGAATATGGAGGCTACAGGAAAGAGGAGATTCACACCAGAAGAGAGAGAAAAAAAAAAAAAGAGAGAGAGAGAGAGAATTTTCAGGACGATGGTAAAGGGAGTTGCCTAGTGATAATAGAACGCCTACCAAGTAGAGAGAATGAATGAAATTGTGTGATTCAGATGATTGGTATGCAGGGGTTATCATCCTGATTCCCTCTGCTACTATAACATCATTTAACCTAGACGAAACTCCTGGAGGATATTCTCTAATTTTAACAAAAAAGAGTTAGAAAAGCGCTTTTGTTTTGTTTAAAAAAAAAACAAAAAACGTTCAGAAAGCCCACCAAGGCCTGGAACAGGAGCAAAAGTAATCCAAAGGTGTGACTACTATCCAGCCAGCCTAGAGGTAAGAAGAAAGGGCTCTAGAGGCAGTTTCTCAAAAAATACAAAGGGAAACTGATAGGTAGGCTATTGTGAATAGTTTTGTGTAATATTTTACTAAAACAGCCATTAGAAAAGATGGAAATACTTAAAATAGATACAAAGAAAACTAAGCAAATTAAAAAGGCATTAGGGTTAACTTTAAGAAAAACATAAAGGAAGGAAAGGAAAAAACAACCATAGTATACTACAGTATTCAGTTATAAAAAAAATTACAATGACAAAAAAAAATTACAATGACAACAATACTGATTTAACCAAAATTATAATTGGACTATATTGGGAAAATGAGAAAAAGGAAGCAAAATGGAGGCAGTGTAGAAAACCAGTTATGTGTATGTTTCCTACAGTAAGAATTTGATAGACAATGTCCAGAATGGACAAATCAAAATACAGAAATACATGTGTAGTGTTTAGAACTTTGGAGATGTTAAATGCTGAAAGGAAGTTAAAAGAGCTGGAAGTGGTTGTCTTTGGAGAGGGGACCTGGGAGAAGTGAGAAGGGGTGAGTCAGAAGACTGCTGAATTTTGTAATAGATCTTTTACTACCATTTTGACTTTTAAATTACATGTGTGTACAGTTTTCATTTAAAATGTAATTTTACAAAATTAAAGAAAAATAAGATAGCCAGATGCGGTGTCTCATGCCTGTAATCCCAGCACTTTGGAAGGGTGAGGCAGGTGGATCACTTAAGCTCAGGAGTTCGAGACCAGCCTGGGCAACATGGTGAAACCCTGTCTCTACAAAAAAATACAAAAAAGCCAGGCATGGTGGTGCATGCCTGTAGTCACAACAACTTGGGAGTTTGGGGTGAGAGAATTGCCTGAGCCCGGGGATCACAACACTGCAGCCCAGCCTGGATGACAGAGTAAGACCCTGTTTCAAATAATAATACTAATAATAAGCTCGACCTTCAATACATACCTCCAATATAAACAGGTAGGCTCTCAGGTGATTAACTGGAATATTAAAAAGAGATCTGGTATTATTTGAACCTCTGGCAGGGGATACAGGTTACAGGATACAGATTACACTGGAATAGCCCAGTGTCTTCACCTTAATGTTTTCTCTTTAATTTCTGTAATATTTTCATCCTTTTAAATTGTCTGAATAGTCGGTGACGTAATCTTCTGCAAGTTCCAGACTTTCATCTACAGGTATAGCAAGATCTGTTACTTGCTCACATTATTTCTCTGAATCACAATGGTACAGGTGATAATTACTCTCTCCCTGGGAATAAGAAGCTACTATTTATTATGTATGTATCCTTCACTGCCTTGAATAATCAAAGGATCTCGCAATTGTGTAGTACTTTACAGTTTTCACTGTGCTTTTTCATGATTTTATTTGATCCTGCAACCATAGGCCAGGCGGAAGCTCAGAGAGTTGAAGTGGTTTCCTAAAGGTCACTCAGCTGGTAACAGCAAGCCACAAGTAGAGGCATCACTGGTGACTCTCTTTCCACCTACCATGCTGTGCAGCAGGCTGGTTTTCAAATTTCCTCAAGTCCCCATTTGTTTAATAGCTCCAGTTGCTGACAGCTGAACAACCAGATGGTGGGAAAAAAGAAAAAGGGTGTGTGTAAATTTACTTCTTGAAACTCGGGCCATTGTGCCCAGAGTCAGCCTTAGAACAAGTTGCCCTCTACCCAGATCAACCCCAGAACCTGTCACGCAAACATCTCAAATCGGGGGTCTTAGGACTATTCCACATTCACGAGTCTCTTTTAAAATTGGAAATACCCCTGAGAAATGGAGTACCTGAACACTTATCAATTAATGCCTTAGGCAGGTTTGGTTGACAGCCAGCTAAAAATAAGCCTGAGATATTGGAAGACATTTAAGGGAGAAAGAAACAGGCACAGATTTATCCTAATTCAGAATTGTTCCCAGGGTTAACCTTGGCCATCCTACCCAGGATTCCTTTAAAAAGTTCCTTTGTCAAGAATGCTGTAAGATGCCAACTCTCATTTTGTCTACCTGTGGATGTCTAGTGATGGGAAAAGTGACAACCACCAGAACGCTACAAATTCCCCTCTAAGTCCAGGTTACTAGGAAATACTTTAGATAGACTAGCATTATAATCTCAACAGTTATTTATGCATCCATTTAAAAACAGTTGGACATTTCATCTTGTTCATCAGGAACAAGATTTTCCCCTATTTTAGCAAAATTGCAAGCCGGCCACGTGCAGTCTTTGCCAAGCAGAATATGACTCCTCAAGACTCTTCAATGTGTGGGAGCCTGACATAAGGCTCAGAGAAGGGCAGAGCCACAAACAAGCTGTGATGATCACTTTGAGGTAACTAACCAATGTGTCCAACTCAACTATGGCTCCCCAGCTCATTATTAGTACTCTACTTTTGTTTATTTTTAATGACTAGTGCACATAAATTTAAATTCATGGCCTGTTAGGATCCATTCGTGCTAGCTCTATGTATAATGAGTAGCAAAGTCTATGCAGCTTTAAATATAGAGGAAAGAATAATTGTAAGATATCTCAATCAAGGTTTCTGCTCTCCTTCACATATTTTAAAGACATAACACACAGAGGTTACATAACTGCCTTTACAGAAAACCTTGCATTCAGAGCTGTTGTGGAAGCCTGTTTGCAGCTGAGCATTTACTAAATCAAGCACTAAAAACTAGATTTACACTGGTTGTTCGAAGCTGAAAGCCAGCTGCAGCTGCCATTAGAGCAATTCAATTTCTTTTTTATAAAGCACAAGTAAGGCTCAATTTACTAAAGTTTTATTTCCTTTTTATGCATCCCATATGCTAGGGGAAAAAATTAAGTTTATGAGATTAAAAATGAGTTTTATGCTAACTGTTTACAAAGTTTCAGCTGCCTGCATTTGCAAGCCCTCAAACCCACCAACTTCAGCTTCTGGTTTGTTTTTTCTCTTTTCCTTCCAACGAAAGAAGGTCTTTGTGTTTGCAAAAGGAAATCACCCAGCCCCCTTCTCTGCTTCCCTCTAGCTCTAGCTTCCTGTTTCACATCGTGCAATTTTATGACAGTTGAGGCAGACAGATAAGTTCCTTCATGATGCCAAAATCTTCAGAAAAGAAGGTTCTTGTATGGATAATAGCTTTTTTAAAGGATTCTTTTTTACTTCCATTCCCTGTGTCTGGATTTAACTAGTCTGGTGATGTTTTTCACTTCTGTGATCAACTCTTAAAAGGCAATATAGCTTTTCACTTGATAGGAAGAAACATCTAGACAGCGAGCAAACTGCTGCTCAATTTGGAGAATAGTGCATTTTGTTACCTAATTACAAACCATAGTACAGTTTTAAAAGATGAAAGTTGAATTTGTTTGCTCCAAAATTAATGAACACAATTATTTTTCAAGTGTATGTATGTAATTCAGAAGACCTCAAGATATCCATTATTTATTGATTCCACCATGCAAATTCTTCCTCCCTCTGAAATACTTTGGCCTTTCTTAGGATTAAAATTCCCCCAGTTCAGACTAAGCTGTTGGAGAACGTGTCATTTCTTGTTATTTTAAGGTGTATTCTTCTAAAAAAGACAGAGTAGAAAAATACAAGAAGATGAGAAAAGCTTCTAGATATCAGGCCAGAGAAATCATCTAAAAGAGTAATGTAATGCATACACTTATTTTCTCTAACTCCTCTGCCTCTACCTAACTACTATAAGGTTGAGTTTTAAACCTTCCCAGTAGAAGTAAAGGACATTCTAGAACCTTAAAGTATGTGATTGGGAAAAGGACAGAGCAAAAAAAAAAAACAACAACAACATGTAAACAATGCAGCAGATGATAGCTGGCAAGGGCCTGTGAGAACACATTGTTTTGCCAGTTAGAGGAATTGAGTATGTCCAAGCATGTCACAGAGAGTTTCTCAGAGGTTTCCCAGTTGAACAGAGCTCACAGTCAACTCCAGCACTAAAATTCTTGAGCAAAGAAGAGAAATGAAGGCCACGTCCCCAGCATTGCCCTAGAGTGGGGAAGAGCTGACATGGATCAACTTATGCCAGAGATACTAACTAAGGGTCAGGAGGCTAGAATTCTCTGGAGGTACAAAGCTTTGTTATGCTTCAAATAATCTCATCCCAACAGGCAATTCTTGGCAAACAGGATGGTTTGCACCATGAACACTGAAAAGTATGCAGATCCCATGGAAATGAACAATCCCCAGAAAGAAAGTTGAAAGGTGTTTACTGAGCACTGATCAACATCAAAGACCTATTGCAGTAAGGCCTGCAGCCTACAGCAGCAAAGACCAAGCACTGCAGAGATGATCCTGGGGCACTTGATTTGACATGCTTCTAGGAGCAAAGGGGAACACCTAGGACCCTGCAAGGAGAGGGAGGTAACTGAGGCTGGAATTCCCCTGGTTTTATAGTAAGAAGCTTAGAGCATAGATCACTCTTTGCTGAGACACGTGAACGATACCCCTTCAAACTGTTTGTTATAGCTTAAAAAATGAGTCACACCAATGAACCACGGACCATACCAATGATTTAGAATACTCACCCTTCATCTAGAGGAGACAAGATGCACACTCATGAAAAAAAAATAAACATAATTAAGACCTGATTGGTAAGGTGTTACCCACAATTCAACAAAAACCAGAGAAGACAGAGGAACCCATGTATGTAGGAGCAGTCAGAGAAGGTCTGCGGAGGAGAGGGGCCTTGAAGGATATATAATATGCAGAGGGAAGACAAAAGTTATTCCAGGTGTACAGAAGGCTGTGTAATGGCATTTGAAGCTGGCAGAAAAATGAGCTGTGTGTAGAGAGTGGAATGGTGAGGAGGCCATTTAGAGCAAGGGGCTAGGAGAGCTGCAGAAGATAACATTGGAATGAGAGATTGGACTCAGGATTTGGGGGTCACCAACAACAAACTGAGGAGCAGTTCCAAGCCATTCAAGGTTATGAGAAGAAAAATGGCATAAGGAATGCAGCATCTCAGAGACTGATCTGGCGATGTGTGGTGGGATAGAGCAGAAGGGAATGAAGTAAGGTTATTGAAGAGGTAGCAAGGATCCAGGCATGAGGTTATGAAGGACAAGCAAGAAATTAGAAGCCTCTGGGAGAGAGAGGTTGGTCATTTGCTTTCCGCACTCACCTCCTCACCCTATGCCATGCCTCTGCAGTGTTCGGTAGCAGCTGCATTCCTCCGGGAACTGGTGGGTAGAGTGGACCCAGATTCACCGATCAGCTTTCTCTGGACTGGCAACCCAGAGCATTGCTTATCCCTTTTGTCCTTTCAATACTAGGAGTGGTAACAGCATCCCAATAATTTAGTACCTGGGAGCCTCCTCATCTCTTCCTGGTTTTCTGAACCATGCCTCTGTGTCTTTATGGAATGCGTCATCTGTGCCTTGGCAGACCCTGACTGATAGACACACTAACAACATTTTGAAAGAAAAGTAGAGACGTTGTGGATTGAACTGGAAGAAAAAAAGAAGAGTGTTAATGAGTATAGTTTTGAGCATGGGAAATTAGAAAACAGGGCATGGAAATATAATGTCTTGGTTAGGAGTAGACTATTAATACAAGGACATTGCCTGAGATGAATTTGTGTCCTCCGCTTAATAGCCATGTGATGTCATTTGGTGGGGGGCTGTTGCTCTAATATTTCTTCAACTATAAAATAAGGATAGTAATTGTTTTAAGGTTTAAATGAGTTAATACATATAAGGTACTTAGAATGGTGCCAGGTTTAGTGCACATGCTTTGTGTTTTTCTATTATTATTGTTATTAAAATAATAATTTGATATTTTATTAATTTCAATTTTATTAATTCAATAAGAGTTTATTAATTTTAATTAATTAAAATTTATTAATTTTACTAATCTCACCTTTAAAGTGAGTTCTTTCCCAATAGACTCCTCATCTTTTTTTCAAAATTTATTTCCATGTGGAAAACGCTGATTATAAGCTCAGGCTTATGCACTTGGAGCTTGATGGTGACCATAAAATATTTAAATGGAAATTTCCAGGAAGAATTTGGAAATGAATACTGGCATTCATGTAAGAGGAAATGACTAAGGTATAGATAGATCTAAAGGAGCCTGTATGAAAGGGAGAGATGAAACTTTGAAAACAGATGACCTTTGCAAAGGGGAAAATGCATCAAAAGAATAGCAGAGTTCTAAGAAATAAGCATTGGAGAAACCCACAGTTTAACGGGTGGGAGGAAGATGAGAGGTGAAGAAAAGGAAAAAAGAAGCCAAAGTGCTGGACTTTTCGGTATTACAGAAAATAAAGCAGCAAGGAATAGTAGAAATAACAAATGTCATTGAACTTCACAGAGAGGTTACTTGGACCTTCAAGAGAAGAAGCTTGAAGAAATGGAGGTAGTAGAAGGGACAAATAAGGTATTTTTTTAAAACTAGAGAGAACAGGTACAGTCAAGACTAGGTCACTCATAGTTTTTCCCAAGATGGAGTAGACATGGTCAAGAGAAAGGAATTAAAAGAGAAAAACTGAAGATTCTAGAGAAAGAAAAGACAAGTAAGATAGCAAGGTGCCTCTGGGAAAACATAAGAGGCTAGGATTAGAAATCAAATCAGAATTTCTTTGGAAATTAGAAATCAAAATTCCAAGTATTTGCAGGGTTTTCCTACCCTCATTGTATTCTTTTCATTTATAACAAAGCTAGCTATTAAGATTTTTAATTATTATGGTCCAGCTGTGAATTTGAGCTAATTTAAAAACAAAACAAAAACATGGCAACCTATACTTGTTCACTTCACAATAACATTGTAGTTAAAAAACATGGTCTTTAGGGTAAGACTGGTTGAGGTTAAAATCTTAACTTTGTCACTTACTAGCTACATGCTCTTGGGAAAAATCACTTTTTTTTAATACCTAGATTTCCACATCTCTAAAATGGAGATATTCCAATAGTACAGACCTCATTGGGTCATTGATAAATAAATTGCTTAGAACAGGGTCTGGCTTATAGTATGTATTCAAAAACCTTAGTTATGATTACTCACACATATCTACCCTGTACAATAATTATATCTTAATTCTTTCTCCTCAAGGCAATAATTTGATTTCTTTCAACTCAAAGAGAACAGTATCATAGGAAAATCCCTTAATAAACATGTCCCTTGATAATGTAAATTCAGATATAATGGAATTAGACATTGGCACTGTCTTTTCTGTGCTCAACCCCATTTTTCAAATGAGGCAGAGCAAGCACGTTTTCATTTTCTGGAGAGGAGACACATGAGATACAGAAGGGGGCAAGACAGGGTGGAAAGACTGCAAGCAACCCTGTTTTAGGAAATTGGAAAATGAAGGAAGTAGGCCCACATCCCCAGTAATCTCTCAGCCCAATCTCCCTGCCTTAGGCTGAAAAAATGGGCACCAAGTTACCAAGGGATTCCCAGAATCCCTGCCACTGCCTTGAAAATTCATCCAAGCCCAAGAGCCAGAATGATTCTCCTTGATATTTAACCAGATATTAAACACAATGGCCACCAAAGAGTACCAACTCATATCTGAAAGCATTAAGTAGTGTAGTCAGACCCAGAACTCCTGGTCAACCAGCCACGAAGGCTCACCTCATTATTTCATTTATCTTGCAATAATATGGACCCCATATTTACTCTATTAAAATTGTGAGACTCTCATCTATCAAGTTACATTAGAGTTTTCCTATACCTCAGTTGTCTTCAGAAAATTGTTCTTGGTAAATTAACAGCCTCTTAAACTCTTTATTATTTCTGTCTCCCCCAGCTTAACTCTAATTTTCTTGAGAGCAGGGTTCATCTTTATCAACTTGTTTTTGAAAAAATCTCCCACAATGCCCAGCATAATACAGTAAGAAAATAGATACCATGGCAACACAAGAAGGGGATTCAAGGACTCAGAAAAGACTTAGCTTTACCTACTACTCATAATCTCCATCAGTCCCTCCCCACTCAAACAAATTATGTCTTTAATCCCCCTTTTTATAGGAATTCTAGAGCAACTTCTGAGTCAGTGCTAAATAAACATTGCTGAAAATTTCTTATTTGACCAGCATGATAGGTCCTCTATTTTATATACCTTGAATGTATCTCTAGCTCCCCTCTATGGAGGGTAAAGGTTACGTTATGTCTTGTGGATAATTCAGATGGGTAAGGGTCCCAGCAAGAAAGGGGCAAAGATCTTAAAGATTAATATAGTTGACCTACAGAGAGTTAAATGCCGGTGGCTCACGCTGTAATTCCAACACTGCAGGAGGCCAAGGCAGTAGGATCACTTAAGTCCAGGAGTTTGAGACCAGCCTGGGCAACATAGTGAGACCTTGTTTCTGTTTTTTAAAAAAAATACAAAAAAAAAAACAATTAAATGCTATCTTGTTAGGTATCTGCTAAATGTTACTCAGTAATAGTGTAAATAGATAAAACAGAAAACAGACTGAAAACAGCTACCTGGCCAACTCCTTTGAGTTGGGAGCATGAAAATCCAAATCACATCTCCTCTTCTGTTTGAGTCCTCATAGGATGCTACACAACTCCTCTTTTCTCTTTCTTCTGGAAAGGTATTTTCCAGTCTTTTTTGGACAATCAAAGGCTTTTAAAGTTCAGACACCTGCCAATGTTTGTTACAGCTGCTTAACAGCTCTACCTAGGCATTACTCCATCAGAATGCGATGATTGCCTTCCGCCCACCCCAGCTTGTCAGGTTAGGTTACCATACTTCATTTCTCTCACCCACCAATCTCTTCTGCTAGAAGTGGGTGGATAATGGCAGGAGGTTCCTCCTTTGCAGTGTCTTTTATCAATACTAATGTAACACCACTGCTATCTTCATTTTTCTTATTTGTTTCAGAACTGATTCTGCCCAGAGTGTAAACACCAAACAGGGTAATTAGTAAAGAGTTCATGGTTTTAATCATCTTTGAACTTACCGGTTGAATAAAATACTCTGTTTGATTATTCATTGAATATCCAGGTGCTGGTTTTAGCTTCAAGGAGTTTACAACGTATTTGGGGAAACTCAGAAGTAAACATGATGGCACGGTAAGGCTATAGTAGACATGTTCACAGAGAAAAAAAGTTTAAGGCTTTCTAAAGGAGGAAACACCTGAGCTGAATTGTGAAGCCGTGCAGGCAGAAGCAGTGGGGAGGATGTTCACAGAGGAGCAGCCAGCACACCAAGGCAGGAAGGAGCACAGCACATTTAAGGAGCAACTAGCCTGGCTGGAATGTGGAGTTGAAGGGAGGGACTGACTAACCACCACATTGGACAGGATGAAAAGGCCACACAAAAGAACTTACGGCTCCTTAACAAATGAGCTCATGCAAGATATTCTTTTCCTTTTCTTTCTTTTTTTTTTTTTTTTTTTTTTTACACCCCATTTCCCCTTTCCACCCGGGGTGGAATGCAAGGGCGCAATCATCCCTCACTGTAGCCTCGACTTCCTGGGCTCGAGTGATCCTCCCACCTCAGCCTCCCAAGTAGCTAGGACTACAGGCTTGCACCACCACACCTGGTTAATGTTTTTGTTTTCATTTTATTTATTTTTGTTTATTTATTTATTTTTGAGACGGAATCTTGTCGCCCAGGCTGCAATGCAGTGGCGCGATCTTGGCTCACTGCAAGGTCTGCCTCCCAGGTTCAAGTGATTCTCCTGCTTCAGCCTCCTGAGTAGCTGGGACTACACGTGCCCGCCACCACGCCTGGCTTGACACACCATGTCACTCTGTCACCCAGGTTGGAATGCAATGGTGCAATCATACCTCACTGTAGCCTCGACTTCCTGGGCTCGAGTGATCCTCCCACCTCAGCCTCCCAAGTAGCTAGGACTACAGGCTTGCACCACCACACCTGGTTAATGTTTTGTTTTCATTTTATTTATTTTGTTTATTTATTTATTTTGAGACGGAATCTTGTCGCCCAGGCTGCAATGCAGTGGCGCGATCTTGGCTCACTGCAAGGTCTGCCTCCCAGGTTCAAGTGATTCTCCTGCTTCAGCCTCCTGAGTAGCTGGGACTACACGTGCCCGCCACCACGCCTGGCTAATTTTTTTGTATTCTTAGTGGAGACGGGGTTTCACAGTGTTAGCCAGGATGACCTCGATCTCCTGACCTCATGATCCACCTGCCTTAGCCTCCCAAAGTGCTGGGATTACAGGCGTGAGCCACCACTCCTGGCCCTCATTTTCATTTTTTTTAATAGAGATGGGAGTCTCACTATGTTACCCAGGCTGGTCTCAAACTCCTGGCCTCAAGCAATCCCCCTGCCTCTGCCTCCCAAAGTTCTGATATTATAGGAATGGGCCATGACACCCAGCCTCATGAATGATTTTTAAACTGACATGATAAGATCTTCAATTTAGAAAGTTAACTCCAGAAAGGAGAATGATATTGAGAGGTGTATAACTCAAGGCTGAGAAAAGAAATTAGGAGGCTGTTATAAGAAGACATACAAAAAAATAAGAAGAATCTTGACTAAGGATCTACTACTGGGGATAAAAAGCGGTGCTTTTGAGAAATAATAGAAATAGCATTGGTATCATAATGACTGAGAAAACATAGGGGCCAGTAAGTGAGGGCATCACTGATGATTCACAGATTTCTGGCTTAAACAATCAGGTAGATAGTGATACCACTCCCTGACACAGGGACTATGAAGAATTTAGGAAGAGTTTCACTGAGAGACGCATTGACTTTGGGGTTTCCCCAGGACTTATGAGAAAAAAATGTCCAGTACACAATTATATACACAAGTATTGAGTTTGAGAAGGAGTTTAGGGCCTGGCACAGTGGCTCATGCCTGTAAATCTTAGTACTTTGGCCGAGGCAAGAGGATCTTTTTTTTTTTTTAATTATGTTTGTAATTTTTTGGGGGGAGTATAGTATGTGTATATATTCATGGGGTATGTGAGATGTTTTGATACAGGCATGCAGTGTGAAATAAGCATATCTTGGAGAATAACCCTATCCATCCCCTCAAGCATTTGCCCTTTGAGTTACAAACAATCCAATTACATTCTTTATTTTTAAATATACAATTAAGTTATTATTGAGAAGGATCATTTGAACCCAGGAGTTTGAGACCAGCCTGGACAACACAAGGAGACCCTGTATCTACAAAAAAAGAAACAACATTAGCTGGGCATGGTGGCGCTGTGGTCCCAGCGACTTCAGGAGCTGAGGTAGGAGGATCATTTGGGCCTCAGAGGTCAAAGGTGAAGTGAGCTGAGAGCTGGTCACTGAACTCCAGCCTGGGTGATACAGAAAGACTCTGTCTCAAAAAAGAAAAAAGAAAGAAAGAGTTTAGTACTAAAGATGTAAATTTGGGAGCCATTAGCACCTTGGTCGAAGCTAAACCCATGATAGTTAATAAGCTCATTCAAAGAGCCTGTGCCTAATGAGATGAAGATGGGAAACCAAGGCCACCTAAACAGGAGCCAGACCCTAGCATTGCCTGATGTCTGCATCACCTGCATTAAAAATGCACCCAGAAGAAAGGAAAGCCCTGCTCCCTCATATTCCCTAAGTGAGTTTACTTACTGTTCTGCAGTCTTTGTGGGTTTTTGAAGTTCATTTTGGAATTTTGTGTGTTTAGTCTTCGTTTCATGAAGATTCCGTTTTTGAAATTTCAAATTGGCCCCATGAGCTATGAGTGAGATGGGGACAGGATGGGGATGGGCAGGTCACCTGATACCAAACACAGCTGGGGACTGAAGGTTTTGGAAAACCCTCATTTACTCAATGGGGCAGTTTTACTGAGATAGGACCATGGGCATACCAGATGCAATATTGATACAGCTAGCATCAGCCCCAACCCAGAAGCTATTATGAGGAATCTTGGTACTTCCTACTTGCAAAAGTTAGTCATCACGATATATTAGTAAAAATTTTAATATTGAGAAAAGAAATGAAGGAAACATGTATGGTCTGGAATGAGCATTTTAAGGTAAATGAAAAGTTCATATCCTCTTGCGTCTCAGTGTCTTACGAATATTACATCTGTCACTTAACCTGTTTTGATTATTATCAGGTATTGGTGGGCACTCCTGATCATCATCTTCCTGTTTCTCAGGACTCTGGAACCTGCTCTTTTCTCTTACCTTCCAGAATGTTCTGTTCACTGGTAACCCTTGAACAAGTTACTTGACTATGCAAGCAGTATCTGCTCTGTACTAATCAGGACTCTTTGGGATGTAAGTGACAGAAACCCAACTCCAACTAGCTGAGGCAAAAGCGGAAATGTACTGGTTGCAAAAAGCATGGCTCAGGCATGTTCCCTGCTCTGTGTCTCTGCCTGTTCCTGCTCTCAGCTGCCATCTCATCTTCTGGACTGATTTTCTCCACACAGCATGAAGCAGCACCACAATTCACATCTCCTAAGTTTGACACCAGAGAATATCTCAGACTTCTCACTAGAGCTAAGTTCAAAACAACTCGGGTAATTCTCTGATTGGCCCAGCCTAGGAAACAGGTCTACCCCACGACCACACATTCTATCCAGAAAAATGGTATTTCTAAAACAAAAAAAGGTGGGGGGAGGGGAGCAAAATAACAGACACCATTCTGTTTTAGCAGAATTCTCCCTCCATTACCTTATTCCCCCACAGATCTTCCTGGGTGCCTTATATATCAGGGAAGCTTCTCCTCTTTTAGAGTCTATTCCCTTTTTACCCTGCTCAATTACTCCTTCAAGGTTTTGTCTGCTCTCAGGCTGGCGCTCTTCAATCCTCTAGACTTTAGATCAACTTTATATGCCATTGCTTCCAGGAACCACATGTGAAGACTTGTCTTCAGCTTACCCAGTGAAACCACAGAAAAAATGGAAAGGTCAGAGTTCTAACAAGCAGGATCATCAAGAAGAGAGGATATTTTCTCTGCTGGGTTCATAAGATAGTTTTGCAATCCTACCAAGTAAGGAGGCTGGTGAATTCAAAGAAGACAAAGCTATCTATCTTTGTGCTAATTCTGATTTTGAAAAAAAACCTATTTAGAGACATATGGCAATTTAAGAAAGCAGGAAACCAAAGAACCTGGCATTCTTGGAACAACAAATGAAAAGCTCCTTAGAAGTTAACACCACAAAGATGAATGTGGATTCTAACACGTGAAGTTAGCAGTATTTCATGATTTGGCTCTGCTGGAAGTTATTATACCAGAATAGAGCCAAAACGGAAACTTGCTTTGATCTGCAGTTCCCAGTTAAAGAAATCTAAAATTAGACACAGTGTGATCTGGTTACAGAGTATTTCTAATGGACCACTGAGCAGATTAGTGATTCAATTTTGTCCTTGAATATAAGAAGACAGACTAATGATTGGCTAAAAGACAGATTTAAGAGAATATGACTACACCAAAGACCACTTATCAAAGGTTACGTTTGAATACAATTAAGTTGGGAAATGCATTATTCATTTTAGTACACTAAATATTTGATTGCTTTTTCTTTCTTATACATATTGAAAGCATCCCCTTCAATGATAATTTTTTATAATGTTAACTTTCTTGGCTATGTGGCCTCTATTAGAAGAAACAAAATAAGCAAAGAACTATTTTTATAATTTATTTTCTTATATTCAATCTTCTACCCATAAGTAATAATTCAAAAGCTGAATGTATAATATATAATGGTAATGATTTGCTTTACTTAGTTCATTCCTTTTAAATTGAAAACTGTTAAACTTTTACATTGTTTTTCAGAATAAGAAATCATATCTCATGTATATTACCACTAGGCGGCTCAAATGGCTAAAACACCAGTTCATTATATGAGCAGATCAAAACCTTAAATATTTAAAGGTTTATCTCTTTCTACAGTTCTATATACCTTAATTTTCTAGAAACTTTCACATTATCTATAGATTATCGCTATAATACTACACATGGTAAACAATTACTTCAATGTAGATCATCAACACATATGCCATTTTTATGGATGAGAGAGGATTAATGGAGATAATGAATGAGTTATGTTACATTTCATCATAAACATGCAATAATAAATTAAAATTTTATCAGCTGACTGAAAACAAAGTATTCAATGGGGTCTAAAAAACCAGAGTCTTGGGTTATATTTCATTTTAATGTATCCAGGCATTTCTAGAGATTACCAGCTTTATTTTCTGGCAGTTGTGGTTATTTACGTCTCTTCTCTACAGCAATTTCACCATGTGGCTCTATGATAGATAGTGTCTTGCAGCCAGAGCTCAATCTCTCCGTAGTCCAGAGACTTTGAAAATCAAAGCAGTCTTCCTTAGAGTAAGTTTTGAAATGCAGGACTCTCCAGATACTGTGTCCATAACATTAGCTGGTTGGAGGCCCTTGACTCTGGCTGATACAAATAAAACAAAAGCAGAAAATGATTGTTTTCTTACCATTTTAAACAAGCATCTTATAATTCTGTTTGACTATTCAAGATAGAGCATCAAGGAGGGGAAAGGAGGAGAGATTCTTTCAAGCTGGAAAGGAAAGTATTAAGCCTGTAGATTCTGTAAAAAAAAAAAAAAAAAAAAAAGGAAAACATAATGGTGACCTTGGACTAAGAGAGCCTTGTACGTTTTCTAACCAAGAATGATCAATACACATTCCCCTTATTCTGAAGTTATTTTTGTTGTTATTCTCTATTCTTTCTTAGTGCTGTACCAACAGAAGCTCTGCTCTTCTAGTTTAAAGGTGAGAACCAATGAAATCTTAAAGAAAATCTCTTTCAAAGTGATAATCTTTTTTTCTTTTTAAGAGATACGATCTCACCCTGCCACCCAGGCTGGACTGCAGTGGCGCCATCACAGCTCACTGCAGCCTGGAACCTCTAGGCTCAAGCCATCCTCCTGCCTCAGCCTCCCAAAGCTCTGGGATTACAGATGTAAGCCACCATGACTGGCCCTCAAGGTAATCGTTTTATCTTTATTTGTCTTTATAATCACAAACAACTGAATTTTTCACCATAAAAGTTATTTAATTGGCTCTACCCTGGGGAGAAGAAAGATACATAGAAAAGCTTAAGGGAGGATTTTCCAACTCTTATAACAGACAAGTAGCATTCTCCCCTAACTTTTATCCTCTGTAGAGGTATTTTAAAATATTTTCCTTGGCCATTTATTATTTGTTATTTGGATGTACATTTAGGAATCTTGAGTTTGCCTTAAAAGGAAAGTATTGATTCTCCCTCAGGGATCTATAATTCAGTTTCAGCTGGAGTAACAGCAGGTCCTGATATTTTTATATTCATATTCAAGCATCTGACATTTGGGTTTTATTTGAATATAGAGCTGTAAATATAACATGAACCAGTTATCACATAGCTTTTTAATACTGAGATCTAATTAGTTCTTTCCAAGCGTGATAACTGTACTCTGTCGAAGTTCTAACCAGTTAGCTTCTGAGAAAGAAATACTATCTTCCCTTACTGTCACCATGAAGAGTTTCCACTGGGTGAGGAAAAAAAAAATCTCAAACGATAAAAGAGAATTAATCGCTCACATGACTGAATGCTAGAAGTAAGGTTAGTTTCAGGATTGGTCCAGTTCAATTGCTCAACAGTGTCATCCAAGATCAAGTTTACTTCAACATCTGTCTGCCCTTGGCAATGTCATCTTCAATCCCAGCAGTCCTATTTGGGCTGTCCACAACTGCCTGGGCCCTGCCTCCATTCATATCTAAGGATAGAGAAAGAAGCTGGTTTCCCAGTTTTTCCAAAACAGAGGACACTTCTTTACCAGAAAGTACTCAGCAAACATGGTCTCAGGCTCGCTACCCACCCCCAATGCAATAACTCTGATCAGGGAATGGTTGTCCATCATTGGAATAGGCTCCACCTGGGTACATGCCCCATTTCAGTAGCCAGGAACAGAATCAGCTCCCCACAGCAAATGGGCTGTATAAAGGAGGTGTGGGTACCTGTGTACGAGAGAGCGTTGCTCCTATAGGAGGGAAAAGGAGGAGATATCAGTTATGGGGTGGGGGTGGCTACTAATACATACATGCACCTGACTATGGATGGGAAACTCTAGAATCAAACTGCCTGATTTTGAACCCAAGTTCTACCACTTATTAGCTCTATTACCAGGTGCAAGGTACTTGACCTCTCTCATCAAGTAACAAGTAGGTCAATGATTTGCTTAATTGCTTATAACATAGGGCTTTTTTTTTTCCCTAAAATCCAAGGTATTTAGTCAAGCATTTATTACACTCTTTCTTTGTGTGAAGCATGTGAAAAGAATTGGAGAGAACACTAAAGTGAACAAAATGATGTTCTACTTTGAAAGAGCAAGCAATTCAGGAGAGGAAATTAGAGCCCAGACATCGTGGTAACAGACAGATGGGATAAGTTACATAAAAAGATATGTTTCCTAAAATGACATTTTTCCTAATTAAACATTCTTTAATAGCAAGCACATCATGTAGTATTTTTCACATCCAAATGAAGTTGACATAAATTTCTGGACAGTTATTCATTAATGATAAATGACATTAATAATTAATTTTTTGTTGAGACAGAGTCTTGCTCTGTCACCCACACTGGAGTGCAGTGGTACGATCTCAGCTCACTGCAACCTCCACCTCCCGGATTCAAGCAATTCTCCTACCTCAACCCCCCAAAGAGCTGAGACTATAGGCACATGCCACCACATCCAGCTAATTTTGTACCCAAAGAAGCTGAAAACGTATGTCTCCACAAAAACCTACACATGGATTTTTTGTTTGTTTGTTTTTGAGACAAGGTTTCAGTCTGTCACTCTGTCACCCAGGCTGGAGTGCAGTGGTGCCACCATGGCTTACTGCAGCCTCAACCTCCCTGGCTCAAGTGATTCTCCCACCTCAGCCTCCTGAGTAGCTATAACTACAGGCACGTACCACAACACCCAGCCAATTTAAAAAAAAAAAAAATTATTTTTAGAGACAGGATTTTGCCAAGTGGCCTAGGTGAGTCTCAAACTTCTGGACTCAAGTGATCCATTCATCCTGGCTTCCCAAAGTGCTGAGATTACAGGCGTAAGCCACCACACCTGGCCCACATGGATGTTTATAGGAGCTTTATTCATAATTGCTAAAAAAACTTGGAAGCAACCAAGAGATCCTTCAGTAGGTGAATGAATAAATGAACTGTGATACATTTAGACACTGGAATATTATTCAGTGCTAAAAAGAAATGAGCTATCAAGCCATGAAAATACATGGAGAAAATTTAAATGCACAGTACTAAGTGAAAGAAGCCAATCTGAAAAGCCTAAAAAGCTAAAAATGTTTAGTTTTATAAGAGTATGTTTAGTTTAATATACATACTGTATGATTCCAACTATATAACATTCTGGAAAAGGCAAAACTGTAGATACAGTAAAAAAACAGTGATTGCCAGAGGTTGGGGATGGGGGATGATCAGGCAGAGCACAGAACATTTTTAGGGCAGTGAAATTACTCCATATGATAGTACTATGGTGGATACACATCACCATGCATCTGTCTAAATCCATAGAATGTATAACAAGAGTGAACCCTAATGTAAACTATGGACTTTAGATGATAATGACTTAGTGTAGGTTCATCAAGTAGCAAACATACCACTCTGATGGGAGGTGTTGATAGTGGGGTAGCCATGCATGTGGTGGGTGGCAGAAATATATGGGATATCTCGGTATCTTTCATTCAACTTTGCTGTGAACCTTAAAATGTGTGTGTGTTTGTGTGTGTGTGTGTGAGAGATGCTATCAACTCTGTAATATTTGAAATAATATAGAGAAGCAGAGGTGAGTGCTATCCAAAAATCATTGCAATTTTCCTTGGAAGTCTTTTGTGCTTAACGGTGTAGAGTGTAAGAATTTGATATTCTATGACCTGTTACCAGATCTCAAAATGAACCTCACTGTGAAAACCTAGGAAGTTGTCATTTCCCAGTCCACAACCGGGTTAGCTCTTTCCTGGGTAAAAAATAGAAAGCTTTCCCTTGTTCTAAATAGAGTTTACTCTCTTGGAGCAAAGGTAGTTAAACTTTTGCTTTTCCAAGACCTTTAATGAGTAAACCGTATGTCAGTGAAGTATAATAATTCAGTAACTACCACCCTTAGAGGGCGCTGTGTTGCCTTCGGTGCCACCCAAGTCAACTTCTCCCTCATCACAGCCCTGCGGAACTAGCTTGCTGGGCATGCTTTCTTTCCCAGTCTCAGTCCCCAGAATTTTGAACACCCTGCTTTTTACATGGTTTTCCTTACTGTTAAGAGAACATAATCACAGCAAGATAACAATTCTACAAAACCAAAAGAACCTAACCAAACTAACACCAGATAGAAGGTACACATTGTCTTTACTGAAAGAAAGAAAGAAAAGAAAGAAAGAAAAGAAAGAAAGAAAGAAAGAAAGAAAGAAAGAAAGAAAGAAAAGAAAAGAAAAGAAAAGAAAAGAAAAGAAAAGAAAAGAAAAGAAAAGGACCATTACTCTATGTATTTATAGCTGCTGCTAACGTCTTCATATTCCTTTTGAAACACGCTGGTGAATTTCAAACACCCTACCCCAAAGTATGGCACCCTGACATACTGAATATTTCAAGCTGAAGGAATGTGAGAAAACAGCAGAAACAGGAAGGTCTCTCTGACCTTCACTTGTCCTCCCCTGAAGCAGGATGTAAAAATCTCATGTGAAAGGTATCCACCCTATACCCAGAAAAAGGAATAACCTTATCTCTGAAGACACAGGGACACAGAAGAATTTGAACAGATAGGTTTGCTAAGTTTCCCCAAGTTTATTACCATTAGATCACACCATTTTTTCCCACTCATATTTCTCCACGACTATCTGTTCTTGATCAAACCAGCTATAAAAAACCACTCAAGTTTGGCTGGGTATAGTGGCTCATGCCTATAATCTCAACTCTTTGGGAGGCCAAGGCAGGAGGATCAATTGAGGCCAGGAGTCCAAGGCTAGCCTGGGAAACACTGCAAGGCTCCATCTCAAACAAAAATTTTAAAATATTAAAAAATAAATTTGAGTTTAACTGTGTCTTTGAATCTTCATTTCCCTATGAAGGCTCCTGTGTCACATAAAACTTATATTAAATACATTTGTATGTTTTTCCTTTTGTTAATCTGTCTTTTGCTACAGGGGCCTCAGTCATGAAGCTAGGATTTTATTTATGCTCCCAGGTTGGGAGGGAGAAGAAATGCTATTGAGCACCTACAGTCTTTAGAATGGAATTGTAGCAATGGAGCTAACAGATTTTTTTGCCAGGCTGTGTGTGATCCTGGGGGACAGGGCCCTGTCTTTTCCTGTTCATGTCTGAAATGATATGGGTCAGTGTCGACACCCAAATCTCACATCAACTCGGAATCCCTAATGTTGGAGGTAGGGCCTGGCGGGAAGTGATTGGATCATTGTGGTGGATCCTTCATGAATAGTTTAGCACCATCTGGTTGGTGCTGTTCTTGTGAGAGAGTTCTCATGAGATCTGGTTGTTTAAAGTGTGTAACACTTCACCACCCCGCCCCCTCCACCCTACCCTTGCTCTTGCTCCTGCTCCTACCATGTGAGAGGTCTCGCTTCCCCTTTGCCTTCCACCATGATTGTAAGTTTCCTGAGGTTCCCCCCAGGAACCAAGCAGATGCCAGCATCATGCTTCCTATATAGCCTGCAAAACTGTTAGCCAATTAAACATCTTTTCTTTATAAATTACCCAGTCTCAGGTATTTCCTTATAGCAATGCGAGAACGGCCTAATACCAGGTCCTTGCTTCAGTGTGTGCTGCAGATTGTTAGCCACATAAATCTATGCTGAGTCAATTTTACTTCTTCCAGAATGTCTGTAAACTAACCCACATTTGATGGTAAATAAGAAAACAATGACGTGAAAAACAAAAACTGTTAGACAGGTGGTGATTGAGAAAGATGATAACTAAAATGTTATCTCAAGAGGAGAAGGGAGTGGCTGGCCAGGGCTTCCTTAGAGTGAGGACAACTTGTACTGGAACCCATTTTCATCCCTAAAAGAAAAATCCACAGTACTGCGGAATGACAGAGCTGGAAAAGGCTATTCAGATCCTCTTGAGTCAACCCTCTTATTTTACAGTTGCGAAGAGAAGTTCATAGCTGGAAGTAACGTGCCTATGTTCTCTCAGCTAATGAGAGATGAAAGCAAGACAACGAATTATTTTATCCTCACCTCACCATGGGTCTCAACTGCTCCACGTGGTGGTGGCCACTTCTCTGGTCCCAGCATCCAGAATAGACCTGGCTTGACAGGAGACAGAGTTTCTTGAAAAACCAAGCCCCACCTCAGAGTTCATGTCAAAACCACTTGCTTATTTCCAGGGCGAAGGTTGCTGGGTCTCTGTCCAGCATCAGTGAGAAATAAGGAGCTGGTGGTGTTATTGTCATTTGCATTTTTCCCAGACACATGGATATGGGAGACTTCCATCCCAGTCCAAAGCCCCTACCAAGGACAGGTCATGAGGGGGCCCAGTTCCTCAAAATACTTCCTTTAGGTCTTTCAAGGATTCTTGGCCCCAGAGTTTCCAAAAGACTTAGATGACTGGAAACACTTTGGTGATGTGATGCAAGTCAAATTAGGAGTTAGCACAAGGAGAGATGTTCCATGCAAAAGTACAATACCAGAATCCCAGAGTGAGGTAGGCATGACCATCAGCAGAAATCAGTAATCCTATCACACTGCCTAATCAGGTGGCTTTTTCACGTGGTACTTCAAATGTGCATGTCAAACACCTACAAACACTTCAGTTGTACAGTAACTGCAACCCACAAGATGTTATTATTTTATAGATGCTAAGGCAAAAAAGTAAGTGCATACTGATTTCATTCATGTATTCAATCACCTATTCAACCCTGCATTAATTAGATATTTATCAGCCGGGCACAGTGGCTCATGCCTGTAATCCCAATGCTTTGGGGGGCTGAGGCAGGAGGGTCACTTGAGGCCAGGAGTTCAAGATGAGCCTGGGCAACATAGATTTCATCTCCAGGAAAAAATTTAAAAATTAACTTGGCATGGTGGTGCGCACCTGTAGTCTTAGCTACTCAGGAAGCTGAGGCAGGAGGATTGCTTGAGCTCAGGAGTACAAGGCTGCAGTGAGCTATGCTTGCACCACTGCACTCCAGCCTGGGTGACATAGCAAGACCTTGTCACTTAAAAAAAAAAAAAAAAAAAAGATATTTATTAAGTGACTCATATTACAAGCATTGGGCTTGAAGATGGTTGCATAAATGAATTAAAAAAATCCTTTCCTCATTTAGTTCCAATTCCTGGCAGGGTAATAGAGAAGAAAAACAAATTACTATGATGCAATGAGAAAAGAGCTCTAGTGGAGAAGCATGACTGCAAGATCAAGGGAGAACAGAGGAGCGAGGGAATCCTCTCTGACACGTGTGGGTGTTCATTCAATCAGAGTTCTCACGCCAAAGACTCACTAGTGGCTCATTTCATAAACTTACAGCCACAAAATTTTCTCTCTTCAATGGCGAAACCTCCAAGAACATTAACTCCAAATTTCCCTGGTTGGTACTTAGTACACTTGTAGAATTAAATCTTGCCTCCCCCTCCCTCATCGTCCTCCCCTTTAACCTATCAAGGCTTTTAGTTTATCTTGTTAGCTATAAGAAAATGCCCTTGCAAATTAGCAAGAGTCCAACTCTTCTCCAGTTGACAAGAAGAGCTTTTAAAGATGGCAATCTATATATTTTTTCAAGTTAGAGAATTTTAGAACAAAAGGGGAAGTTAGAGGTACCTTGGACCAACTTCTCTGTTTTTAGACAAAGAAACTGAAACCTATACTAATTGAATATACTAACTGAATTGAAATTGAAATAACCAAGCTCATAAAAATAGTACTAGAAGATACTTACTACTTTAATTATTGTGATCACTGAAAGAATCACAGTCACTACCGTTTAGTCACTGAAGATTTCAGACCCAACTCACTGTCTCTCCAATACTACTCCTGCCATAATTTTGGGGGATTTTGATACCCAATATAGGTGATATGTTCAACCCATTAGCTTGTCAATGTTTGGCTCTTCATCAACAAGGATCTTGTCCTCCTCCCCGTAGCCACACACCTCCATGGTCACACCCTAGTACCAACAAATGCATCCCATTCAAACCCCCAGTTTCCAGCATCCTACTCTCCTACCACCAGCTCACACCCTCTTCTACCCTAACTCCAACAACGTTTGACCCTTCTGGCTTCTCATTTTTATTGTCCAGGATTTTGTTCTTAGACCTCTTCTCTACCTGTCATTCCTTTGATGACCTCAGTCTATTGGCTTTTTGGGATACTAGACTATGCCACCCCAAAATATGCCTCTCAAAGGGTTGCTGAGCTGAAGGCAATTAAGAAGAAGCAGTTGCAGGAAAGCGCTCTGCCCTCCTTCAATTTGCCTAAAAGCAAAACATAGATTTACAAATACTAAAGCTACCCGGCCCCCACATCCCCTTCTACCAAGGAGAACAAAGGTTGACCAGTGGAGACAACTTTAGACCCTTCTGGGCTGAAGATGGCACCAGGGAAATCTACATTAACAAGCTTTACTCACCAGAGTTTATCTGAAGGTCATTTGCCTTCCTATAAATTGCCACCCATGGAGCATTAAAGTCCTTTTCCTTTGTCTCTTGTCACATCCCTAAAAATGTACTGTTCTTTGTTCAATTTTCTACATGAAGCTCAAATTCAAAGCCACTTTTTTTGAGATTTATTCATTCCATGGGTATCTCCCATGAATATATGAAATAAACATGTTAACAAATTTCTGTTTGTTTTTCTCTTGTTAATCCATTTCTTGTTACAGGGATTCATTCCAACTGAGAATTTATGAGCAGCTGGGAGTATCAGTGCTGACAGCTCTTAACTGATGCCCTCTGCAGGAATTGCCTGTGGCTCAAAAAAAAGCCACCTTGCCCAGTGTCTTAGCCCAACCCAATGACGGGTCAATATGGAGGTATCAATGCCTGGCCCCTTGGCAACCACTTTGAAGGGTGATCCAAGCTTCAGAGCTTCTCCAGCATTGCAGGATCTGTGGAGGCCCCTATTGCATCTGCATTTCATTCCCTCCACTACTGGTGATACTGAGAGTGCATCCCTGTAAACTGCCTGCACTCAAATCTCCTTCTCAAAAACCTCAGTCTGCAACATGAGGATGAAGGGAGGGTGAGGCCAATCTTGAGACTCTCAAATAGGGAGAGGGGGTGACTGTGAGTGGCAGGATGAACAAGGACAAGGTCAGGATTCTTTCTAAGAATCCACATGCTCTGAGGTTCCCTTTCACCCCAGGACACAAAGAATTCTGAGGTTGTACTCGCTGTAGAACTCATGCTGTTAATATGCTCCAAGGAAAGAGAGGACAAAAATTAGCTTTTCTGTCCCAAGATCTTCTAGGAGTTTTCATTTTTATGGTGAATCCTTAACAAACGCTGGATAGGCACTGTAATAGACTATAGTTGACCCTTGAACAACCTGGGTGTGAACTGAGTAGGTCCACTTATATGTGGATTTTCTTCTGCCTCTGCCACTCCTGAGACAGCAAGTACCAACCCCTCCTTTTCCTCCTCCTCCCACCCTACTTAACATGAAGACAACAAGGATGAAGACTTTTATGAAGATCCACTTCCACTTAATAAATAGTAAAACATTTTCTCTTTCTTATGATTTTCTGAATAACATTATCTTTTCTCTAGCTTATTTTTTGTAAGAATATTGTATGTAATACATGTAACACACAAAATATGTGTTCATTGGTTGTTGATTTTATTGGTAAGGCTTCCAGACACAGTAGACAATTAGTAATTAAGTTTTGGAGGAGTCAAAAGTTATATATGAAGACCTCAAACTATAAGAACCCTAGAGGAAAGCCCTGGAAAAACCATTCTGGACATGGGTCTTCAGAAAGAATTTATAACAAAGCCCTCAAAAACAATTGCAACAAAATAAAATTGACAAGTGGGACCTAATTAAACTAAAGAGCTTCTACACAGCAAAGGAAACTATCAACAGAGTAAACAGACTGGAAGAAAATATTCACAAACTATGCAGCTGACAAAGGTCTAATATCTGGAATCTATAAAGGAACTTAAACAATTCAGCAAGCAAAAAACAAATAACCCCATTAAAAATGGGCAAAGGACATGGACACTTCCTAAAAGAAGACATACAAATGGCCAAGAAACATGAAAAAATGAGTATCATCACTAATCATCAGAACCATGCAAATTAAAACCACAACCACAGTGAGATACCATCTCATACCAGAATGGCTATTATTAAAAAGTCAGACTACAGCAGATGTTGGTGAGGCTGTTGAGAAAAGGAAATGCTTATACATTGTTGGTGGGAATGAACATTAGTTCAGCCACTCAACAATGTCAGTTGGAAAGCAGTTGAGAGATTCCTCAAAGAACTTAGAATCACCATTTGACCCAGAAATCCCATTACCAGGTATATATCCAAAAGAAAATAAATCATTCTACCAAAAAGACACACACTTGCAAATTCATCACAGCACTATTCACAATAGCAAAGAAACTGAATAAATCCAGGTGTCCATCAACAGTGGATTGGATAAAGAAAATACAGTACATATACACCGTGGAATTCTATGCAGCTATAAAAAAGAATAAAAGTATGTCCTTTGCAGCAACACAGATGCAGCTGGAGGCCATTATCCTAAGCAAATTAACACAGGAACAGAAAATCAAATACCACATGTTCTCACTTACAAGAGAGAGCTAAACATCGGGTACTCATGGATATAAAGATGGCGACAACAGACAATGGAGACCACCAGACAGGGGACCGAAGGAAGATGGCAAGAATTGAAAATTTGTTGGGTTGGTCAGCCATTGTGACTCATGCCTGTAATCTCAGCACTTTGGGAGACCAAGGCAGGCAGATTGCTTGAGCTCAGGAGTTCAAAACCAGCCTAGGTAACACGGCAAAACCCTGTCTCTACAAAAAATACAACAATTACCCAGGTGTGGTGGCATGCACCTGTAGTCTCAGCTACTCAGGAACTGAGGTAGGGCAATCCCTTGAACCCGGGAGGTCGAGGCTGCAGTGAGCCAAGATCATGCCACTGCACTCCAGCCTGGGCAACAAGTGAGACCCTATCTCAAAAAAAAGGTGGTGGGAGGGAGGGAGAAAGGAAGGAAGGAAGGAAGGAAAGAAGGAAGGAAGGAAGGAAGGGAGGGAGGGAGGGAGGGAGGAAGGGAGGGAGGAAGGAAGGAAAATACGAAGGAAAAAGGAAGGAAGGAAGGAAGGAAGAAGGAAGAAGGAGGAAGGGAGGGAGGGAGGGAGGGAGGGAGGGAGGGGGGAGGGAGGGAGGGAGGAGACGGAAGGAAGGGGAGGGAGGGGAGGAAGGAAGGAAGGAGGAGGGAAGGGAGGGAGGGGAGGGAGGGGGAGGGACGGGGGGGGGAGGAAGAGGGAAGGAAGGAAGGAGAGGAAGGAAGGAAGGAAGGAAGGAAGGAAGGAAGGAAGGAAGGAAGAAAAACAAACTGTTGGGTAGTATTCTCAGTACCTGAGAGACAGGATCATTCATACTCCAAACCTCAGCATCACACAGTATACCCAGGTAACAAATTTTCACTTGCACTCCTGTATTGACAATAAAAAATTGAAAAAGAAAAAAAAAAAAAGATACACATAGATTTTTCACTGTGCAGGTGGTCAGCATCCCAAACCTCAATTTGTTCAAGGACCAACTGTGTACTATTGTCAAAGTCTTTTCCAGATCTTCCTAACCAGGACCTCCCTCCCAGATGTTACAAGAAAAACCTGGGACTATAACATCCCCCTCCCCAAAACTGGGAAGGAACAGAGAGACCAAAAAAACGACTTCGACAAGTCCAGGTTGGTGACTAGATGAGTTTATTAGGACTTACATACAGGGTACTCCTAGATGATAGCACGACAGCTCTGGAGATGTCCACCACCTCCCATCTCTCAACTGCCTTTAAGATAATTTTCTGGTTCTTTGCCTACTGTGTTTGGGTAATGAGACTGTTTTTCTTGGTAGGTTCTCAGATACGCTCAGTTTCGGTTCCCAGGTACACCTGCTTCTCTGCTAGGCACCATGGCCTTAGCTCACCACTTGACCTTCAAGGTTCAAGCAGCCAATATAAATCCTTAAGTAACCTGGTGAGGAAAGTAGCATGCTATACCAGAAGTCCCTGAGGGAGAAATACACTTCCATCCCCAGGTTTGGCCTTGTGACTTTCTTGGCCAATGAAACACGAGTGAAAGTGACATGTGCCACTTAAGAAAAGTTGTAAGGGCTATTGTGGTTCCACTTTCTCTCTTTTAAACTCTTTACTAAATCAGTAATATTCCAGATTAGGGGCTGCTCCTTTAGCCTGCATTCTGGAGAGACATATTAAAACTGACTCTCAAAGATCATGTCATGTGAATGAGAAATAACCCTTTGTTCTAAGCCACTGAGGTTTTGCAGTTATTTACTGTTTCAGTATACTTTAGCCTCAGCATACTAATACAGTCACCTAGAGCAGGGGTCAGTAAATTCTGGAAAGGGACAGAAAGTAAATACTTAAAGATCTGCAGGCCATACAGTTCTGTCACAACTACTCAACTTTGCCATTGAAGTGCAAAAGCACAGGGAGATAATATGTAGAGAAGTGAGCATGGCTATGTTCCAATAAAACTTTATTCACAAAAACAACCACCAGCCATAGTTAGCCAATCCTTCATGCAGATACTTAAGTAGTTTGGCTGTTTGCTAAAAACTCTGCAGGCAATTCCCTAAATCCATATCTTCACTAATTTTATCCACCCAGCATTACTTCTTAAGTTTTGCATTAAAGATGACAGAGAATGAACTTTGTTATATAAGTTTGTAGAGCCTATTTATTTAAGTAAGACTTAAGTGGATGAAAAGCACAGGATGGCAGATTTAATATTTCTTGATGGAAATAAGAAAAAAAAACTAGAAATGATATCCCCAATTGCATACTCTTCAAAAGCAATTGAGAAGGCATGGAGGAAGAGAATCAGGGAGAAAAGACAAAAAGCTGAATTTAAAAGGGGTAAAAAGAAGAGAAATGGAAACGCAAAGAGAAATAATCCATCTGTGACAGAAACTTGAATGAAGCTGGAATTCCTGTATCTGGCTGTTTTCAGCACCAAGGCCAGATAGCATGCTTGTTCCTCTACTGCCACCCTCAGTTCTTTCAGGATTCTGGCTCTATTGTTGCAATTTGCGCTAATGGTTTAAATTGCCCAGGTTGCAACTCCAAGGAGTGCTTTTTCCATTTTTTATTTTAGCCAAATCTTGCTAAAACCCACGGAGGCTCAAGAATGGTAGGACTTGAATAAATGATGTTGTTGAATGACAGGGGAAGAGGACAAATCAAAGATTGAGAATAAACTGGGGCCAAAGTTAGTGTTGGGAGTGAGGAGACACTAAGCAGAGGTGGGGATTCCAGGAACAGGGATTTTGGAGACCGTCTATTTGTGTCAATTATGGAGCTGAGTTTGCATGCGGCTGCAGAATTCCACAAAAGTGCTAAAGTAAATCCATAGATATTAATTGATGGCTGGCATCTGGAGGTGTAGAATGAAAGCAAAATTATGGCACAAACAGCTCTGGGGAGATATGGGCCCGGCTGTGACTCTTGCATTTTATCACACTTTGTCTTGGAATCAGGGGTAATAAAATCACAGAAATCTAATTTTTTCACCTATTAGTGAAATCCGCTCTATCATTGCATTATGGTTGTATATTCAAGAGTCCATCTACATTGAAAGCAATTTGAAGCAAAAATAAGTCTTTTTCATCCTTCTAAACCCAGTACTCATTAAAGTAGCTTCCTAAGAGTGAACCCTCAGTGAGGTCATGTTAAATTGATTATTTTCAATGGTAAAAATAAAAATTTTCAAAATGTGGGAAGATGTCAATTCACTGGAGTGAAGATCAAGAACACTTTGTCCCTGGAAACTCTCAGAGCTTGCCATCTATTTTCCATGCCTCCAATCTAAAGCTATCCTTCATTTCTATTCATTGTTTGAATTCCTGTACTCATCAACAGAGTTCAAAGCAAATGGTCAAGGCTTTGCTCTAATCACTGCAGTTATAAGATGCATTGAGTTTGACCTGGACCCCAGGCTGAGATTCAGACTGCAGCAACTATAAGTCTTTTCCAGTTGATGTGTTGCCTGAGAGGAGACAGACTGAATATGCAATATCCATTGTCACCCTCCTGTGACATCTTCTTTGGGAAAATCAGCCCTGGTCCAGCAGTGGAAAATGGACTATGCACTTTCCAGATGTCAATTATGATATACAACATCTAAGCCATTCAGAAGATGAAATCCTTTTGCTTCTGAAAATAAGACCGTACATATTAGTAGTGGGCTAAGTTGTCAAGGTAACAAAAAGAACACAAAAACTAGGAGAATCAAGTGGAACAGTTTGCTTCAAGACACAGCTACACCAGGCCAGGCATGGTGTCTCATGACTGTAATCCCAGCACTTTGGGAAGCTGAGGTGGGAGGATCACTTGAGCCCAGGAGTTCAAGACCATTCTGGGCAACATAGGGAAACCTTGTCACTACAAAGAATAAAAAAATTAGCCAGGCAGAGTGATAATGTGCCTGTAGACACAGCTACTTGGGAGGCTGAGGAGGAAGGGTCACTTGAGCTGGGGAGGTTGAGGCTGCAGTGAGACACGATGGTGCCTCTGCACTCCAGCCTTGGAGACAGAGTGAGACCCTGTATCAAACAAAAAGAGAGAAAAAGAAAAGAGAGAGAGAGGAAGGAAGGAAGGAAGGAAGGAAGGAAGGAAGGAAGGAAGGAAGGAAGGAGAAAGAAAGAGAAAGAAAGAAAGAAAGAAAGAAAGAAAGAAAGAAAGAAAGAAAGAAAGAAAGAAAGAAAGAAAGACTGAGAAGGGAAGAAGGGAGGGAGGGAGGGAAAGAAAAAAGAAAGAAAAGAAAAGAAAGACAAAGGAAGAAGGGAGGGAGGGAAAGAAAAAGGAAAGAAAGAAAGAAAAGAAAGAAAGAAAGAAAGAAAGAAAGAAAGAAAGAAAGAAAGAAAGAAAGAAAGAAAGAAAGAAAGAAAGAAAGAAAGAAAGAAAGAAAGAAAGAAAGAAAGAAAGAAAGAGAAAGAAAGAAAGAAGAAAGAAAGAGAAAGAAAGAAAAGAGAGAGAGAAAGGAAAGGAAGGAAAGAAAGGAAAGAAAGAGAGAGAAGGAAGGAAGGAAGGAAGGAAGGAAGGAAGGAAGGAAGGAAGGGACACCTTATATTGTGTAGTATGCGGGTAATAAGAGGAAATAGCTATTCCTGCTCTGTTCCCAACTAAAGAATACCTAAGCTTTGCTTTACTCCTGTGATTGAGGAAACTTCACTTGGCAAACCCAGGCAAATCTCTCATTCCTTAAGTCTGAGGTCGCTTCTTCCAGGACCACCTTTCTGACCCTCTCTCCCACACTCCCAAGGTTGGCTACATGCTTCCTCTCTGTCCACATTGACCTCATCATATTGTATTTAACAGATTTATTGACCCCTCTGACTCCTGCACCATCCTATGAATTCCTTCAGGGCAGGAACCATTTCTTAATTGCCTCTGTCACTTCAACCCAAGCACCTAGTAGATTCTCATCAAGTGTTTGTAAATGAATTTGTCATTCATTGATTGTGAGTCAGATAAATCACAAATTCAATTCTAAGAAAGATGGCACCATCTCAGACCTGCTAGTCAATTAAACTATGGGAAAAAGCAAAACAGCCCCACAGGCTTTTCCATTGTCATGGGCTATATGGGGGTCCCATGGACATCCCAGACACTGGGGAAAGAAAGTCAGAGGAAGCCATGCAGTGCAGCCATGGACATTGATTGTCCTTCTGTCTTCATACTCCTGGGGTGTCCCTTGGAGTTCCTGAGCGACTTCACAGTAGTTTGGGGCCACAGGAGGAGCCATTTGGAGATTGCTTCTGTGCCAGCTTGCTTCAAGGTCACAGTGACCTTGAAACAAACTTCTTATACATTCTGTTGACTCAAAGGATAATTGTTGTATAATCCTTAAACCTGGAGATCCTTTAGACATTTAAAGGCACAGAAACATTCTGGTATAGTCATATGACGTGAATTATTTGGTCAATTCTGATTATTTCTTCTCAAGACAACACTTTGCTTCAAACCCCATTTGTGGTGACCTTTCAGAAGGGTAACAGGATACGGGCATTACTCACAGCACAGTAGTCTCCTCTTATCCACAGGGGATACGTTCCAAGTCTCCCTGTGGATGCCTGAAACCCTAAATAGAACACAATCCTATATATGCTATTTTTTTAATACACACATCCCTATGATAAAGTTTAATTTATAAACTAGGCACAGTAAGGGATTAGCAACAATAGCCAGTACACTATTCGTGCTTTGGGGTCATTATTAAGTAAACTAAGGGTGACAAACACAAGCAATGCGACAACAGGACAGTTGATCTGATAACCAAGACAGCTACTAAGTGACCAAAGGGATCGCTGGACTGAGGGATGAGTCACACCCTTAGCAGGATGGAGCAGGATGACGCAAGATTTCATCATGCTACTCAGAACGGCGTGACATTTAAAACTGATGAATTGCTTAGTTCTGGAGTTTTCCATTTAATATTTTCAGACTGTGGTTGACTGAGGGTAAATGAAACCACAGAAAGAGAAAACATAAATACGCCCGGACTATTGTATTCTTGCTTTCTCTCTCTACCAAATCAATAGATGTGAACTGGCGTCCATGTGCATTCTCTTACTGAGTTAACCAGGCTTGCAGATTTCTAGAACGTTGGTACAAACAACAGGGTATTATTTCTAAGGGAGCAAAATGAACATACACATATGCATAAGTATAGATATATCCATTGAGTCTTCCCTTGAGTCATCATTATTTGTTTAAAAAGAAAAAAAGATAAAATCAGATTCAGGTTGCAAGCCCTTGGTACTCCACTAAGCTACATATTCACTTAGTAAAGACCAAGAGGGTGAATTACTTTCAATGGGTAGTATGCTCATGACAAGATTATCAAAATTCCAGCACCATTTACACTCTTTATTGTTTTGTTTTAAGGACGTATTTTTCACAGGGAAGACACACACAGCATTGATTATCAGTTTTCTGATTCAAACATCAGTTTGTTTATCTTTTGGCTCAGAGAGAGAAATAGGTCGGTAGTTAACATGCTGAAATCTGAAGCGTATCACATGCTGTTGTGCAAATAGTAGATATTCAGTAACTACCTATTGAAAGGGTAAAAACATTTTCAGTAAAGAGTCAGTTGTTTTCCTGAAATTACAGTTTAATGCCGTCAAAAGCACAACACCGATTTTAAAGTGAATATATTACATGTTTATAAAGTAAACATGTATATTCTACTCTGTAATTGTTTAGTTCTGTTACTGTTTAAGTCATTTTCTTTCTAAGCCAAGACTCTTATCTGATAACCAAGCTTGCAGAGTCAAGTAAATGGACTTCCCTTTCTGCCAATAAGGGAGTTACCTCACCCTCTACAGGGAAAACCGGAAAACGTTCCGGCTGTAAAACAAAATGTAGTAAGGTAACAGGTCTACAGTGGCCAAAAATGATGAAGAAACTTCAACCAGAAAGGTAAGAATGAGCTGGTAATGCTAGACAGCTCTACAGGGTTTTATTTGTCTTTGCAAACAAAAGGCTACGGTCTTAACGACCACATGAGTAACAGTTGAGGCCTGGAGTGTTTCTGAGGAAAAGGAGATGCAGCTGAGGCTCCCGAGTCAAGAAAGGCACCCTAAAGTTTTTCCCCTCTGCAAAGGGTATACTGAACACTGCCATCCAAAAGAGGGAAAGAGGCCGGGCGTAGTGGCTCACGCCTGTAATCCCAGCACTTTGGGAGGCCGAGCTGGGTGGATCGCTTGAGGCCAGGAGTTTGAGAGCAGCCTGGGCAACATGACTAAACCAGATCTCTATCAAAAATACAAAAATTAGCCAGTCTGTTAATCCAGTCCCCCAAATAAATAAATAAACACATAAAAGAGGCATAAACCGCTATATTCAATTGTCTGGAGATGTCTAAGCCAAAAATCTAACAACAACAAAAAGTGCTGCCAAGCTGGTAATATCCTTGGTAGAAGGAAATTAAAATCTGTTCTGGAGATTGTATAAGATTCCCACCCAAAAAACCTGCTTAAGTTCACCTTTCAAAATCTACAAATGAAAAAAGAAACTCTAATGAAATCGGTCTACACAACACATGATGGGAAGAACTCAGGTAATGGAATTATCAGAGATTTTTTTTTAAAGTATGTTTAAATTAAAAGCAAAATTGGCTGGCTGTAAAACTAATGACACATAGAAAAGGATTAAAAGATTTTATTAAAGGCTAATAAGGATTAAAAGACAAAAGATTTGAAAAGAAAACAGAATTTATGTAAATGAAAATGTAGTTATTGAAACCAACACTCAATGGAAATGTTAAGGAGAATATTAGACACAGCTGAAGAAATAATTAATAAGCAGTAACTTAAATCTAAGGAAGTTGCACAGAAGGCAAGATAGAGAATCAAAGTGAAAAACACCATGAAAAAGAAGTTAAGAAATGTGGAAAAGAGAATGAGAAGGTCTAATGTAGTTCTAATATGAGTTTTAGAAAGAGAAAGTAGAAAAAACTTCAGGAAAAAAAATTCAAAGAGACAATAATATATTAAGTTTTCTCAGAAATGACAATAACTGAACACTCTTCGTTTCAAGAAGAAAAGCCCAAACAGGATTAACAAACTTTTTCCCATTCCCAGCAGAGGAAAGTTGCATTCAATAAGTTGTGCTACAATAATTGGTTGTTCTTTTGGAAAAATAAAATAAAATGAGATCCCTATCCCACACAGTTTTCAAAATTCAGCTACAGGTAGGTTAAAAAATAAAAGAAGAAAATAAAACATTTAAAACATTTAGAAAAATATTGGAAAATAGCTTTATGATCTCATGGTATGAAAAATTTTATAAAACAGAAAAATGTTCAAGTAATTAATGAATGTTTTGTTAATCGAAAATAACTTTTTTTTTTTTTTTTTTTAAGATAGGCTGGAATGCAGCAGCACTCCCAGACTCAAGGGAGCCTCTCACCACAGCCTCACCAGTAACTGGAACTACAGGTGCATGCCACCATGCCTGGCTATAATGTTTTTTGTATTTTTTGTAGAGATGAGGTCTCACTATGTTGCCCAGGCTGGTCTTGAACTGTTGGGATCAAGCAATCGGCCCACCTCCCAGAGTGCTGGGATTATAGGCGTGAGCCACTGTGGCCAGCCTAAAAGATAGCATTTAAAAATCAAAAGATAAGCCACAGATTGGGAGAAAAAAGATTCATGGCCAAATATTATAAAGAACTCCTATAAATCATTAACAACGTAAGCAACCTAAGAAATAAGGAAAAAAGATATAATTCTCAGAACAAGGAAACTGAATGGCCAGTAAATATATAAAAAGATGCTCAATCTCAGTTACAACCAGGGAAATTCCTATTGAAACATTAAGTTATTCTATTCACACTCAGCAGATTGGAAAAAACACAAAATTCTGATGATACATTTTAGTGAGAGAATCAGCAAGGGAACGCTGCTAGTGGAACCTATCAATTGGTATTAATACAATCACTTTAGAGAACAATTTGGCCACATCTAGTGAAGATGGGTGTACCCTATAACCCAGCAATCCTATTGCTACATATATATTCCTAAAGAAATTATTTTCTAAGGAGATGTGGATAATTATAAAATAATATTTAATACAATATTTTTGAAACTGAGAAAAATTTTGAAATAAGCAATATAAGAATGGCTGAAAGATGTTTTGATTTACTCACCCAATGAATAACAACCATTGGTGAAAGTGAATAGAGCCAGATCTGTTAACATGGATAAATCTAAAACACATATTGCTGGCTGGGCGCGGTGGCTCACGCCTGTAATCCCAGCACTTTGAGAGGCCGAGGCTGGTGGATCACGAGGTCGGAAGATCGAGACCACATCCTGGCTAACATGGTGAAACCCGGTCTCTACTAAAAATACAAAAACAAAATTAGCCGGGCGTGGTGGCGGGCGCCTGTAGTCCCAGCTACTCCGGAGGCTGAGGCAGGAGAACGGCGTGAACCTGGGAGGCGGGGCTTGCAGTGAGCCGAGATGGCGTCACTGCATTCCAGCCTGGGCGACAGAGCGAGACTCTGTCTCAACAACAACAACAGACATATTGCCAAACAACAATAAAAGTGTTTTTGAACCTTTTGAAATAAAGAATATGTATATTATGATACAATTTATATAAAAATTAAAGCTGGAGAGAGGTTGGGTGCAGTGGCACACGCCTGTAACCCCAGCACTTTGGGAGGCCGAGGAAGCCGGATCATTTGAGGTCTGGAGTTCGACACTAACCTGGCCAACATGGTGAAATCTTGTCTCTACTAAAAATACAAAAATTAGCAGGCCGTGGTGGCGCATGCTTGTAATCCCAGCTACTCGAAAGGCTGAGGCAGGAGAATCACTTGAACTCAGGAGGCAGAGGTTGCAGTGAGCCGAGATGGTACCACTGCACTCCAGCCTGGGCGAAAGAGGAAGACACCATCCCAAAAACAAAACAAAAAATAGGAATGGCTGAAAAATTTTTGGATTTATTCCAAAATTAATGACAGCAACCATCAGTGAAAGTGAATGAAATAGAACCAGATCTGCCTAAATGGATATCTAAAAAACATATTGCTAAATAGCAATAGAAGTGTTTGAACTTTTCGAAAGCAGGGATATGTATATTAATGATACAATTTATATAAAAACTAAAACATGCCAAAGATAGCATAATTTTTTAAGGCTGTGTGTGTGTGTGTGTATAGTAAAAGTATAAAAACTGGAGATGGGGGGCCGGGCACGGTGGCTCAAGCCTGCAATCCCAGCACTTTGGGAGGCCAAGGTGGGCGAATCACAAGGTCAGGAGTTCAAGACCAACCTGGCCAATATGGTGAAACCCTGTCTCTACTAAAAATACAGAAATTAGCCGGGCATGGTGGCAGGTGCCTGTAATCCAAGCTACTCTGGAGGCTAAGGCAGGAGAACTATTTGAACCTGGGAGGTGGAGGTGGAGGTTGCGGTGAGCCAAGTTCATGCCACTGCACTCCAGCCTGGGTGACAGAGCAAGACTCCATCTCAAAAAACAAACAAACAAAAATACCTGGAGAGGGAAGGAGGGTGGGAGGTAGGTTTCACAAGGGGCTTCAATTAGAGTTGTAATAATCATCTTCTTATATCAGATGATCAGTACATTAGGTATTCATAATACTATCACCTATACTTTTTAATGTATCTATGTCATAATGTTGAAAACTCAAAAATATCCAAATATCTTTAAATACCCACATTCTTTTTTCTTTTAATGAAATACATGCTATGGTGAACCATAAGCACATCCCAATATCCATGTCTTTTAAGATGAAACTTTAAAACACTTTCTAAGTTGTGCTGAAGAATAGGCTGGTATATATGCCTAGGCCTGGTGAAAATCTCAGGAACAGAGCAGATACTTCTGCAACTGCTTGGGTTGTTAGTAAATGAACTATTTCTAACATTAAATCATTTGATATTGAAAAAATATATGTTATAAAAAAATGAGATCATGGCTTTTGCAGGAACATGGAAGGAGCTGAAGGCCATCATCTTCAGCAAACTAACGCAGGAACAGAAAAATAAATACCGCATCTTCTCACTTATAAGTGGGAGCTAACTATGAGAACTCATGGACACAAAAGAGAGTAACAACATACACTGAGCCCTATGTGAGGGTGGAGAGTGGCAGGAGGGAAAGGATCAGAAAAATTATCTATTGGGTACTAGGCCTACTGCCTGGGCAACAAAATAATCTGTACAACAAACCAACAAACCCCCATGACATGAGTTTACCGATATAACAAACCTGCACGTGTACCCCAGAACCTAAAATAAAATACATTACTTATATTAAGGAAATTTTGGGTTTATACATTTAGATGACTTAAATCTTCCAGGTCCCCACCCTGCAATGGTAAAATAGAAATGGAACATTTTAAACAATTTACTCGAGAACCTATGCAGGCTTCTCCCACAGAGAAGGGGAACACATTTCCACCTAAAATATTTACGAAGCACACTATGCAATGTATTTGTGTATGTAGATATTTTCTCTTTTCATCTTAAAAAGCATTTCAAATAGCTGAATCTATATAGTGAATATAATGAATTCAGGTTCTTGGGGTAAGACAAAGAAAATATTAGAAAATCATTACCGCATAAGAAGTTTACAAAATAAATTACAAAACCTTTCATCCAAAGGTGAACACTCAATGAACACGCTTAAACACAAAAAGCTTACAAAATAATTTACAAAACCTGTCATCCAAAGATGACAGATGCATGTTTTCCAGATACAGAATATCAAGATATTTAAACAGCGAACTGCTAGGAATGTACAGGTAGCAAATCACATCAGCATCTGAATCATATCCATGAGCTCATTTATAGTTGCCCTAGCATTTCTCCAGTCACTAATGGAGTCAGCATTAATCTTTCTTGATGGTCATTTTGTCATTCCTAAATACATTTTAAAAACCACAATTGGGGCTGGGTGCAGTGGCTCACGCCTGTAATCTCAGCACTTTGGGAGGCCGAGGTGGGCAGATCACAAGGTCAGGAGATCGAGACTATCCTGGCTAACATGGTGAAACCCCGTCTCTACTAAAAATTAGCCAGGCATGGTGGTGGGCGCCTGTGGTCCCAGCTACTCGGGAGGTTGAGGCAGGAGAATGGCATGAACCCAGGAGGCAGAGCTTGCAGTGAGCCAAGATCGCGCCACTGCACTCCAGCCTGGGCCACAGAGCGAGACTCTGTCTCAAAAAAAGAAAATAAATAAAAACCCACAATTGTGTAATTTCACAGCAAACTCATAGTCCCATATTAGTAATTTTATTTGCATGCCCTCTCTCCACAGTTGCTAAGCAATTTGCTTATAAACTTCATGAAGCAATGTTGCCAAATGCCTAGCAAATGTTATCAGGATCATGTCTGGAAAGTGACCCTATTCAAAGTATTACTGGGCACTTATTAAATCTGCTGTTGTCAATAACAGAAAAGTCCTAGATGATACTTATTTTGAACAGTCTCACCATGTTCAGACCAATCCTGCATAGACTAGAATTAAAACCTCTTCCTTACACGAAGTCTCAGGAGCCCAGGAGGTTTTCTGATGAATTGGCTTGAAGTTTGGGAGTCTTCAGAAAGTAAATAACAGCAAAGCCTGTTTCAAGTCAAGTGGGACAGTAGGGGTCAGACCAGAGGGAATGGAGTCCAGGGAGAAGTCAACTGTCACAGTGGCTTTGGGGGTCACTAGATCCAATCTATTTGAGATTGTTACTGAGTAGAAGGGGTTTCTGGTTTTGCTTTTGTAACGGGTATGTAAGAAATATGTTAGCAGCCCTAGAGTAAGTCAACTTCTTAGTGATTGGGGTCACATCAATCAAATATGACATCAGAGCTTGAAGGTGCTCTAGAGGCTCAGCCAGCACTCTCATTTCATAAAGGACAGAATGCCATTCCAGGGAGGCCATGTGACCTGCCCAATTAAAGTAAAATCATAAAGCAATCAGCAAGGGTGCTGATGGCAGTAATGGGCTTTTCTCAGTCCCTCACTCCCCACCCCCACGCTGGCCCAGACATGATGCGATGTGACCGTGAGAAGCGTCTCACCTGCAGGCTGCAACAGCCAAATGACAGACGCCCAAACTGGAAACAGTGACCATGGCAACATTTCTAAATATACACCTGGAGGAGGCATTGCAATTCTTTGAGTAAAGAGGTTGGTTAAGAAAAGTATCTGACTGCACAGGCTTAAAGAGGTAAACAACATGTTTTTTTTTTTTTTTTTTTTTTTTCCATTTGGATATGTGAAATGAGAGCCTGGAAAAGAAGTAGCATCCCTTGGCCGGGCGCTGTGGCTCACACCTGTAATCCCAGCACTTTGAGAGGCCAAGGCAGGTGGATCATTTGAGGTCAGGAGTTCAAGACCAGCCTGGCCAACATGGTGAAACCCCGTCTGTACGAAAAATACAAAAATTAGCCGGGTGTGGTGGTGTATGCCTGTAATCCCAGCTACTCAGGAGGTTGAGGCAGGAGAATCACTTGAACCGAGAAGGCAGAGACTGCAGTGAGCTGAGACCGTGCAATTGCACTCCAGCCTGGGTGACAGGGCAAGAGTCTCAAAAAAAAAAAAAAAAAAAAAAAAAAAAGTAGCATCCTTTTAATGTTAGATGGACCCTGCATCTTGAGTGGAAGAAAGCAGCATCCTTCAAAGGCTGCCCTGACTGGGGGCTTGTGCTCAGAGATGGCAATGGACTGAAGGCAAATGTGGGCTGCTCCTGCCTTCCCCTGGCCACACACTGGGAGACACCGTGTCCATGGGAAGTGCCCTCCTAAGCAGACAGATCAATCTTGGTCAGGGTGTACCCCTCCTGGGCAGCTTCCTTTGCCCCGGTGCCATCAAATCTGATTCTGAACTGCCAAATTCACTCAGTTTCAATTGCCTCCACTTTTCTACCACTCTTTGCTGACAGCTTCATGGAAGATGGCTTATTCTCTCTTCCCTCTTAGGTAATAAATGTGTCACTTTAATTGGTGGACTACTCTATGGTAAGCACTGTTCTAAGGGCTTTACATGTATTAATATTTACTCTTCATGACAACTCTAGGCCGGGCATGGTGATTATGCCTGAAATCCCAGCACTTTGAGAGGCCAAGGTGGAAGGATTGCTTGAGCCCAGGAGTTTGAGACCAGCCTGGGCAACACAAGGAGACCCTGTCTCTATTTCATATTAAAAATAATTACTTTTAAAAATTCTATTAGGTGGATACTACTATTATCCCCATTTTACAGATGAAGAAACAGACCAGAGAGATTATGGTACCAAATACATATTTTAGTAGTAGGTTCTAGTGGTCCTCCTGGACCATCCTCCTGGATCATTTACCTGTTTAGTGTGTAACCCAAAGCAATAGTCTAATATTTGGGATTTCTTTCAGGTGTTTTAGAGGGAAAAGGATGGTGTCATTACTGGCTTGTAAATGACCAAATGGGGGAAAAAAATAGAACTGCTGATAGTCCTGTAATCTTGTAGCTGTGAAATTCACCTACACGCTGTAAATCTTGTAGCTGTTAAAATTCACCAATGCACAGGGTTGACTCGGGGGGAAGTCAGAGTGTCTGTCTACTCTTGAGTTCTCATGTTGGTAAAGAATAAAAAGAACACAGCTTAGCCAGGTGCAGTCACGCATGCCTGTAATCTCAGCATTTTGGGACGCCACTATAGGGGGGTTGGTTGAGCCCAAGAGTTCGAGGCCAGCCTGGGCAACACAGTGAGACCCGTATCTCTACAAAACATTTTTAAAAAGTAGCTGAGTGTGGTGGTGCACACAAGTAGTCCCAGTTTCTCGTGAGGCTGAGGTGGGAGGATTGCTTGAGCCCAGGAGGTCAAAGCTGCAGTGAGCTGTGATTGCGCCACTGCACTCCAGCCTGGGTGACACAGCGAGTCACCCAGTCAAATTATATTTATTTAATTGAATACATATATGTATTTTCAATTAAATAAAAGAAGAGCATAGATTCACATGTACTTTTATACTAATCCTCAGGGAGAATTTCTAGCCGTTTTGAAAATGTAGCTAGAATATTCTTCAGACAAAAAAAATCCATAAATCATTTCTAAAATCGATTTCAATTCAGGGAACATTAGCTACATTAGGTTCAGGTTTAATATATGATTCACTCTCTTAGCTCTACCTGTTAAATATTTGGGGGTTCAGTAATAAATCAACTAAGAATCTTTTGTAGTCATACTGCAGAAAAACAAATCTATAGTCATTTACAAGTTATCTCCACAGTAACTCCAAAATAAAAAGATAAAATAATGAGTTTATACCAGGAATGGAATAATATTTTACACAATCTTTTATGTGAACCCATATGAATCAATAACTTAATATCTCATTATTTCATTTATTTTGGATCACTAGCAAAACACTTCAAGTACTTAAATATAATAGAGTTGATTTTCTCAATGTTAAGCATTTTAAGAACTTGAGCTCATTGGCTCTAAAGCTTAAACTAAAACTGAAAGTCAGTTAAGTAATGCTTTTACCAGCACCTTCCCCATCAGAGATCACATGCACACAAGCAGAAGAGAAGTAAGTGGCCCAATCCAGCTTGATAAAAGAGAGAAAAACCGGTTCTTATGTAAGAGGCAATGCACACCTCACCCAGTTACATAATTAAGCATATTTGGCAGGAGAAGTCTGACAAGACTGGAATACCCTGCTTGTTTGTAAGTGTTCCAACAGATGTAGGGATGGCAAAAAAAATCTATCAAGAGACATCAGTTCAATGTAGTCCAAAACCTTGAAGCAATACTACTTTAATGGCCCGTGTCTGAATAAACAACCCACCAATTTGCAAGGGTGTCTATGTAAGGGAAGATCTTAATCCTCAAGGTATCATTCTATTGCTTTTTCCTTTTTAAAGTCTCTCTCACTTTCTCTCTCTCTTGCTCTCTCTGTCTCTCTCTCTCTCTGAGACAGAGCGAGACTGTCGTTCAGGATGGAGTGCAGTGGTGTGATCATAGCTCACTGCAGCCTCGACCTCCCAGGCTCAGGTGATCCTTCCACCTCAGCCCGTCAAGTAGCTGGAACCACAGGCAGGCACCACACCACCGGGCTGATTTGGGGGGAATTTTAGTAGAGCCAAGGTCTCACTATATTGCCCAGGGTATTCTCAAACTCCTGAGCCCAATGGGATCCTCCCGCCTGCTCTTCCAAATTGCTGGGATTACAGGCAGAAGCCAAAGTGAGTTTCAAAAGTGAGTCTTCACTTACTGCTTCTCCTTCTTTGCCCTCTGCAGTTGGGGGACTTGCACTGATAACCAAAATCCTAAAGCTTTTCGTTTCAGACCTCAAATCTAAGTGGCCCTTTCTGAGCTTTCATCCTGCCTGATCTCTTTGCAGTATGTGACACTCCGCCTAACTTCCCTTCTCAAACCCTCATCCACAGATAAAATAGAAAGTTTAGAAACAAACCAGCTGGCATTCAATTTAAGGCCCAGACAATTACAATTTGGGAGTGTCCTTGCGTTAACTCACTTAACCTTCTGAATCCCAGTTTCTTTCATCATCTATAAAAATGAGAATACTATTCCCTGCCCTCAGGAGACTGGTGTGGATTAAATGAAATGAGTCAATGAAGGCATCTATCATTAGGTAGTCAACAAGTTGTTAGTTTTCTTTCTCTCTGCAGCCCTGTTCTTGTTCCTGAGTGTCGGTTCATAATTTTTATTTCCCTTCAGCATAGCTGCACCTGAACTTCCAATTCAATTGGGACAAAGCTAAATTAACACACTCTTCCACTCCTGCCTGCACTCTCCAATAGCTAAAGTGGGGCTTATAGCCTTAGCCCCCTCCCCATCACCTGAGCCAGCATTCCATGTGTTATGAAATTAAATGGGGATATATGACCTAAGCACTTAGGACTGGAACATCTGTAAGGGATCCTCTCTCTGTGTCTATTTGTCAGAGAAACTTTCCAGCATTCAGGCAAGCCTAGGCAGAGCATCTTTCTGAATGTTTAAACTAATGGTCCTCAACCAGGCACGGTGGCCCACACCTGTAATCCTAGCACTTTGGGAGGCTGAGGCAGGCGGATCACCTGAGGTCAGGAGTTTGAGACCAGCCTGGGCAACATGGCAAAACCCTGTCTCTACTATAAATACAAAAATTAGCCAGGTGTGGTGGCAGGCACCTGTAATCTCAGCTATTTGGGAGGCTGAGGCACGAGAATCGCTTGAACCCGGGAGGCAGAGGTTGCAGTGAGCTGAGATTGCACCACTGCACTCCAGCCTGGGTGATAGAGCAAGACTCCATCTCAAAAAAACAAAAACAAAAATAAAATAATGGTTCTTAAAGTGGGGTCCCCAGGCCAGAAGCATCAGCATAACCTAAGAACTTGTTACAAAGGCATATTTTCGGCCCCTCCCAAGACCTACTGAGTCAGAAACTCAGGGTGGGACCCAGCATCTTCCAGGCATTTTGGATGCAGGCTAAAATTGGAGATCGACTGGCATAAACAACCTGTTACCTTGGACCTTAGGAGAAGACAGATATTTATATATTAGTGTACATGAACATGAATAATTTCATTCAATCAGTACAAAACAATTTATAAAACAGAAATTATCTTAGTGTATATTATTATTTCACTATAATAAGTTCATACAAATCTTGATGCTATGAAAACTAAAACTGTTCCCATTTCATATCCATGAATGCAAAATATTTAGAAAAGACTAAAAGGTACCTGTCTTAACGCTGTGAAAAGACTATTCTTAAGAAACAAAGGTAACATACATAACAGATTCCTACTTAAGCCTATTATATAACATTTTTTTAAAAAAAAAAACTTTAAGAATGGGAAGGCTGTACTTGTTTTACATTAACTTAAAACATCTTCTCTTGGTCTAACTAGCATGTGATGCAAATAATCAGTGTCATCTCAAAGTCCAGGATATGCAGAGAAAAAACTTAGCAACTTAAATATACTGCATTAATTACTGTCTTCAGAGATATTAAGTTAAAATAATTAGTACATAGAATGTCTCTTGAGACTCAGGAAATCTCAGATCTACTTTTCACTAGTAGAACAAGGAAACATTAACAAGATAGATTTTGTGTGTTTGTTTTTGTTTTTAAGACAGTCTTGCTCTGTCGCTCAGGCTGGAGTGCAGTGGTGTGATCTCGGCTCACCTTAATCTCCGCCTCCTGGGTTCAAGCAATTCTTGGGCCTTAGCCTGCCAAGTAGCTGAAATTACAGGTGCCCGGCTGATTTTTTTATTTTTAGTAGAGCCAGGGTTTTGCCATGTTGGCCAGGCTGGTCTCAAACTCCTGCCTTCCAATGATCCACCCGCCTCTGCCTCCCAAAGTGCTGGGATTACAGGCGTGAGTCATCGTGCCTGGCCAACAAGATAGATTTAAATTAAAGAGCTTCAAATTCCTTCGCAAGATAATAGGTCATATAACAAGAGCCAAAGCAACATCATCACTGAAGGCAACATGGGAATGTTGCGTGGGGCACCACCAACCACAGAAACACCCACAGCTCTGCATGCCCAGGTACATCTTGGTCCCTAACAAGGCTGGTTTGCAAGGCCGACCTCAGTGACTCACACCCATAATCTCAGTGCTTTGGGAGGCTGTGCTGGGAGAGTCACTTGAGTCCAGGAGTTCAAGACCAGCCTAGGCAACATAGTGAGAATTTGTCTCTACAAAAAATGAAAAATTTAGCCAGGTGTGGTGGTGCATGCCTGAGGTTCCAGCTACTTGGGAGGCCAAAATGGGAGGATGACTTGAGCCCAGGAGTTCAGGGCTCCTGTAAGCTATGGTTGCATCACTGTCCTCCAGCATGGAAGACAGAGGGAAACCCAGTCTCTGAAAGAAAAAAGGATTTGGGAAGAGCTTGTTTGCTCCCAGCCTCCTTCAGGTAGCCCTTATCTGTTCCTTCACTGGAAATGCCCCTTGAATCTCATTCCTCAGAGTTTACTAAAAAATACGTCTGGTGAGCCATACGTGGTGGCTCATGCCTGTAATCCCAGCACACTGGGAGGCCGAGGTGGGCGAATCACCTGAGGTCAGGAGTTCAAGACCAGTCTCAACATGGAGAAACCCTGTCTCTACTAAAAATACAAAAAATAGCCAGGCGTGATGGTGCATGCCTGTAATCCCAGCTACTCCGGAGGCTGAGGCAGGAGAATTGCTTGAAACTGGGAGGTGGAGGTTGCAGTGAGCTGAGATCACGCCACTGCACTCCAGCCTGGGCAACAAGAGCGGAACTCCATCCAAAAAAAAAAAAAAAAAAAAGAACTTCTGGTCTTAGAGAAAAGCCTTCAACCTCATCCAAGCTTGCCTTCTAAGTTTCATGCTCCAAGGACTGAACACTGCTTAGGATGACTGACAGCAGGTACATCTATTTCCTTTAGGAGAAACCCTTTTAGTCTCAACAAAGCTAGATGATTTGGCCAGATGGGCTCTACAACACAATCAACCAATAATCAATCAGCAACTTGAATTCATTACAGAGTATGTACCATCAATTGCCCAGTGCAGTTCAGACTGCAAATCTTAGTTTAATTTATTTTAAATCTCATCACAAGAAGGATTCAAAAATTACTAGAGTTCAACCTTACACAGCATTATATTATGTATATGTTTAAAATAATTTGAAAATGTGGACCAAATTTTAGTGGTTGTTTTGTCTGGTTGGTGGATTATAGGTAGTTTTATTTTATTTACCTTTTTTTTTTTTTTTACTTTTTTACAATGAATAGCCATTTTAGCTAACCAAAATTTTAAAAGCTACTTGAGCACAGGAGTATGAGGCTGCAGTGAGCTATGTTTGCTACTGCACTCCAGCCTGGTGACACAGAGAGACCCTGCCATCAAAAAATAAAATAAAATAATATCAAAAAGAAAAGTATTGGCTGGGTGCGGTGGCTCACGCCAGTAATCCCAGCACTTTGGGAGGCCGAGGTGGGTGGATCACGAGGTCAGGAGATTGAAACCATCTTGGCTAACACAGTGAAACCCCGTCTCTACTAAAAATACAAAAAAATTGCTAGACGTGGTGGTGGGCGCCTGTAGTACCAGCTACTTGGGAGGCTGAGGCAGGAGAATGGCGTGAACTGGGAAGGCAGAGCTTGCAGTGAGCCAAGATAGCGCCACTGCACTCCAGCCTAGGAGACAGAGCGAGACTCCTCCATCTCAAAAAAAAGAAAAAGAAACAGAAACAGATTATATTCTAGTCTTTTTTTTTTTTTTTTTTTTTTTTTCTTACCAGTCTTGCTCTCCTGGGTCAAGCGATTCTCCTGCCTCAGCCTCCTGAGTAGCTGGGACTACCTGCATGTACCACCACACCTGGCTAATTTTTGTATTTTTAGTAGAGAAAGGGTTTTGCCATGTTGGCCAGACTAGTCTCAAACTCCTGACCTCAGGTAATCCTCCTGCCTCCACCTCCCAAAGTGCTGGGATTACAGGCATGAGTTGCTGTGCCCAGCCTCTCTAGGCTTTTTATAGGATAGTCTGGAGGGAGTTGATGCTACAAGCAAGGAAGTCAGGTTAATAGTAGAGAAAGATTGGAGACCTGAAGTGAGACCATATGGATGAAAAGATATTTAAGAGGCTAAATTAACAGGAATAGATGACATATTTGGATATAAAAGTGGTAATTGGCAGGGCACAGTGACTCATGCCTATAATCCCAGCACTCTGGGAAGCCGAGGCAGGTGGATCGCTTGAGCCCAGGAGTTCGAGACCAGCCTGGGCAACAGCATCTCTAATAAAAATACAAAAATTAACTGGATGTGATAGTACATACCTGTAGCCCCAGCTTCTCGGAAAACTGAGGTGGGAGGATTGCTTGGGCCCAGGAAGTCAAGGCTGCAGTGAGCTGAGATCAAACCACTGCACTCCAGACTGAGCAACAGAGCAAGATCCTCAAGAAAGAAAGAAAAGAAACATGGATGGAGGGAAGGAAGGAAGGAACGAAGGAAGGAAGGAAGGCAGGAAGGAAGGAGAGAGAGAGAGAGGAAGGAAGGAAGGAAGGAGAGAGAGAGATGAAGGAAGGAAGGAAGGAAGGAAAAGAAGGAGAGAAGGAAGAGAGAGAAGGAAGAGAGGGAGGGAGGGGGAAAGAAAAGGAGGAGAGGGGAGGAGAGGAAAGAAGAGGAGAGGAGATGAGAGGAGACGAGAGGAGATGAGAGGAGGGGAAAAGGAAAGGAAATGAATAGTTAGTGTTCAAAGATGACCCCCAGGTTCCCAGCTTTAGAACATAAATGAATGGTGCTACCTTCCACCAAGGTAGGAGAGGCCGGAAAAGAGTGTGGTGCTGGGAAAAATTATGAGTTCAATTCCAGACACGTGGGGTCTAGGGGGCCTGAAGGATAACCAAGCAGAGAACACTAGTAAGAAGTTGGATTTGGAGCTCAGGAGAAATGTCCGAACAATGATTCAGATTAGGAAGTCATCCGTAAAGTTATAGCAGAAGTCGTGGTTGTGGATGAGGCTGCTGAAGAGAGAAGGAGAACAAGATACTAGCAGAAAGGAATTCCAAGGATCACCAACATTTAAGGCAGGAGCAGAAAACAAAAAGCTCAAGAAAGTTTTTTCCAAGAAAGAAAGAACAACTCAAGAGAATGGACTCACAGAAATAAAGGGAATGATGGCTGCTCTCAGTGCCTACTCCCTACGGCTCAGTGCTATGCCAGGAGCTGTACCCATTTCACCTGTAGCCATTCAGCAAACCTACAGGGAAGGCATTGCTGTCTCCTCTTACAGAGAAGGAAACTGACATTTGTAGAGCACAAGAAATTTTCCCAGGATCACACAGCTATTAAGGAATAAAGAAAGGATCCAAACTCAGCCTTGCTGACTCCAAAATCTGTACTCTTTTCTCTCATCATCATGCTGCTTTGTTAGAATGTATTGTAAATTGCTGTATCTGTCAACTGGTCTACATGCAGGTGAAGTCTAGACCCTTGGCTTCCTTGACACAGTTCTTCAAACAACAGAACTGATGGGTAGCGGGGTCTTTTTAGTACAGCCATGCCATTGTTAAAATAGTGGAACATAGCACAGCTTTCTGAATATTTTACTTCCATCCCTTCCCAACTACCCGGGCCCCCCTTCCAGAAGTCCCCTCCTCACGATCCAGCAATCTTCTCTAGCACTAAGACCAATGCCTTGTTCTGTTTGGTTGGCACCCATGCCCTTCAGATTGTTAACTATGTTGTATATTACCACAATAAATAACTGCGTGAGCCAGTTAAGCATTTTACATCATGATAATATATATGGTAAGCACTCATAGGAAACACCTCTGATCTCCTTAATATTTGGTCAAATTATATATTTTGAAGATACAGCTTTTCTTTCTTACTTAAAAAATAAGGCTAATGGAAAAATTAAATTATAAACTGTCATTTTAGAGATCAGTATTCATCACTTAAACAGCCAAAAGAATATGAAGCCTTTTGATGGGTCGAGTAATTCCAGGACATTCCATTTGAACAAAATGGTGATAAACATTTGCAAATGGATTAAGAGAGCACCAGCTGAAAATCACACAATTAATTATGCAGCTTTAAAAGGTAAGATTTTAGACATAGTCATCATAGATATTTTATAGATGGTGGAAAAAATCAGTAAAATATTATGCTGAAAATAAATATAGAAGATCATACTTAGTTTCTTAAGCTATCACTTAACTTCTCTGTGGTTGGCAGATTGTGATGCAAGAAAAAATTCTAAAACCGTATCTTCTCTCAAGAGACAGTAAATTTCAAGATAAAAAAATTATGTAGAAAAGGATTTTCAAGTCTTTGTGTTTGGATTTTTTAAGAAAACAAAGCATTCTACAAGTAAATATTGTTATTTCTGCTAACAGTGTAACAGCTGAATCCAAGATATATAATTATTTTGTCTCCTTCAAACAAATGCATACCAATTTTCTTCCTTATTTTTCAGTAAGATTGATATGGATGATTCCAGATTTACACTAAGAATTATACAAGGAAGACTGAGTGCAATGGCTCACATCTGTAATTCCAGCATTTTGGGAGGCTGAAGCAGGAGAATTGCTTGAGGCCAGGTGTTCCAGACCAGCCTGGGCAACATAGCGAGATCCCATCTCTACAAAAATTTTTTAAAGATTTAGCCAGGCATGATGGCACATGCCTGTAGTCTTATCTACTAAGGAGGTTGATATGTGTATTAGTTCGTTTTCATGCTGCTAATAGACATATCCAAAACTGGGAACAAAAAGAGGTTTAATTGGACTTACAGCTCCACATGGCTGGGGATGCCTTAGAATCATGGCAGGAGGTGAAAGGCACTTCTTACATGGTGGTGGCAAGAGAAAATGAGGAAGAGGCAAAAGCAGAAACCCCTGATAAACCCATCAGATTTCATGAGACTTGTTCACTATCACAAGAATAGCACGGAAAAGACCAGCCCCCATGATTCAATTACCTCCACCTGGGTCCTTCCCATAAAATGTGGGAATTCTGGGAGATACAATTCAAGCTGAGATTTAGGTGGAGACACAGCCAAACCGTATCAATATGGGAGGATCTCTTGAGCCTAGGAAGTCAAGGGTACAGTGAATCATGATCACACCACTGCACTCCAGCCTGGGTAACAAACAGAGAGAGGCCCTGTCACCATTTTAAAAACAAAAATTATTCAGGAAGGACTTAATTGATCTCACTTTGGGTCACAAGTAAGTGACTAAATGATTGATTGGGGAATCTTCATTTCCTGGCTCGATTAGTCCCTTCCTATAATCACATGTCATCTAAACAAGTTATGTTGTTCTTTAAAGAAGTGATATTAGCCCAAGAACCATGAACAAATGTAAATGTGTCTGTGGCCAATGAAGCTCAGCAGGAAATCAGTCATATAAAAATATCAAAGAGGCTGGGTATGTGGCTCATGCTTGTAATCCCAGCAATTTGGGAGGACAAGGCGGGCAGATCATCTGAGGTCAGGAGTTCAAGACCAGCCTGGCCAACAACATGGTGAAACCCCATCTCTACAAAAATGCAAAAATTAGCCGGGCGTGATAGCAGGTGCCTGTAATCCCAGTCACATGGGAGGCTGAGGTGGGAGAATTGCTTGAACCCAGGAGGAAGAGGTTGCAGTGAGCCAAGATCACGCCATTGTACCCCAGCCTGGACGACAGAGTGAGACACTTTCTAAAACAAACAAAACAAAACAAAAAAGAAGGAACTTTGACCTAAGTTTTAATATGTTGTTGTTGTTGTTGTTGTTGTTGTTGTTTTTCTGGACTTTTTTCATGATGCAGCTGATAATACTAGACCTAAAAGACAGTTCTCAATGAAAATAGAGGCCAGGCATAATGGCTCACTCCTGTTATTACTCCAGCACTTTGGGAGGCCAAGGAGGGAGATCACTTGAAGCTAGGAGTTTGAGACCTGGGCAACATAGCAAGACCCTGTCTCTACAAAACAAAATTTGTTTTTATTAGCCAGGTGTGATGGTGAGTGCCTATAGTCCCAGTTACTCAGGAGGCTGAGGCAGGAGGATCACTTGAGCCCAGGAGTTCAATGCTACAGTAAGCCATAATCACTGCACTGCACTTCACCCTGGAAGACAGAGCAAGACGCTGTCTTAAAAATAAAAATAAAAAATAAATAAAAAGTGAAAATACAAAAGCAATCTCAAAACAAATGAGTTTGGAGGTGGAAGAATAAGTGATGGTAGAGAGTATTTAAGTCAAACATGCCTATGAAAACAGAAAGACACAGTAGGTGCCAGGTATATATAATGACTGCCACAAATTTCTAACAAAAAATTGAAAGAGAAGGAGAGACTTGGCAATATGTGCAGAGCTATCCCCAGATTTGACAGATTAATTATGCATGTTTTTCTTTGGGTCTTAAGCTTTAAAGTACAAAAGAAAAATGCCTTAGAGCCAACTTCCATTAAAATCAGGATGCATTCTTAAGAGAAGATAGCACTAAAAGGCTTTTTGGAAATCGAGGGATACAAAGAATGGCTGGGTCTGCATTAGCACAGGACAGTAGAGGACAAATACTGCACTCCTAGAATTCTATGACTTTTACTGACTCTAAGATCTTTCCACTGTTGTATTCTCATTGGCTGACCCAGACCACAAGAGGATATATTATTTCTTTTTTTCTTTTTCTTTAGAGACAGGATCCCCCTCTGTTGCCCAGGCTGGAGTGCCATGGTGTGATCATAGCCCACCGCTGCCTCAAACTCCTGGGCTCAAGCGATCCTCTCACCTCAGCCTCCAGAGTAGCTGGGACTATAGGTACATGCCACCATGCTGGGCTAATTTAAAAAATATTTTGTAGAGACAAGGTCTTGCTTTGTGACTCAGTCTGGTCTCAAAATCAGAGATTTGTGATTTGTGCTAGCATTTATTTATTTATTTAATGCTTTTTATTTAATTTTTTATTTAGATTTCTAAGGTCATGACCTCTCCAAGACATTCACATCACTCAGTATCTATTAATGGTTTACTGATAAGCAGATCCTTTGTAGAAACCACACATGTCTTTGTGTTTGTCTCTAATGTATTTTCCTCATTCAATATACACATGACAATACATATCCAGCCACTCAGTGTCTTTCCTTATCATAACAAAGTAGAAGCCTTAAGACATGCCTTTGACCGTTCCTTTCACTATTTCATGACCCTGTTTCTCTGCTTCCTGGACCCTGGTGCTTTCAGTGCCTTTCCACAGCTATTCCCCTCACCTGGGGTGCCCAACTCTCCAGTTATGCAAATCCTCTCTATCCCTCAGGCCTATTCAATTGTCACCTTCTGCCTGAGCCTCAACTTCATCATCGATAACTGGGGTTAATGATATTTGTCTTTTAAGGTGGGTATTGAAGCATTAAAATAAATAACGCATTTATGAGCTCAAAATGTTGTCTAACAGGGAAGTCATTCACAAACTATAGATACTTGAATTCTCTTCTGAACTTCTAAGCTCATCTATACATGACCTTGGCATGTATCACATTATTTATATTAGGGATATTTATGTACATATTTTATCCCTACCATTAGATTTTTACTTTATTTTATTTATTATTTTAAAAATTTTTTTGTAGGGACAGGTTCTCACTATGTTGCCCAGCAAATCTCAAACTCCTGACCTCAAGTGATCCTCCCACCTTGACCTCCCAAAGCAAGATTTTAAGTTTCTTGAGGACAGAATTTGCTTGATTCATCTTGGTTTCCACTTAAAGCATAGCAAATGTAAGCACAAAAGTAAATGTATAAATACAGCATTCAGGAAATAAGTCACAGGATCAATTTTATCTGCAACACTAAGAAGTGAATCAGGCTGGGCACAATGGCTCATACCTGTAATCCCAACAATTCGGGAGGCCAAGGCAGGTGGATCACTTGAGGTCAGCAGTTCAAAACCAGCCTGGCCAACATGGCAAAACCCAGTCTCCACTAAAAATACAAAAATTAGCCAGGCATGGTGGTGAGTGCCTGTAGTCCCAGCTACTTGGGAGGCTGAGGCAGGAGAATCACTTGAACTCGAGAGGTGGAAGTTGCAGTGAGCTGAGATCACTCCAGCCTGGGTGACAGAGTGGGACTCTGTTTCAAAAAAAAAAAAAAAAACAGATCAGTGACGGGGCACAGTGGCTCACAACTTTGGGATGCCAAGATAAGAGGATCACTAAAGCTCAGGAGTTTGAGACCAGACTGGCTAATATAATAGGACCTTGCTTCTATTTTAAAAAAAAAAAAAAAAAAAAAAAAAAAAAAAAA
>NW_016804262.1:231775-246840 GCF_001698545.2 Rhinopithecus bieti
GTTTGTGTCCTTTGTAGGGACATGGATGCAGCTGGAAACCATCATTCTCAGCAAACTATCGCAAGAACAGAAAACCAAATACCGCATGTTCTCACTCATAGGTGGGAATTGAACAATGAGATCACTTGGACACAGAAAGGGGAACATCACACACCGGGTCCTATTGTGGGGAGGCGGGAGGGGGGAGGGATAGCATTAGGAGATATACCTAATGTAAATGACGAGTTAATGGGTGCAGCACACCAACATGGCACATGTATACATATGTAACAAACCTGCACATTGTGCACATGTACCCTAGAACTTAAAGTATAATTAAAAAAAAAAATTTAACCTAAATAAGTATTTAAGAGGTATATGTAAGCTAACAAAAACGATCAGCTAGCAAACTTTCATTAAACTGATATGTTTAGTTACAATTTTCTCAAGTTTTACAAAATTACGAGTTGAAGGTCCATCACTACCTAGTATTTCAGACTCATCTTCATTACTGCTTGTGGTCAAATTGTTGCTGTTAATGATGTCATAATTTATTAACAGTGTCTAAAGCAGGGCTTCCCTTACATGAATAATGATGTGGTTGTCTTAAAAAAAAATCTAAGCACTATAGAAAATCCCAATTTAAAGAAAAATAAAAATGGACCAGGTAGGGTGGCCTACAATCCCAATGCTTTGGGAGGCTAAGGCAGGAGCATCACTGGAGCCCAGGAGTTTGAGATCAGCCTGGACAACATGATGAGACCACATCTCTACAAAATATGTTAAAAAATTAGCCAGGTATGGTGGTGTGTACTTATAGTTTCAGCTGTTCAGGAGGTTGAGGAAGGAGGATCATTGGAGCCCAGGAGGTTGAAGCTGCAGTGAGCTATGATTGCACCACTGCACTCTGCCTGGGCAACAGAGAAAGACTATGTCTCAAAGAAAAAAAAAAAAAGTAAAAATGAACTCAATTTCTCTGCCCACACAAAAAACCTCTTCAAATTTAAAAACTCCATTGTTTAAAGTATTTCTTTCATATAACCAGACATTGCAAGTAATTGTTATTGTATTTGACAAGCCAGAGACTTTAGCCAGCACATTACTATACATTTACTCAAACAAAGTAGATATCTTTCTCTTTCAATTAAGGCCATTTAAATATGCTCAAGTGCAAAGCTCTTGAAATCAATATAATTCCACTAAATTAAAAACAAGAAAAACTGGGCAAGCCTCAGCCATATTCTAGTACAGATGCTCTTCAATTTCTGATGGGGTTCCATCCCAATGAACCCATCATAAATGAAAAATGTTTTAAGTCGTAAGTCAAAAACGCATTAAATACACATAACCTCTTGAACATCACAACTTAGCCTAACCTACATTAAATGTGCTCAGCATGCTTATATTAACCTATGGTTGGACAAAATCATCTAACACAATGCCTATTTTATAATAAAGTATTGAATATCTCATGTAATTTATTGAATACCAAACTGTGAAAACCAGAAAAGTTGCATAGGTCCTCACCGTTAGTGTAGACAACTGAAAGTACACTGGACCTGAAGAATGTTTGAAACATTGAACTGAAATTAATTGCTGGATGAAGGGGATGCTACAGCCACAGAGTTGTCAATTTCTCCCTCTTATAATGAGGCTCTGGAGAGAATAGCTGGTATAGGTTGAGCATCCCTTAACCAAAATTCTTGGGACCAGAAGTATTTCAGATTTTGGGGGGGGGGGATTTTTTGGAATATTTGCATACACATAATGAGATACCTTGGAGGTGGGACCCAAGTCCAGATATAAAATGTATTTATTTTATACACACATAATACACATAAACTGAAGGTAATTATATACAATGTTTTTAATAATTTTGTGAAATTATTAAAGGAGGACAAGTGTGGGATTTTCCACTTGTGGCATCATGTCAGCACTCAAAGTTTGCATTTTGGATTTTCAGATTAGGAATGCTCAACCTGTAGAAGGCACTGGGATGTCAACACTTCATGGTTTAGCAGGTATAATGTTCAGGAAGCTATCAAGTTTTGTCTGTAGAATTTGTTACTTCTTTTCATTATTTATTTCTCTAGAGGAAGTAAGAGCATACTGCATCTGTCTGTCAACTCTTGCAAACCTCTCATAATTGGCATCCATTTCTCTGTTTTTGTTTTTGTTTTATAATTTCAACTTCTATTATAGATTAAAGGGTACTGGCTGGGCATGGTGGCTCACGTCTGTAATCCCAGCACTTTGGGAGGCCAAGGTGGGTGGATCACTTTCAGGCCAGGAGTTCAAGACCAGCCTGGCCAACATGGTGAAATCCCATCTCTACTAAAAATACAAAAAAATTAGCCAGGCATGGTGGCATGCACCTGTAATCCCAGCTACTTGGAGGCTGAGGCAGGAGAATTGCTTGTATCCAGGAGGTGGAGGTTGCAGCAAACCGTGATCACGCCACTGCACTCCAGCCTGGGTAATAGAGTGAGACCCTGTCTCAAGAAGAAAAAAAAAAAAGATTAAAGGGTACATGTGCAGATTTGTTACATGGGTATATTGCATGATGCTGAGGCTTGGGATTCCAACAATTCGGTCACTCAGGCAGTGAGGATAGTACCTAATAGGTGGTTTTTCAGCCCACACTCCCCTCCCTCCCTCCCCTGTCTAGTAGTCCCCAGTGACTATTGTTCCCATGTTTACATTCATGTGTATTCAATGTTTAGCTCCCACTTATGAGGGACAACATCTGGTATTTGGTTTTCTATTATTGCATTCGTTCACTCAGAAAAATGGCCTCCAGCTCCGTCCATGTTGCTGCAAAGAACATGATTTTGTTCTTTTTAAGGCTGCATAGTATTCTATGGTATATATGTACCACATTTTCTTTATCCAAACCACCATTGATGAGCACCAAGGTTGATTCCTTGTCTTTGCTATTGTGAACAGCACTGCAATGAACATATGAGTACATGTGTCTTTTTGATACATTCATTTCCTATAACGTCTATACACCACTGCTAATCATAGCAAACACCTCTGTGGTTTCATTGCTGTGCACTTTCTTGGTGCATTGGGTAAAACTTCTTCCTCTGCCTCAAGTTCTTTACTTCTTTCTTACTCCCGTTTGATCAGCTCCTCATTGATAAATTCTTCAGCCTCAAAGCCAACAAGTTCATCCTGCTCGTCAATGTCAAATACCAGCTGTTTCCCAAGCCCTAATACACTGTTACTTACTATTCCATCAATAGCAGGGTCATTGTCAAAGTCTTTGAATGTGTTCACATATGTCTTCACAGCTTTCTTCCAAAAGCAATTTATGCATTGCTGTGTGTCTTCTTCCTGTGCTGCAGCCATGTTCTGGATAGCACTTAGAATGTTAGAGCATTTCCAAAACTCTAGTAGCATTTGGTCAGATTCAGTCACTTCAACAGCCTGTGTAAACATCTGGTGTATATAGTATGCTATGAACCCAGCTCTTGTGCTTTGGTCCATTGGTTGAATTAGTGCAGTTTTGTCTGGTGGCAAATACACAACATTTACATCAGGATGCATGTCACCAATATGCTGTGTGTGCCCCGGAACATTATCTAGTATCAGAAGAATCTTGAATGGGATGTTGTTTTGCCTCCAATATTCTCTTGCCTATTCAAAACCAGTTCAAAACCAGTCTTCGCATAATGTTGATGTCATCCAGGCTTTCTTCTGGAAATGTATGCTTGCTCAATTCTTGAATGCTCTAGGGTTCTCTAAATGGTAGACTAGGAAAGCTTTATTTGAATCTTGCAACATTTCTACCCAAAAGCAGTGTGAGATAATCTTTGAATGCCTTGAATGCTGGCATTGTCTTGAACTCTTAATGAATGTATGTATGCTCAACACACACTTCCAGAACAAGTTGATCGCACTGACATTAAATATGTGTCCTGGCAATATTTCTCATTTGCAGTTATCCTATGAGGCTTGCTGTGGTTTGAATGTTTGTTCCCTCCAAAACTCATGTCAAAACTTAACCCTCAATGTAGCAATATTGAAAGTTGGGTCCTTTGTATTAGTCCATTTTCACGCTGCTGATAAAGACATACCTGAGACTGGGCAATTTACAAAAGGAGGTTTAATGAACTTACAATTCCACATGGCTGGGGAGGCCTCACAATCATGGTGGAAGGTGGAAGCCATGTCTCACCTGGAGGCAGACAAGAGAAGAGAGAACTTGTGTAGGGAAACTCCCCTTTTTTAAACTGTTGGATCTCATGAGGCCTATTTGCTATCATGAGAACAGCATGGGAAAGACCTGCCCCCATGATTCAGTCACTTCCTACCGGATCCCTCTCACAACATGTGGAATTCAAGATGAGATTTGGGTAGGGACAGAGCCAAGACATATCAGCCTTTAAGAGGTGATTGGGTCATGAAAGCTCTGCCCTCATAAGTGGATTAATTCATTCACAGGTTAATGAATTCATGGGCTATGATGGGAGTGGAACTGGTGGCTTTATAAGAAGAGGAAGAGAAATCTAAGTTAGCATGTTCAGGCTCCTTGCTATGGGATGCCTTGCACCACCTCGGAACTCTGCAGAGAGTCCCCACCAGCAAGAAGGCCCTTACCAGACGCAGCCCATCAAACTTGGACTTTTCAGACTCCCAACTGTAAAAATAAATTTCATTTCTTATAAATTTCCAAGTTTCATGTATTATTTTATAAGCAACAGAAAATGGACTAAGACACAGCTCTTCCTTTAAAGATTTGACGTCTTCAATCAGCATTTGCTGCTTCACTGATGACCTTCACGTTATGAAAATCATGATGTCTTTTGAAGTGTTGGAACTATGCATGATTTGCTGTAAACATTTTCAATCACTCATTCCCTTCTTATCCTTTAAGACGATTGGGATTGTTGATTGCAACAGTCCTAATTCACATGCAATGGACATTACTGGCTTGCTAACATTGTCCTTCATGATGGGCAATTATCTAGAGGTGTTTGTGTTTGTTTTTGTTTTGGGAGGTTTTTTAGAGGCTGGTCTCAAACTCCAGGCTTCAAGTGATCCTTCTACTTCAGCTTCCCTAGTAGCTGAGATTTCAAGCATGAGCCACCATGTCCCACCTTATCTTGAGTTTTGCCTCAAGGGTAATTGCCTTCCTCTTTTCACCTGAAGCAGGAGACACAAGTGGGCATTTTGTAGACATGATGGGATGTAAAAACACAAAACACGATATCTTAAAAAGGCAACATAGCACACTGTAGAGTATCAGTTGTTTACTGTCTTGATTACTTGCTGATTGGGAGTTGCAGCACAATGCTGCCGTTGAGTATTGAAAGAGAATATCACATTATGTATTGCTAGTATCATTAACCTAGGAAAAGATTTCTTTAAAAAAAAATTTCGAGACCAGATCTCACTCTGTCACTCAGGCTGAAGTGCAGTGGTACAATTATAGCTCACTGCAGCCTCAACCTCCTGGGCTTCAAGCAATCCTTCCACCTTAGCCTCCTGAGTAGCTAGGACCACAATTTAAGCATCACCACCCCTGACTCATTTTTAAATTTTTTTATGGAAATGGGGTCTCACCATGTTTCCCAGGCTGGTCTCAAACTCCTGCACTCAAGCAATCCTGTGGCCTTGGCTTCTCAAAGTATGGGGATTATAAGCATGAGAAACCACACTTAGCCCAAGATTTTTAAAAGGACAGTTTCTACCATGTGCATATTGCTTTTGCACCATCCTAGAGTCTGAAAATTATAAGCTGAACATTGAAAGTCGGGACCATCTGTCCTGCTCTTGTGTCCTTGGTGTTTTCTCTGTTTTATTTAAAATTGTGAACAATGAAATGGGATACTGGCATAAAAGTTTCACAAAAGAATTAAGAATTACTTTTAATATAATTTGCAGGACAAGTCTTAGCTTCAGGGATGCTGCAGAAGAATTTCTAAAAATGATTTTAGAAGTCAGAGAAGCTTTTTAAAAACTGATAAAATGTGCATACGAAAAAGACAGTGCTAGGCTGGGCACAGTGGCTCATGCCTGTAATCCCAGCACTTTGGGAGGCCGAGGAGAGTGGATTATTTGAGGTCAGGGGTTCAAAACCAACCTGGCCAACATGGTGAAACCCTGTCTCTGCTAAAAATACAAAAAAAAAAAAAAAAATAGCCAGACATGGTGGCGTGTGCCTGCACTCCCAGCTACTCAGAAGGCTGAGGCAGGAGAATTGCTTGAACCTGGGAGATGGAGGTTGCAGTGAGCCGAGATCGCGTCACTGTCACTGCACTCCAGACTGGCGACAGAGAGAGATTCCGGAAAAAAAAAAAGAAAGGAAAAGAAAAGACTGTGCAAGACTGTGCTATCTCCTTTTAGAAGAATCTCCACCATCCAGGAGCCCAGCCAAGGGCTTCCCTGAGGATTATGGACTCCCCTCAAAATCCCTGCCCTGGAAAGCCAATTTTGATTCCAAAATAAAACATTGCTGTCCTGGGAGACCTTTCATCCAATTTCCCCATATAAGCCTAGGGACCCTGATATTCACCAGGCAGTTATTTTGTTCCCTCTCTCTTAGAGGGAAAAATGAGATTAACAGACCATGACCACTATTAAGCAACTTACCACAAGGCTCTGCAAATCCTTTCCCAGAAGACAAATATTGCAACAAGGAGAGAACGTGTTCTGTTTGCCTGTAGGAATCTTCTCTTAATTTAAAATGTGTGCGTGAACCCTCTCCAGTTAGGAAAGTTATTAGAGAAAATCGGCCCAATGAACATGGCTCCAGGGAGGAGAAAGTGATGACTGGTATCTTCTCACCTGTATTTTTTATTCCAGGGGTGATAGTAGAGGACAGAACACCCCCACCTTATAAAGTAGATACTCACTTAGGGCCATTGAGTTCAGCTGTGTGCTGCAGGCCAATTCCTTTGATTATGCCTCTGCCCAAGTAAACACACGTCCAGGGCTGTTGAGAGATTTTATAAAGAACTATCTCATCCGTAGATGCCCAAAAACCAATGAGAGTGATATCTAGATATTGCTTAATATGTTTTGAGTGGAAAACGAAGGAGAATGTAGCAAAACTCTTTGACTTATCATTGACTTTGGTGTTCTGAAAGCTCTGCTCTTTGCTAACCCTAGAGAATCAAAAGTATGCTGCTTAAGATAAATCCTTCATCCCTGATTTTTTTCAAGGTCCTAAAGCAATTACTTTTTAAGGTCAGATTTATTTGCAAAAATATGCACATAACGAACTCCCAACCATGTAGCATGCATTTATCTTAATCCTACATTTTGTATTCCTTGGACTGTTTTAATCTGTTTTAATGCAAGTGAAATGAAGACAGAAGCCAAAATACCATGACTTACCAAATACTGTGGAGTTGGATGATACACAAATTAATTTTGCAAATGTAACTCAAGGGAATTTAACTGTAAGCCTTTGGCATGAAAGTAAAACCAGGAAAGATGGACAAAAATGCAGAGAGGTGAGGAAGGAAAAGAGGAAAGGGAGAGGGGAAAAGGAGAAGAGGAAACTATTTAAATCATGCAGGTAATCCCTGACAATGGTTTTAAGAATGTGTGGCCAGGAGGTAAAGCTACACCTAGGGAATGAGAACTTGACCAACCTGAGACAACACCTTTGGTCTCCAGAAGATCCAATAATTCACAAGTAGCTTATTGAACAAATTTCAAAAAGTAACTTTCACTATCTGCAGTTTTCACTAAGTGCTACCATGCGTACATACCCCCAAAATATTTTACTGTTTAAATTAAACTTGGTGACCGTATCTTAGGCTACTTCCTAAGTTACAACACTCAGTGCCAAACATTTTTCTCTATTTTAAAATATTAGGAACCTTTCTGTCACAAGATGACAGATAATCAATAAATTAAAAATACCCATTAACATGTTTGCCATGTTTAAAAGACAATTTGTCTAGGCCAAGCTCATGCCTATAATCCCAGCAATTTGGGAGGCTCAGGTGGGAGGATTGCTTGAGGCCAGGAGTTTGAGACTAGCCTGCGCAACAAAGTGAGACCCCCATCTGTACGAAAAATAAAAAGTAAACTTAAAAAATTAGCTGGACATGGTGGTACATGCCTGTCGTCTCAGCTATTCAGGAAGCTAAAGCAAGAGAATCCCTTGAGCCCAGGAGGTCAACGCTGCAGTGAGCCATGATTGCACCACTATACTCCAGCCTGGGCAACAGAATGAGACCCTGTCTCAAAAAAAATTTTTTTAATAAAAAATAAAAGACAACTTTTCCCCACATTGCCATTGAACAGACATAAATTTTGAAATGTGAAACATTCAAGGAACAAACCCCTCTGGTCCTTGAAGCTCCCTCATAGGCAATAAAGCATATTCACAGATTTTAATAAGTTACTCAATTTTTCCTGAATTATTATGGGAGTGGAGGGAGATGAAAAGTTGGTTATAGGATCAATTTTCTCTCTATCTTAATTAATGTGTTCTTATTTAATTGAAGTCAACAGTGATGTTTTGAGGAATCAGCAGTGCACCTAGTATTTCTGGCATATTAGACAATCAGAGTGCATCATTTTTAACACATCATTCGTCCATGCTCCAAAAAGCAATAATCATGAAATAGTTCATAATTATTATTATTTTATTCATTCTTTCATTTAAAAACAATTTATTAAAATTAAAGAATAAATTTCAATTTAAAAGATACCATACAAATCCAATAAGACATTTCATGTATGAAATAAAACCTGCATTTACCAAACAAAAATATTATACAATGCAATTAAGTCTCTTTTTTCTTCACTCTTTTGGATTTAAAACACAAATAGAAACTCCAAATGGCCACAGGGAATGACAGATTAAAGTAATTCGGGGGGCCAGGCCTGGTGGCTCATGCCTATAATCCCAGCACTTTGGGGGGCCAAGGTGGGCAGATCACCTGAGGTCAGGAGTTCAAGACCAGCCTGGCCAACCCTGTCTCTACAAAAAATACAAAAAAATTAGCCAGGAGTGGTAGCACCTGTAATCCCAGCTACTCGGGTGGGTGAGGTGGGAAAATCGCTTGAACCCAGGAAGCGGAGGTTGCAGTGAGCCGAGATTGCACCACTGCACTCCAGCCTGGGTGACAAGAGCGAAACTCTGTCTCATAAATAAATAAATAAAGTAATTCAGGCTGTTTCTTTTTTTTGCAATCGCATACTATCATTATTTATTCCAAGACTACTGTGATACTCAAGAATATGCAGTGCCACAGTGCTTAGAAAAGGCCTCCGAAGATGCTGAGCCTTCATGAGCATCTTCTGTGAATGAATACACATAGATGAGTCCACTGTAGGACTGACTGTATACCTGCAAGTGTTCCAGGTTTATTTGCAGCTAGGATACAGTGTTTACTAAAGGATAAGTAATTAGGTTGAACACAGTGCCTCATGCCTGTAATCTCAACACATCACTTGAAGCAAGGAGTTCCAGACCAGCCTGGGCAACATATCAAAACCTTATCTCCACAAAAAAAAAAAAAAAAAAAAAAAAAAAAAAAAAAAAATTTTATTAGGGAGAAATGGTGACTCAGGCCTGTATTCCCAACTACTCGGGGGGTTGACATGGGAGGATCACTTGAGCCCAGGATTTCAAGGCTGCAGTCCAGCCTGGGCAACAGAGCAAGACCTTATCTCTAAAATAAATAAGTAAAATGAAAATAAAGAATAAGCAATTAAAGCCGTGCACGGTGGCTCACGCCTGTAATCCCAGCACTTTGAGAGGCCAAAGAGGGTGGATCATCTGAGGTCAGAAGTTCAAGACCAGCCTGGTCAACGTGGTGAAACCCCATCTCTACTAAATATACAAAAATTAGCTGGGCATGGTGGCAGGTGCCTGTAATCTCAGCTACTCAGGAGGCTGAGGCAGGAGAATCGCTCGAACCCGGGAGGTGGAGGTTGCAGTGAGCTGAGACTGCGTCATTGCACTCCAGCCTGGACAACAAGAGCAAAACTTCGTCTCAAAAAAAAAAAAAAAAAAAAAGAGTAAGTAATTAAAATGTGCTGATTTGAAGCTTACTCAACAGTAAACCCAGTTATCACAGCAATTGTTAAGAATTGGAGTTTTTGGACTAATACAAACCCCTTTTCAGTAACAATACTAGGAACTCTGAGTATGCTCAGACACACACATCATTCACCCCATCAAGGAAACAAGAGGCCCTAGAGAAGGATATGCTATAGGTGATCCCTGCAGTTTTCTAAAAACAGTCAGGAGTTGGGCTGCTAAGTAAGCATCACAAGAAAGATGAATTTAATTTTTTCCACAGTAGACTTGTGACCTTGAAAATGTTTTAGGGGTGACCACAAAAGACACTGCCCCTCTTATCCTGACTTTGAGGCATTTGGGGAAAAAGGAAATAAATAGTCCTATTTGAGAGAGTCTCAAGTTGAGTTGAGGAGGAGAGGGAAAGAGTATGGGATAGTTTGAGGCTGAAGACACACTGATTACAGAACTGAAGCTCCAGAGGCCACAGGAAAGGCTGAAGCCCATAGGAGAGAGGCTGTCCTTGCCTGTATGGGGCAATGAGAGTTGCAAGAAGGGAGGTGTGAAAGAAAAATAAATCTTGGACTCCTGAAATCACTAAGCTAAAGAGAACAGTTAAGCTGGGAAATGCTTACAGCAAACCTACTTCCCATTCTATTCAAAGCCTCCCTCTGCTTACTGAGATAAATGCGCATGTGATTGCCTCTTATGGAAAGGCCAATCAGAAACTCAAAAGAATGCAACCATTGGTCAGGCGCCGTGGCTCACACTTGTAATCCCAGCACTTTGGGAGGCCCAAGTGGGTGGATCGCTTGAGGACAGGAGTTCAAGACCAGCCTGGCCAACATGGTGAAATCCCAGCTCTACTAAAAATACAAAAAATTAGCTGGGCGTGGTGGCGGGCGCCTGTAATCCCAGCTACTCAGGAGGCTAAGGCAGGAGAACTGCTTGAACCCAGGAGGCGGAGGTTGCAGTCAGCTAATCACGCCATTGCATTGTCAGGGAAACAAGAGTGAAACTCTCTCAAAACAAAAAAAAAAGAAGAATGCAACCATTTTTCTGGACCGAACCAATGTTCGTCTTACATATATTGATTTATGTCTCATGTTTCTCTAAAATGGATAAAACCAGGCTGTGCCCTGAACACCTTGGGCACATGTCATCAGGACCTCCTGTCATGGGTTCTTAACTTTGCATTCTTAACTTTGGCAAAATAAACTTCCTAAATTGACTGAGACCTGTCTCAGGTATTTGGGGTTCACAGGATGTGACAGAGATCACAGTCAATTGCAGGAGCTGCAATTCAGACAGAGGCCAACACAAACAGGATGAGAAGCCTGCTGGGTGCCTCCCTGGTATAAAGAGGTCACCTGTAGAAGTGACTTCTTAGGCCCACCTGGAAGAAGAGCCTAGTGATTTCCTGTGTGGCCAGGTTCCTTTCCCTGAGCTGGCTGCTGCCGGCAGCTGAGGCACCAGGTCTGGAATCCCAGAAGCCAGAATGAATGAGCAGGGTCCCTGGGGCTCTTCACTCACTGGAAGGTTCTCATTTTATTGCGGTCTTTCTGCTCCTTAGCTCAGCGAAGTCCAAGTTCTTGTCAGAAGAACTAAACATGTGGACACTGGAGAGTGAGTGGAGTAGAATTTATGAAGCGAAAGGAAAATTCTCAGCAGAAAGGGGACATTGGCGGGGGCGGGGGACATGGTTCCCCTACCCAAAGGTGGGAAAAGTCCCCACTGTGTGCCTGGGTCGGGGGTCTTTTATGGACTCAGCATGGGGAGTGCATGCTGATGGGTTTGTGCATATGCAAAAAAGGTTGAAGCAAAGACACCACCCAAAGGTGGGCACGACAGTGTAGAAAACCAATTTAGAAAAGGGTAAGTATGTGTAAAATAGGTGAAGGGTGGGGTCAATCAGAGGAAAGCGCACCAAACGGGAAGACAAGTTGTCAATCCCAGTTTGAGGATTTAACTTGTAGCTTGGCTTTTAGGTTTCGAACTGTCTTCAGCTTGGAGGTAAAGTTTTACTGGGGACCTGCCCCTAACTGCTTAGGCATTTGGCTGCCTCCTGTTGCTCTCAATTATCCCCTGTATTTCTCCAGGAACCACTCCTGTTCTGAATGGACACATTCTTTCCCAAGGTATCTTTATACCAACTCAGCTGTCTTGCTCCGGGCTAAAGTCTAAGGGTTCCCAAAGCACGATGAACAACAGAATATCCTGAGAAACTTAAACTATGCAGATGCTCAGGCCCCACCCCAAATTTATGGATTAAAGATCTCAGCAGGACAAGCCTAGGAAACTGAATTTGGAAATACCTACCTGCCTCCTTTTCCCTCCAAAATTTTGATACTTGGACCAAGAACCAAAGTTTGGAAATAAAGTATAAGAAGCCAGTGGAGGCTGGGTGTGATGGCTCAAGTCTGTAATCCCAGCACTTTGGGAGGCCGAGGCGGGCACATCAAGAGGTCAGGAGTTCGAGACCAGCTTGGCCAACATGGTGAAACCCCATCTCTACTAAAAATACAAAAATTCTCCAGGCGTGGTGGTGCATGCATGTAATACCAGCTACTTAGAAGGCTGAGACAGGAGAATTCCTTGAACCTGGGAGGCAGAGGTTGCAATGAGCTGAGATCGTACCACTGCGCTCCAGCCTGGGCAACAGAGCAAGAGTCTGTCTTGAGAACAAAACAAAACAAGAAGCCAGTGGATCTCTCTAAGGGGCCTTTTAAAGAAGTGGGATAAAGCCCCTTTGCAGCTCTACCAGTTTCAGAATTATCTTAGACTTTTGTTAATATGTAGATGATTCACTATTTTCCAGGACCCTGTGGGCGGGACACCCAGATGTCTCTGAAATACTGATAATTTGAGAACCATTGCTTTCAGGTGTATTTTATAAACTAAAGAAATCTGAAGAATTCCAGGACACTTGCTGAACATAAACATTTAGTCTCCCCACACTTTTTCAGGCCAACCCAAATAGAATCTTCAAATTTAACAAGCCCTGTCAGGTGATTTTTATCATTAGGCAGATTAGGAAGCACTGCTTGAAGCCAATAATTGCTCACATTTACTGAACACACACTGTGTGCAGGGCAGTGTTCTAAGTGCTTTTCTGGGTATTTGTTCATTTACTCTTAACAACAACCCCACACGCCACTGTATCAGCTTCATTTCACAGAGTAACTGCTTCTTTCCTCACAAATCCATAAAGGATGAATTTTGCCATTTGACTCTCAGGGTCATCTCCTTTTACATATCCATAGTCCCTTAAATTATTATAGATTCTGAACCTCTCTTGCCTTGAGATTAAGCACGGACTTGGAGTTCTCTGCATTTTACAATGTACACCACAAAGTTCTTTGCATACACGTGGAGCTCCATACATATTGTTTCTTCTAACAAATCAAAGGGGGCTGGGCATGGTGGGTCACATCTGTCATCCCAGCATGTTGGGAGGCTGAGGAGGGAGGATTGCTTGAGTTCAGGAGTTTAAGACAAGCCTGGGCAATGTAGTGAGACCTTGTCTCCAAATAAATAAATAAAATTTAGCCAGGCATGGTGGCATATGCCTGTAGTCCCAGCTACTCGGGAAGCTGAGATGGCAGGATTACTTGAGCCCAGAAGATTGAGGCTGCCGTGAGCCATGATCATGCCACTGTACTCAAGCCTGGGCAGCAGAATAAGATCCTGTCTCAAAGGAAAAAAGAAAAAAAAGAAAGAAAGAGAAAGAGAGAGAGAAATAAAGAAGGAAGGAAGGAAGAGAGAGAGAGAGAGAGAGAAAGAAAGAAGGAAAGAAAGAAAAGAAAGAAAGAAAGAAAGAAAGAAAGAAAGAAAGAAAGAAAGAAAGAAAGAAAGAAAGAAAGAAAGAAAGAGAAAAGAGAGAGAAAGAAATCAAAGAGTCGTTCTGCTTTTTGTCTGGTGCACTTGGCAGTGTAAAATTCTACCCTGATTTTGAAGATGTGGAAACAGAAGTTGGCAGCAGAACTTGCTACTGAAAGCAGAGACCTTTTGAGTTACCTTGGCTGAGAGTCAGAGTCCAGCAGAAATTGAACCAGGAAAAGGAAAACAGAAAGATCATCTGATTTGGCTGGCTCTCCTAGCCCTGATCCTGGCTGGGGAAGAGGATTTCAGTTCACAAGAGAAAGGTAATGGATATTTCCAGTTTCCTATCACACCCCTCCTTCTACTTGCTTATCCACATTTTAATCAGCCTTCTGAGACTAATAGTTTCCAGTTTACTAAAAGCCCATACTCATCTTTCCCTTTCTAATGCCTTTTATACTTGCCTGGACTTTACAATTTCACATTTTATACTTTTCTCGTCTCTGACTATTCAATACCACAAAGCTAACACTTCCAAGCTTTGTTTCATTCATTGCCACTCAAGGGACACTCAGAACAAATGGGTATGCTAACAATTTTCTTACCAGCCATCATCCTAAGTCCTTCAACATGGGGAAGCTCTTCCTTGCTCTATAATTCAAAATTACTCTATTGAAACTTAAAACACTCATTAAGTATCTATAATAGTTCAGGTTTTTCTACTTGATTCTACTACACTGGGGGAAGAAAAGGTACCAGTAGCTCCATTTGTTTTTTTCTCAAGACTCAATGAGGTTAGTAATTTGCCTGAAGTCACTCATTTGTTTGGCGGGGGAGAAGCAAGATTTGAAGCTATGTCTGACTTCAAAGTCTATGCTCTTTCCATCATATTGTAATATTCAATGTTCAAGCTGTTTTGTTCATTGTTTTATGTATTTATGTGTTATTGCCTCAATAGATGAAAAACATGTGGGCCGGGTGCAGTGGCTCACGCCTGTAATCCCAGCACTTTGTAAGGTTGAGGCAGGTGGATCACAAGGTCAGGAATTCAAGACCAGCCTGGCCAAAACGGTGAAATCCTGTCTCTACTAAAACTACAAAAATTAGCCAGGCGCGGTGGCAGGCGCCTGTAGTCCCAGGTACTCAGGAGGCTGAGGCAGGAGAATCACTTGAACCCGAGTGGCAGAGGTTGCAGTGAGCCAAGCTCGTGCCACTGCACTCCAGCTGAGCGACACAGTAAGACTCTGTTAAAAAAAAAAAAAAAAAAAAT
>NW_016804262.1:247480-250746 GCF_001698545.2 Rhinopithecus bieti
AAAAAAAGAGAGAGAGATAGGTAGTGCTTATTTGTACTGGCTATACAAAGCTCTTGGTAGAAATGACATAAAAATACGTGAGGGCCTCTCCCTGGCCAAACTAACCTCATTAAATCATCTCTTGAGGCTTCCAAATCAGAAACCTCCTCAATCAAATTGACTTTTCAGAGTTTTTATATCAGAATCATAAATCATTCGGTGGTGTCTCTGGAATATAGGACTGCTGCTTAGGCAATCTCAGCTTCATTTGTTCCTGGAGATTTCACACCCTGTGCAACCTCCTTGCACGGTGCATCTCCGTGAAATAGATAATTGACTCCAGGGACATAGGAGCTGTATTCGTACCAACAATTGGATCATTCAACACAGGGAAAGCTTTTCCTTGTGCTATACATTGAAAATTACTCACTTGGAACTTAATAAAGTTATGTCAGGGCACCTTTGCTTAATATTTAATAGGTCTATACGTTCTCTTATCTGTCCTTCATATCCAATAGTATTCCTCTGTTCAGTAATTTTGCTATAGAATGGATGAAATGGTATTGATTTGCAGACCATTTCCAAAACTTCAGGTAAACATTTTTAAAAAGGTAAATGCAGTTAGGTGGAAGGAATAAGTTCTAGTGTTCAGTAGCAGAGTAGGGTGACTATAGTTAACAACAATGTATTATATATTTCAAAATAGCTAGAAGAGAGGACTTGAAATGTTCCCAACACATAGAAATGATAAATACTCAAAGTATTTATCATCGATGAACACCCCAAATACCCTGACTTAGTCTTTACACAATCTATGCATGTAACAAAATATCACATGCACCCCATAAATATGTACAAATGCTATAATGTATCAGTTTTTAAAAGGGGTATATAAATGTGTGTTCTCTACCTTAGCAGTCACTATAAGATTGTCTTTCATCTAAGAAAAACATGTGTAGGTATCAGATGGAGTTCAGGTTCTCTGTTCACTCAACTGCTAGTTTCTCAGCCTACACAATCTGAACCTGCTGACTTTTCTCCCTTGCTACCACATTTACCCTGATTCAGGCCACCATTCTTTCTTACCCTGACTATTGCAATAACCCCTTAACTCTTGCCTTACTGCAGCATATTCTTGGCACAGCATGGTGGCATCTTTAGACAGCAAATCAAATGTTTTGTTTATTTGAGACACTTCACCAAGTTTGATGACAATAATGTCCAAACTCCTTGCCATGACCTACAGGACTCTACAGAACCTGACCCCTGCCCACATCTCCAACTTCACCTAATATCTCAGTGCATAAATGTTTGTTGAATGGATATATTTGTCTGTTCTCATGCTGCTAATAAAGACATACCTGAGACCGGGTAATTTATAAAGGAAAGAGGTTTCATAGACTCACATTTCCAATTGCCTGGGGAGGCCTCACAATCATGGTAGAAGGTGAATGAAGAGCAAGGATACGTCTTATATGGTGGTAGGCAAGAGGGTGTGTGTAGGGGAACTGCCCTTTATAAAACCACCAGATCTCATGAGACTTCCTCACTATCATGAGAACCACATGGGAAAAAAACCTGCCCCTATGATTCAATTATCTCCTACCAGATCCCTCCCATGACACATGGGGATTATGGGAGCTACAATTCAAGATGAGATTTGGGTGGGGACACAACCAAACCATATCAATGAATAAATGAATAACACCTTTCTTAATTTTTAAGATATATACTGGCTTCACAAACACCATATTGCTAAAATGTAACAAATGTATCATTGTGTATTCATCTGGATGGCAACTAATTGGTAATTGATACAGGCAAACGTTTCTTATGGAGCTTTATATCTGCTGTGTTCAAAAAAAGGAAGTTCAGCTTCATCCTACCCACCCCATAGGCTTTTGTAAAAGACTCTTACTTTTTCTTCGTTGGCTGACTGACAACTAATAAGACAAAATCCTACAATTATATCTATAATAATTAGCCAACCAGTATATGCTAAATATACTAGTTACATATTTCAAAATAGCTAGAAGAGAGGTATTGTATTTGTACTAAGGATCATCAGTTGGCTGATTCCTATTAGTTAAACTCAATCAAGCAGTAGTAGCTGTTCTGGTAATAACAGATTTGATTGTTAGTTAATAATTATATTAATTAGAGATTCTCTTAAATTCATACAAAAGGTATTTTTAAAAGAATCTGCTTTTGGTCAGTGTGCAAATGGGTAGATTTTTTAAAATCTGCTTTTAGGCCAAGTGCAGTGGCTCATGTCTATAATCCCAGCATTTTGGGAGGAGGCAGGAGGATCCCTTGAGCCTAGGAATCAAGACCAAACTGGGCAACACAGCAAGACCTCATCTCTAATAAAAATTAAAATAAAAAATTAGCTGGGCATAGTGGCGTGAACTGTAGTCTCAGCTACTCAGGAGGCTGAGGTGGGAGGTCTGCTTGAGACCAGGAGTTCAAGCTTATAGTGAGCTATCATTGCACCACTGCACTCTAGCCTAGGCAACAGAGTAAGACCTTGTCTCAACCAATCAATCAATCAATAGATAAAAATCTGCTTTTGGGATTCAAGTGACCAACCATTGCTTATTATTTTGTTAGGCTTACTACCCCCTTTGATCTACTAACAATGTCTAATGAAGTCAACAGTCAGTAATTAATCAGGCATGATCTATGAGTAGTTGACAAACATTAAGCAGTTAATGGATTTCAGGTAAATGACAGGCAGGCTTATTAATATGCTGATTCTATTCTGGGAACCCTCATTAGAAGAGAACTGCTTCATCTTCACAATGTCAAACTTGCTTCCAATGGATAAATTATCATGATACAAAAATAGACTGCAGATGAAGCCTTCAATTCTACTTGGGCAAATCCAAGAACAATGTAAGAGTGTTACTTAAACTTTCATTTAGAAAAGTCAAAGATTGTAAGGGAAAATATATAATTAGTTTGAAAACATAGACTATTTTTCTATATTTTTTTTTAACCTATCACTTACTTAGCAAATACTTATTTACACTGGTCAGGCATGTGAAAGTTTTCTAGATTCTAGAAGCAGACTCTCCAAATCATACTAAAGGCTCACACTGAGCTCTCAATTAAACCATGATATATTCTCATGATCCGGTAAGAGGTGTCATCCATAATTTCTTTTATTCCCATTTTGTTTATAAGACTAGCCCAAATCTTACTGTGTCTCAAGCAGTCTGAAACTCCAACTTCACATGTATTATCAATCAGCTAGATTATCTCTCAAAGGCAAATGGGAAAAAAAA
>NW_016804262.1:252206-280070 GCF_001698545.2 Rhinopithecus bieti
TTTTTTTTTTTTTTTTTAACAAAGCTTACAGTTTAAAATGTATAAATCACAAATTACCATAAGAAATTTCGTTACTAACAGTTATTTCAAATTCAAAGAAAATAACCTCCAGGGTGAACGAGGGCTTTTATTCATTTTGCTGTTCATTATTTTTTTCACTATTACTCACTAACCTAGTTAAATTTTCTTATAGTTCAGAAAACGAAAAAAAAAAAAAATGGCCAGGCGTCATGGCTCACACCTGTAATCCCAGCAGTTTGGGAAGCCAAATCCAGGGAATCACCTGAGGTCAGAAGTTCTAGAGCAGCCTGACCAGCATGGTGAAACCTCCTCTATACTAAAAATATAAAATTAGCCGGGCATGGTGTAGTACCCGTAATCCCAGCTACTCGGGAGGCTGAGGCAAGAGAATCACTGGAACCCAGGAGGCAGAGATTCCAGTGAGCTGAGATCGTGCCACTGCACTCCAGCCTAAGCGACAGAGAAAGACTGTTTCAAAAAAAAAAAAAAAAAAGGCGGGGCGTGGTGGCTCATGCCTGTAATCCCAAAACTTTGGGAGGCGGAGGAGGGCGGATCACCTGAGGTCGGGAGTTGGAGACCAGCCTGACCAACATGGAGAAACTCCGTCTCTACTAAAATTACAAAATTAGCCGGGCGTGGTGGCGCATGCCTGTAATCCCAGCTACTCGGGAGGCTGAGGCAGCAGAATCGCTTGAACCGGGAGGCGGAGGTTGTGGTGAGCGGAGATTGCACCATTGCACTACAAGAGCGAAACTCCGTCTCAAAGAAAAAAAAAAAAAAAGAGTAAGTATGTTTCGTTTGACTAAAGTCCATATTTATACAATAGATTTTCCTTCATTTCTAGATTTTGAGGTGTCAAAAGCACCCGGATTGCTAGCTGGAAAGATTCTTTGGAGTCTAGTCATTACTTACTCCCAGTCTAGGGAATTGCTTGTGGATGTAGGTCATTCCTGACTATTAAGGTACATCCTACATTAATTAGAATTTATTTAATGGCAAGAATCTCAACCACAGAAGTTTATTCCTGCAATTCCTGCATTCAAAACACTAAATGAGTATGAACTTTTAAAGCATCTTAATGCCTTATCTTCATTTTTATTTTAATCTCAAACTGGAAAATTCAAATTTCTTGAAAGAGATTATTTACAGGTGGTCAGTGGTATGCTGCATAATGTTTAAAAGCAGCTGTGTATAAGAGGAGAAAGAGGGGAAGAAAGAGGGAGCAGAGGCTCTGATTTGTAGCATTACCAAATACCATAGTGTAAATATTCCCACTGTGGCTGGTTTCCAGCTACCAGTGTGACAGTAAATGCAGTGATGAAAACCAATGCTCAATAGGCCACCATTATAGAGTATTTCCACCACACACAGATGCAATAGACATAAATCAGCACAAGAACATGTATGACAGTAAAATAAAGCAAATAATTAGGAAGTTTTGACTATAGTATATATTGCTTTTGTTTTGAATAGTTTAGTTTATATTATGTAATTTTTAATAATAACTGTGCTTCACAAACACCTCACTAAATTCCTGACAATTTAGTAAGTAGCACTCAAGAGCCAGTAAGAGCGGACTCCAGCACATTACTGCTGTGTTAATAGTTTCTTTCCTTTGGTGTGTTTTATTTTATTTTTTTTTAATTTTTCCTAAAATCTTAAATGAGATACTTTCTTTATGCCTTTTTGTTTTCTTTTCTTTTCTTTTTTTTTTTTTTTTTTGAGACAGAGTCTGACTCCATCGCCCAGGCTGGAGTGCAGTGGCGTGACCTTGGCTCACTACAACCTCCACCTCATGGGTTCAAGAAACTCTTGTGCCTCAGCCTCTGGAGTAGCTGGAATTACAGGCCCTTGCCACCATGCCCGGCTAATTTTTCCGTATTTTTAGTAGAGATGGGGGGGGTCTTACTGTGTTGCTCAGGCTGGTCTCGAACTCCCGGCCTCCAATGTTCCATCCCCTCGGTCTCCCAAAGTGCTGAGCCACCAAGCCAGGTTCCTTTTTGTTTTCTTTCTTATCAAGACCATTAAGAATGTTTTTCATATGAACAGTTTTTGCTGCATTCTCATGGAGATTTTTTTTAAGTTTTTTACATTGATTTTATAATAGTCTGTATTATTGCTATTTGGGACCATTTATGGGTTTTTGTCTTTTCTTTATTTTTTTATTTCTAGATTACACTGTTTTCTTTAAACTTATTAATTTCTAGATTTACTGCTGTGTGATTTGAGAATATAACCTACATAATTTTTACTTATTCTTTGTCAAGATTTTATTATGATATACTTTTGTTAGCAATAAGAATAACAAAAGTTGCAACTCACAGAGTCTGTCTCAGAAACATTCTATCCCCTTTAGTGCTCTCAAGAATCTGATATGATCCTGTCTTAGCTCAGAATATGTAGGAACAAAATCTGAAGCTAAGCCTCTTTGCAATCGTTTATTGGAGGGGAGTACAATTCCAGGGCAGAAAGAGTAGGGAGCAAGGAAGTGAAGGAGGAAAGGAAGGAAAGCTTCCAAGACAGTTGCTGGGTCACACAGGCCTACTCCAGGGAGAATATATAGAACCAGTGCACCTCAGAATACAGTGGTCCCCCCTTATCCATGGGGGATGCATTCCAAGACCCGGGTGAATGCCTGAAACCTCAAATACTACCAAATCCTACATTCACTGTTTTCTCCTATACATCCCTATGAGTTTAATTTATAAATTTGGCACAACATGACAGCAGTTCCCAACCTTTTTGGCACCAGGGACCGGTTTTATAGAAGACAATTTTTCCATGAACCATGGTGGGAGGCAGGGGATGGTTTTTAGGATGATTCAAGCACTTTGCATTTATTGTGCACTTTATTTCTATTATTATTACACTGTAATATATAATGAAGTAATTCTACAACTCACCATCTTGTAGAATCAGTGGGAGTCCTGAGCTTGTTTTCCTGCAACTAGATGGTCCCATCTGGGGGTGATGGGAGACAGTGACAGATCATCAGATTCTCATAAGGAGTGTGCAACCTACATCCCTCGCATGCTCAGTTCACAGTAGGGTTCATGCTCCTATGAGAACCTAATGCTGCCACTGATCTGACAGGAGGTGGAGCTCAGGTGGGAATGCGAGTGATGGGGAGTGACTGTAAATACAGATGGCGCTTCACTGGCTCACCTGCCACTCACCTCCTGTTGTGTGGCCCAGTTCCTAACGGGCCAAGGACCAGTGCCAGTTCGTGGCCTGGTGATTGGGGACCCCTTCAGTGAGGGGTTAACAGCAATAACTATTAACATAGAACAGTTATAAAAATATACTATAATAAAAGTTACGTGAATGTGGCCTCACTCAACATATCTTATGGTACTATACTCACTCAGTTTTGAACTGTGGTTGATCTTGGGTAACTGAAACCAAGGAGGGTGGAACCACAGATAAAGGGGGACTACTGTGGCCCAGTAGGAAGGAAAAAAAGAGAGAAAGATTTGCTTGCTGGTTATTTCTGTTCTATCTTCTAATCCCAAAGTTCACCCCAGTAGGTATTAATGCCCTATGGTAGATTGTTTGCAGAAATGGTCACGATAATCTCTCCCATCCCTGAACCCATGCTGGTCTCGAACTCCTGACCTCAGGTGATCTGCCCGCCTCGACCTCCCAAAGGCCTGGGATTATAGGCAGGAGCCACCACACCCAACCCAGAATCTATCTTTTTGGTGAGTAAGACAGGGATGCTTGCAGTAGGGGAACTTCTTCATCATTGTTGCCAGGTATAATGTCTGTGCCAGGTGTGGTAGTGGAGATGTTTCCACCAGTGTAGTCCCTGTGTGGTCTTTGGGTGTAGATCCTGGCAACATGGCATACAAGCCTACATTCTCTGGCTCACCAGAAAAGTCCATGAACAACCCAAGAAGTCCAAGATCAATACATTTCCTATCTGCTTAAACTAACTATGGATTCTGCTGTTTACAATTAAGAGTACCAAGGGAGATAGCTGGGTATAGAATCAAGGATTAGAAATCATTTTCCCTGAACATTTTGCAAAGCATTGTTCCATGGTCTTCTGGCTATAACGTTTCTGTTGAGAAGTCTGATGCCATTCTTTTTCTTAAGGTTCTGGATATGACTTATTTTTCCTCTCTGAAAGCTTTGAGACTCTTTTTTCTATCCCTAGTACTCTAAAATTCCTAGCTGAAACCATGAGTCTTTTTGCATTCCTTGGGCTGCCACATCCGGTTGTGTAAGTTGTGCACTGCATCACTTTAGGGAGCCATGTTCCCATCTTAGTCCATAGATACAACTTGGATGACTGCACAAGACAGCCTTGTGGGTACTCTGTGGGAACTCACAATCTGAAGATGACTGTCATTGAGTTCTGGGAAATGTTTTGCCCAATCCTTCCTCTCAACCAATTTTTTTTGTTTTTTTTTTTGTTTGTTTTTTGTTTTTTTTTTTTTTTAGACACAGTTTCTCCCAAGCTGAAGTGCAGTGGTGCAATCTCTGCTCACTGCAACCTCCACCTTCTGGGTTCAAGCAATTCTCCTGCCTCAGCCTCCCGAGTAGCCGGGATTACAGGTGTGCACCAGCATGCCCAACTAATTTTTGTATTTTTAGTAGAGACAAGATTTTGCCATGTTGGCCATGCTGGTCTCAAACTCCTGGCCTCAAGTGATCTGCTAGCCTCGGCCTCCCAAAGTCCTGGGATTAAAGGCATGAGCCACTGTGCCCGGCCTCAACCAGTATCTTTGTTCTATCTCTGAAACACTTTAGTCACAAATTGGACTTCCTAGATTAATCTCCTCATTTTCTTATTTTGTCTCTATTTTCCATTCCTTATTCCTTATTCCACTTTCTGAGAGATTTCCTCCACTTTATCTTCCAATCTTCCACTGAATATTTAACTTCAGCTATGCTATTTTTAATTTACAGAATTCGTTTTTAAGAATAGAATTTTGTTCTCCAGGATCCAAGATCTCCTTTTGTTTCTCTGAAGATGTCAATTAGAGGTTTATTTACTTTTTTCTTTTTTAAGATTTTCTTCCATTCCCTATATTCTTTCTGTTTCCTTTGTCTTTCCTGTCCACTAGCTGTTTCTTTTTTATTTGTTTTTGTCTCTCTTTTGTTTTGAGATGATATAAATGCCTCATGATTCATGGCACTGATATTTCATAGAAGGGCACTGAAAAGCTGATTGGAATCTGTGTGCCAGGGGCAGGGGACTTCTCCATTGGTGGCTTCACTCTGATTGATCTGGTGTGGCTGTTTTGCTGAGGATCCCAATTGAGAGTCTCTGTGGTCTTTTCTCTTGGTCTGATCTGTTTTCCCAGAAAGAAATCTGCTGAGGACAGAGAAGCCACCTGGCATCAGCATTCTCAGACTTAAGTAAGGAGAAGTGTTGGGACATGTGGCCTTACCTTTCAGCAGGTAGTTGTTTCATTCAATGTCCAGTTTCAGTGCAGCAGCACATCCTTAGCCCTACATACACAGTCCGAAAGGTCGGAGTCTGTCTGGTTCTGCTAGGATAGGAAGGCTATTGTCATCCTGCTGTGTAGCCTAGGCAAAGGCATCCAAGGGCTTAACTATGTCTCCAAATTCCATTAACCCCAAGTGTACTGTCACCATCATGGGCAAACAAGAGCTTCCAGTTCTTTGCTGTTTCTGGGATTCTGCAGAATAAGGCTGCTTCTGGCTATTCCCTGAGTCTGGTGAGGTTTTCAGTCCTTTGGTCTGCTATTAATAAATCATGTGCCACTCCTTCCAGTTTCCACATTTTATTTTATTATTGTCATCTCTTTTCCCATTTTGTTTTCTTTTTTTTTTTTTTTTTTGTCCTTGTGGGATTATGATTTTTTTCCACCATTTTTGGGAAAGTATTTTGGGAAGCTGAGGTGGAAAACATATGTTGAATATATCATTATTTAAAACCTAATATTCTTTCTATACTTTAAAAAACATATAGGAGGTCCACGGTGTGCTAGTCACTTAACCTCTCCTCTTCCTCATTTATATGTCACAACAATGTAGCACCTACCCCATGGGATTATCCTGAGAATTAAATGAGGAAAAGTTGGTGAAGCACTGAGTTTATTATAATAGTGAAAACAATGGAAAATGAAGAGGTTCACAACGTGTTGACTCAAAATATGCCACTTTGGTAGATTGATTATTTTGAGCTAAAAGAAACTGAAAATCAAGCAATGCAGGAAAACTCTTTACCTCCCACTCAACTACATAAAATAAAGTACAAATTTCCAGTTTAATAAAGGAAATTTACAATTATAAAATATATATACCAGGAGGAGAGCTATGTTGAGGCAACTTTTATCACCTGAGAGACTTATCTGCATAACAAGACAACCTTTGTTCACCAAACATTTTCTCCCCTCACCTTCCCACAATTTGTCTCCATCACCCTCATGCATCAAACCTTTATTTCTTTCTGTAGCTCAGGATGATTTATGCATCTCAATCATCTGGCCACTCCCTTGAATCTAATTTTTGTGGGACTCCCATACATATGTATGTAATTAAAATTATTTTTCTACTATTTTATGTTTTCTACTATGTTATGACTGTTTTATGTCAACTTGATTTATAGACCAGCCGAAGAACCTATAATGGTAGAAGAAAGCATTTTTCCTCCCCTGCAAGACCAAACGATACATGGCAAACAGCATGGCAAAGCCACAGGAAAGATAATGTTCTCTGGAATTAATAAATAACAATCGTTCTCAAAGTGTGGTCCTGGGACCCGCAGCACGAGCATCACCTGGAAGTTTGTCAGAAATGCAGATTCTTGGCCAGGCACAGTAGTTCATATCTGTGAGCTACTTTGGGCCAAGATGGATCACTTGAGGTCAGGAGTTCAAGACCAGCCTTGCCAACATGGTGAAACCCTACCTCTACTAAAATTACAAAAATTAGCGGGTGACATGGCAGTTGCCTGTAGTCCCAGCTACTCAGGAGGCTGAGGAAGGAGAATCACTTGAACCTGGGAAGTGGAGGCTGTAGTTAGCCGAGATTGCACCACTACATTCCAGCCTGAACGACGCAGTGAGACACCATCTCAAAAAAAACAAAACAAAACAAAACAAAACACAGAAATTCATATTCTTGGGCCAACCTCAGACCTACCACAACAGAGATTCTTGAGGTGGGATCCTGCAATCTGTCCTGTAACAAGCAGTTCAGGTGATTCCGATGCCTGCTAAAGTCTGGGAACTGCTGATATAGAGACAAGGAAATGAACTCCTTCATTCCAGGTTGCTGGTTAGGGACCACCCTCAATCACTGGATGTGTTTTCCATGCTAGGAAGAATAAGAACAACATTTAAATAAAAGCAGAGATATGTGGAGAGGTAACCCAGAGAAGAGACAGCCTTGGAACATGGAAGACCTATGTCTTAACCTGTTTTGCTTTGCTATAAAGGAATACCTGAAGTTGGGTAATGTATAAAGAAAAGAGGTTTGTCTCATGGATCTGCAGGCTGTACAGAAAGCACGACAACAGCACCTGCTTCTGTCAAGGATCCCAGGAAGCTTCCACTCATGGCAGAAGGCTAGGGGATGGCAGGGGTGTCACATGGCAGAGAGGAAGCAATAGAGGGGAGGGAGGTTCCACGCTCTTTTCAACAATCAGATCTCTTAGATGTATGTATTTTCAGTGTACAAAACAATAAAAAATTAAAAGAGATAAAAGAAAAAACAATCAGATCTCATGGGAGCTAATAGAGTGAGAACTCACTTGCATGAGATTGACACCAAGCCATTTATGAGGGATCTGCCCCTGTGACCCAGACACCTCCCACTGTAACAGCCCAAGGGGTTCACTTTGCCCAGTGCCTAGACAGAGCCGATTCATCAAGACAAGGGAATTGCAATAGAGAAAGAGTAATTCACGCAGAGCCAGCTGTGCGGGAGAGTGGAGTTTATTATCACTCAAAGCACTCTTGCAGAGCATTCAGGGAGCAGAGTGTTTAAGGATCACCTGGTGAGTAGGGGGAACCCAGTGAGCCAAGAGTGCTGACTGGTCAGAGATGAAATCACAGGGAGTTGGAGCTGTCTTCTTGTGCTCAGTCAGTTCCTGGATGGGGGCCACAAGATCAGATGAGCCAGTTTATTGATCTGGGTGGGGCCAGCTGATCCATTAAGTTCAGGGTCTGCAAAATACCTCAAGCACGAGGGTCAGAATCTTGGAGCCTCCAGCTGCATCACTCCTAAACAAAGTTTCTAATTTTGTGGCTAATGTTAGTCTTACAAAGGCAATCTAGTCCCCAGGCAAGAAAGAAATCTGCTTTGAGAAACGGCTATTACCGTCTTTGTTTAAATTATAAACTAACTTTTTCCCAAAGTTAGTTCAGCCTATGCCCAGGAATGAACAAGGACAGCTTGAAGTTAGAAGCAAGATGGAGGCAGTTAAGTTAGATCTTTCACTGTCTCAGTCATCATTTTGCAAAGGCGGTTTCACCACTAGGCCTCACCTGCAACATTTTGGGATCAAATTTCAACACGAGATTTGGAGGGGACAGATACTCAAACTACATCAACCTGATTATAAGCCCTGAGGTCCTGGTTCCTGTGGTTTTCTCTTCCACTCTCTAAGCTATGCCAGGATCCCACTCAGCAACTTGGATCAATAGATTCCCAATTCTTATTTTGTTTGTTTTTACAAAGCCAGTTTCAATCAAGTTTCTGGTATTTGCACCCTAAAGAATCCTGAATAATTCCCCACTCTTCATCTTTAAGAAGCAGAGTGAAGCTGACCTTCCCCATAAGGTTGTCTTCAGTAGCATATTGGAGAGGTGGCCAAGGGCAGCTCTTAGGACCTGGCAATTGGTTCTTCCCCTGGAAGGTTCTACAGTGCTCAGAATTCACAATCTTCTCTGCATATATATATACCTGTGTAAATATGGATGTATTTACATGTACAAGAATCAATTGAATAAATTTATTTCATCTTGGTATTTTCTCACCCGATGAGGACATCCATGTTCATGAAACCACCACACAGAGTTGGCAAAAATTGCACTCAGGGTTCTGGACAGAAATATAGTTATAATTAAGCATTCATCAGACTGCACTCTGGCTCACTTCCTTGTTGCTAAAAGTCACATACCACTAGATCCTGACCATCTGCAACCCTGCTGTTCTTATGGCTAGGATCTCTGACATTAGCATCATAAGGCTTTTGTTTAAGGATTGTTTAAGATGTTTTTCAGATCCATGAATTCCAGCAACCAGTTTGAAGACTCACACAGAGGAATGGGATCAGCATGAGAATACAACTTCCTCATCTCCCTGTTCCATGATGCCCTGTGTTCTTCAACCCATCAGTGATCCCCACACTTTGGCCAACTCCAAAACCCTTAGAAACTCTAACCCCAAATTCCTTGGGGAGATAGACTTGAGGTTTCTCCCCATCTCTTGGTTCACTGACCCTACGATTAAACCTGTTTCTCTGCTGCAACCCAGTGTCTTGATGTATTGACTTGCTGTATGTATCAGGAAACAAACCTATTATGGTTACTTTCATAGTATTCATAATATTTATGATTTTATGAATTTTCACCATACTTCTTATTCTTCATCTTATCTCTCCTAATCTTTCTATATTTCACAGAGAATTTACTCACTCACTGAGAGTCACAAGGTCTTCCTTAGTTCAAGCTTTCCTAAACCTAGCTGATCATCAAAACCACCTGGGGACACTTTCAAAAATATAATGCCCATTTCTCACTCCAGTGCTAAATCTCTTGGGGCCATTTTCTGCACACGTACACACACGCACACACACACAGACACACATACCCTAGTGAAACTAATGGCCTCTATGAGGGTTTTCATTGCCCTGAAAATTATGTTTTGTTAATACCAAGAATATCATCGTATGCTTCCTTTTGGCAGTAAAATGTGAAAAACGAGTATTTATTTGTCCTAAGAGTAATGTAGGAGGCTAAATATGTCATCCCAAATCCTCTTTAACATAAAGATAATTTTGAGCTGATTATTTTGAGAAACAGCAAACACAGAGAAACTCTGAGGACACAGCATAAGTTTTTTTTTGTAAGGGAAATTTACATCTATAAAGGGAAACTCCATTTGTAAGGGTGCCTCTCTCTTTCTGTACCAGGAAGAGAAGGATAACTCTTGTCAATGGAGAATGTACTGCGTTAAATCTGCATAATAAATCTTACCCTTGTTTACTATACCTTTTCTGGTCACCTTCCCAAAACTTGCCACCCCTGCTCAGAGGCCCCAGATCACTTTTCCTTTGTCGGTATTATTAAAAGAAAAACTTCAGACAAATTAAATTTAAAAGAGTTTGATTGAGTAAAGAACGATCCCCCAAATGGGCAGCTCCGACAACCAAAACAGGTTCAGAGCAACTCTGTTTGCTGTCACATGGTGGGATAATATTTATGGAGGCCAGGCGCAGTGGCTCACGCCTGTAATCCCAGCACTTTGGGTGGCCGAGGCGGGCGGATCACGAGGTCAGGAGATCGAGACCATCCTGGCTAACACGGTGAAACCCCATCTCTACTAAAAATACAAAAAATTAGCCAGGTGTGCTGGTGGGCACCTGTAGTCCCAGTTACTCGGGAGGCTAAGGCAGGAGAGTGGCATGAACCTGGGAGGCGGAGCTTGCAGTGAGCTGAGGTTAGCGCCACTGCACTCCAGCCTGGGTAACAGGGCAAGACTCCGTCTCAAAAAAAAAAAAAAAAAAAGGACATAAAAAGGAAAGTGACATACAGAAAATGGAAGTGAGGTACAAAAACAGCCACATTAGTTACAACTTTGTCTTATTTGAGCATGGTTTGAACAGTTGCCCATTAGTGATTGGCCAAAACTCTGTGATTGGCATAAGAGTAGGTTACAGTCTGTTTACACATCCAATTAGGTTACAGTTCCCTATTTTTGGAGAACTTTTAGTCCAAAGTTAAAAAATAAAAGGAGTCAGCTTTAACATAATTTAACCATATATAAGCCTAAATTTTTTTTTTTTTTTTTTTTTTTTTTGCGATGGAGTCTCACTGTGTCACCCCGGCTGGAGCGGAGTGGCGGGATCTCGGCTCACTGCAACCTTCACCTCCTGGGTTCAAGCGATTCTCTAGCCTCAGACTCCTGAGTAGCTGGGACTGTAGGTGCGTGCCACCATGCCCGGCTAATTTTTGTATTTTTAGTAGAGATGGGGTTTCACTGTGTTAGCCAGGAAGGTTTCGATCTCCTGACCTCATGATCCTCCTACCTCAGCCTCCCAAAGTGCTGGGATTACAGGCATGAATCATCGCACCTGGCCCTATAAGCCTAAATTCTAAACACTCCTTTGAGTTACTCATTTCTGGGTATTTCCTTGTGTTACACGTGCAAATACACATGTTGTTACCAGTGGCAAATCCAATAGATCTACAGCAAACTCAATCCTTGCCTCTTTGGAGGAAAGAACTTAGCCACTAGGCAGAAGTAGATTCAAGGCAGAGGGAGAAACTAAGGCAAGTTTTAGAACAGGAGTGAGTTGATTATAAAGTTTTAGAGCAGGAATGAAATGAAGTAAAGTTCAACTTGGAAGAGGGCCAAGCCAGTGACTTGAATGATCCAAGTGGCCCAGCCAGCCCTTGAGATTTTATACATTGGCACGGTTCCAGGGTTTTCCTTTCTCCTCCCCTGCTTTTTCCCTTGGGGTAGGCTGCCTGCATATGCAGTGGCCTGCCAGCACTTGGGAAGGGCCACACGCACGGTGTGTTTACTAAAGTTGGGCACATGTTCATTCCAGGTATTTTTCTCTTTTTTTTTGAGACGGAGTTCCGCTCTTATTGCCCAGGTTGGAGTGCAATGGCGTGATCTTGGCTCACCACAACCTCCGCCTCCCGCGTTCAAGCAGTTCTCCTGCCTCAGCCTCCCGAGTAGCTGGGATTACAGGAATGCACCACCAAGCCCAGCTAATTTTTTTTTTTTTTTTTTTTTTTAAGTAGAGACGGAGTTTCTCCAAGTTGGTCAGGCTGATCTTGAACTCCTGACCTCAGCTGATCGACCCGCCTCGGCCTCCCGAAGTGCTGGGATTACAGACGTGAGCCACCGACCCCGGCCAGAGGTATTTTTCTCTTACCAGTTACCAGTTGAGCATTCCTAGAGGAAGGTCATATACCAGCTGAACCCATTTTGCCTCTTAGTGTGTATGTGTGAGCCCACTAGCCCAGCTTCTGAGATCGTATCAGGAAGCTCCTGATCATCAGCTTCAGGTGTGTTCTGTCTACTGGGAGACTGTATTTCCCTGGCACTGGTTGTGACCAAGTATTATTTTAGAGAGACAGTTTAACAATGACCTGACCATCACCTATGGTCACCTGACACTCCTAGGGCGTGGGGGTGGGTGGCTCTCCTGTCCTGCTCATGTCTGCCTAACTACCTACTCTAACTATGTTAACAAATTTCACTTGGTTTTCCTCTTATTCATCTGTGTTTTGTTACAAAGACTCAGCCAGGAATCCAGAAGGATGAAAGGAAGAAAGGTTTTTCTTCTCTTCTAGTAACAAAATTAAAGCTGAGTTTTGTCAACCTAAAAGGAAGAGGCTGTGGCACAAGACATAATTTCATGAGTTTTCTTGAGTCAAAATGAGGAGAGTTGCCTGGAAAACTCAAAACCAAGTAACCTTGGATATCAGTTCATTGGGCCTTTGTTAGAAGCAAGATTTTAAAAGCAAAAAAGGGGAACAGGCCAGGTGCTGTGGCTCATGCCTGTAACCCCAGAACTTTGGGGAGGCTGAGGTGGGAGGATCACTTGAGGCCAGAAGTTTGATACCAGCTTAGGCAACATAACGAGAACCCATTTCTACAAAAATAATAAGCATAATCGTAATAATAAAATTACCCAGGCATCGTGGTGCATGTCTGTAGTTACAGATACTTGGGTGGCTGGGACAGAAGGATCGTTCAAGCCCAGAAGTTCAAGGCTTCAGTGAGCTATGATCATGCCACTACACTTCAGCCTGAGTGACAGAGTAAGACCTTGCCCTTCAAAAAAAAAAAAAAAAAAAAAAAAAGTGTCCATTCTAAACATGGTTTTGGTTGTTTTTTTTTTTAAATCATTTCAACTTTTATTTTAGACTCAGGTGGTACATGTGCAGGTTTGTTACATGGGTACATTGCATGATGCTGCAGTTTGGGTACGAACAATCCCTCACCCAAGTAGTGAGCATAGCACCCAGTAATTAGTTACCCAACCCCTGCCCCTCCCTCTCCCTCCCCACCAGTGGTCCGCAGTGTCTGCTGTCACTATCTTCATGTCCATGAGAACCCAACATTTAGCCTCCATGTGTAAGTGTGAACATGCAGTGTTTGGTTTTCTGTTCTTGCGGTAAACATGGTTTTGATATTTTTGGGCCAGTTGAAGCTATCAACAAAGGAAAATATAAATAAATGTTCAAAATGGAAACTTGTCAATACTCACTGTTTTCAAAAGTACCTATAATTTTCCTATTTTGAAATAAAATCTTGATATTAAATATACCATTGCAAAAATATTAAGATAAAATATTTGCATGAATAAAGAAAAGCAAAACCTATTAATACATAATGACAAAGTACTATGCCAGTGTTAAAATTAAAACTTGAGACAAATTAAATTAACAGAGCTTAAATGAGCAAAGAATGATTCATGAAGGGGGCAGGCCCCAGAATCAGAACATGTTCAGAAAGACTCTGTCATCACAACCAACAAGTAGTCAAACAACATTAATGGACAGAGAAAAGGTAATGAGGTACAGAAACAGCTCAACAGCTCCATTGGTTACAACTCAGTGCAGCCTTATTTGAACCTGGTTGAAATAGTTAACTGCCTATGACTGGCTGAAGCTCAGCTGCTCTGATTGGCTGAGACTCAGCTATTTGTTACAAAACCATACGTAAAAATTAGGCTTTCAATTTGTTTACATACTGAGTTAGACTGCAGTTTGTTACACAGAACTGGTATGGAAGCCTCTAAAGCCGAAATTTAGTTTGATTTAACACCAGTCTAACGATCAATACTAAAAGTAATCTTAAATTAGAACAATCATAAAACAGAAGTTCAGGATTAACCTGAAGGCAAAGCTATAAACCAGATTAAATGCATACAAATTAGTCTTGTAATTCTAAAGATAATAATTATAGAAGTAGCTGACATTTACTGAATGCTAACTATATGCTTGACACATATTCATTATAATGTTATCTCTAATACAGTCTTTACAATCACCCTCTGAAATGAAGTTTCAATAACTATTTCCATTATTCAAATGATGAAGCTGGGTTAAAGATACTAACTTACCTAAGATAGATAAGTTTGTACTTACCTAACTTACGTATACTTGTACAATGTATACTTAATACAAGTATGGGCTGGGCATGGTGGCTCATGCTTGTAATCCTAGCATTTGGGGAGGCCGAGGCAGGCGGATCACATGAGGTCAGGAGTTTGAGACAAGCCTGGGCAACATGGTGAAAACCCAGTTCTACTAAAAATCCAAAAAAAAAAAAAAAAAAATTAGCTAGGTGTGGTGGTGGGCGCCTGTAGCCCCAGCTACTCTGGAAGCTGAGGCAGGACAATCACTTGAGCCCGGGAGCGGGAGGTTGCAGTGAGCCAAGATCGTACCACTGCACTCCAGCCTGGGCAACAGAGCAAGACTGTCACAAAAACAAAACAAAACAAGTATCCTTGTACTAAGTGCTTCAGCCACAACTTGAATCCCAACCAGCTTGACTACAAAGACCTCTCTCATGAGTGAAATAATTTGGGGACAAGATATGATCATTACAGCCTCTAATTACTAAGCATCTAATACCATATAGCTTGAGTTACATAGTGCTTAGCACAGCCCTTACTATCCTCCAGGCAGTCAATATTTGTTGAATGAATATTTACTTCCTACTTCCAAAAAGCATTTCCTTATATTTTTCTTAACTATTCAGCACAGTGGTGTGGCTAGCCCAGGGTACCTTCCCACCTAGATAAAATGAGAGACGCAGTGACCAAGGTATTCTTCCTTGGCTCTCCTGGTTCTAGGCTTTATGCAGACCACTCACTGCCCATTTCTTCTGCCAGTGCATTGCTGCAGTAGTATTCTGTTTGGGTGAGTTACAGCTTTCTTCACGTTAATTACTCTGATTAACTCCTACAAAAGTTGTACTTGTAGTATAGCTCCTCTGACTACACTAGGAAGTCCCCTTCTCCTCAACAAGAATGTTAGTGGCCCTTTCTTGGGGTGGGCTATCTTTACCCTTCCCTGCTCTGACCCATTTATGATGATTCTTTAATTTCAGAGGATTGGCCTCATCCTTAAATCCAAACGATAACCCTTATACAGAGCCTCTAGCCCACTGTAATGGTCTGGGTTTTTTTTTTTTTTTTTTTTTTTCTCTTTTCCTTTCCTTTTTCAAGAATTGGGGTGAGGCTTAGTCATTTACTTTCAAAGACTTAGTAAGTTAGTAAATTAAAATGGGTGAATTAGTAAATATTAGAGAGGAACACCTAATTTTAAGCAGAGCAGATGACATACAACTATTCTAAAAGAAAAACAAGCAGAGCTGTGGAAAAGAAGGAAATTTAAAAATAGAGAAAGAGGAAGACCAGCAAGAGCCTAAAGAAGTGAAATCTGTGAAACCTAAAAGGGAAAAGTTTTTACGTATTTTTCTTTCTGAAGAAAACCAGGGATTGTGTTTAAAGCCAGACTTTCAAGATGTTTCTGATATACTAAAGAACAAGTAAGAATGGAAAGGAGGCCGGGCATGGTGGCTCATGCCTGTAATCCTAGCAGTTTTGGGGGCTGAGGCAGGTGGATCACAAAGTCAGGAAATCAAGAACATCTTGGCCAACATGGTGAAACCCCATCTCCTCTACTAAAAATACAAAAATTAGTCCAGCTTGGTGGCACGCGCCTGTAATCCCAGCTACTCAGGAGGCTGAGGCAGGAGAATCACTTAAACCCAGGAGGCAGAGGTTGCAGTGAGCCAAGATCATGCCATTGCACACCAGCCTGGGTGACGAGAGTGAAACTCCATTTCAAAAAAAAAAAAAAAAAAAAAAAAAAATGGAAAAGAAATGGCCGGGTGTGGTGGCTCACGCCTGTAATCCCAGCATTTTAGGGGGCCAACGCAGGTGGATTACCTGAGGTCAGGAGATCGAGACCATTGTAGCTAACACAGTGAAACCCCCTCTCTACTAAAAACACAAAAAATTAGCCAGGTGTGGTGGCACGCAACTGTAGTCCCACTTACATGGGAGGCTGAGGCAGGAGAATCACTTGAACCCAAGAGGCAGAGGTTGCAGAGGTTGTTTTGTATGAAAACAAAACAAAACTGAAAAAGGAAAAGAAATAGAAAAACAGCAGCCTTACCAAAATACAGAAGGCTCGGCCAGGCGCGGTGGCTCACACCTGTAATCCCAGCACTTTGGGAGGCCAAGGCCGGCAGATCACAAGTTCAGCAGATAGAAACCATCCTGGCTAACATGGTGAAACCCGTCTCTACTAAAAATACAAAAAATTACCAGGCTGGGCGCGCGCCCTGAGTCCCACCTTCTCGATGAGCTGAGGCAGGAGAATGGGTGTGAACCCGGGAGCGGAGTTTGCAGTGAGCCGAAGATCACGCCACTGCACTCCAAGCTTTGTTGCAATCAGAGCAAACACTCGTATCTCAAAAAAAAAAAAAAAAAACATATATATATATTATATATATATATATATATATATGGTTCAGCAGCTGTGTATACCTGTTGAGGAGCTGATGGGAACTGGAAACCTAAATTATTGCGACAGTTAATTCTACTTTTGTATCTTTTTATATCTTTGTCATGGGAAACAAGTTAATGTGTATTTTATTTACTTTATTCCCAGATACTTCAATATCATGATATATTTTTCTTCTTAAAGATATTTTATGGCCAGGTGCAGTGGCTCATACCTGCAATCCTAGCACTTTGGGAGGCCGAGGCAGGAGGACTGCTTGAGGCCAGGAGTTCGAGACCACTCTGGGAAATATAGTAAAACCCCATCTCTATAAAAATAAAAATTTTAATTAGCCAGATGTAGCCAGGCATAGTGGCAGGTGCCTGTAATCCCAGCTACTTGGGAGATTGAGTCAGGAGAATTGCTTAAACCTGGGAGGCAGAGGTTGCAGTGAGCCAAGATCTCGCCACTGCACTCCAGCCTGGGTGACAGAGCAAGACTCTGTCTCAAAAAAAAAAAAAAGAAAAGAAAGAAAGAAAAGAAAAAAGAAAATTAGCCAGATGTGGTGGTACGTGCCTATAGTGCCAGCTACTCAGGAGGCTAAGGTGGGAGGATCACTTGAGCTAGGAAGTTGAGGTGGTTGAGCCATGATTGCGCCACTGCACTCCAGCCTGGGTGACATATTGAGATCCTGTTTCTAAAAATATATACAGATATTTTATTTTAAACGTGTGTGTGTGTGTGTGCATGTATGCTCTAAACCATTTATTTTTTGTTTTTTATTTTAGTAATGTATTTTTTTTTCATTTTTACTTTGCAGGAGCAAGAGCTAAACCATTTCTAATAAATGAAGTTGAAGAAGACTGTGATTTTTATGCCAAACTCCATTTATCCCTCTTCTTGGGAACTGTCTGGATGGTATTTTCCAGTTGGATGTGCTGCACATGACATGTTCTGGAGACAGGAGAAGTGACAGATGCCACCTCAGCATGGGCACTCTGCTCCCTCTCATCAGTTGCAGACCAGACACGACTGCAGACTGTCATTATGCAGATGGTGACAGTCCCTGGGGAGCAGAGCTGCCCTTCTGACTGGACTGCTCCCGTTGGAAGAGTTAAGTGAGAAAGAAAGAAACTTTTTGTTATAGCAGCTTGGCCTAACACAACTATACTGTCTACTCTTGCAAGGTCACATTGCCTTCCAAATCAGTAGAGCCATCGCTACAAATCACATTCTGAGCAGTACTAGCTTCTGCCAACAGTCACGATCAAGAAAATGAACAGGGACCAGGTGGGGTGGCTCACACCTGGAATCCCAACTTTGGAAGGCCGAGTTAGGCCGATTACTCGAGGTCAGGTGTCCGAGACCATTGGCCAACATGATGAAACTTTCTCTCTACTAAAAGTACACACGCACACACACACACAGAGAGAAATTAGATGGGTGTGTTGGCAGACGCTTGTAATCCCAGCTACTTGGGAGGTTGAAGCAAAAGAATCGCTTGAACCTGGGAGGCAAAGGTTTCAGTGACCCAAAATTGCACCACTGCACTCCAGCCTGGGCGACAGAGAGAGTCTACATCTCAAAATTAAAAAAATTTTAAAAGACAGAAAGAAAAAGAAAAAAGAAAATGAACCGGTAATGAAAAATCAGTCAGAGAACGACTTTATATTGACAAGTTTAACATACATCTTAAATCTCACTCTTCTTTGGCCTAGAATTCTGTGTAAGCAGTTACTGAGGTTTCTGCATCTACTGTTTATGGAGACATGAGCATTGTTTAGTTTAGTAAACAGCAAAAGCATTAACTGTTTGCTCCCTTTAGGTCTAGTCAGTGCTTTTCAGCAAGGTGGCAAAGGTAGCCAAGTGACAGCTAAGACAGAATTTCCTGACTGCAGTTGTCCACTTAACTGTGGCATTTCCTTCTTCTTTCATTCCTATTACATCACTGGTGTAGCTCGTATTTCACTGTGAGAAACAAAAAGCGCCAATGTTTCCTGTTTGCCATCAGAACTGAAAGCCTTATTTGAGTTTATTTTACAAATTGACTGCAGAAGTGTCCCACGACACATTGGTATAAATTCCCTTCACGAGTACCTATTTTGCACACCAGCTTTTTGTACCTATAAGCTAAGAAATACAACCACATTGTCCTCCCTAAAATTATTCAAACAGACAACCACTAATCTACATGGAACATTTGTTTAGACTCAATTATTACTTCAAGCATATATCATTAAGGCTAAATCTGTATACACTGACATTCTATTTGCATCCTCACTTGCTAAAATAATTCCAGTTTCAAGTATAAAATGTCCTGTGTGTGCAGGTTTTTTCCCCTACTTTAACTGCTTTAAAATATAAAATTCATAGACCCCACAGGAATTAATTCATTCTTTGCTTTTCTCAAATTGTCAAAATCTAGTTGTCAGCATATTAATGCAGGGTATTTACTGAATCTATTAAACACTAATCAATATGAGAAAATTATTTTACTCTAATGAAAAGGAAGTTCAGGAGGAAGACTAACGTTCTTACCTATGTAGATGTAATATACATACATTAAAGAAGTATTAGGGAGAGGAAATTCAAAGAGAACTGTCATATTTGTACTGGACCCATCTGTGCACACTTTGATTTGGAGTCTGCATGAAGACCTAATATTTGAATTCCCTCGTAATTACTGCAGCTTTGTGGACCAGAAAACTAACACCAAAATGTATAAACAAGCTAGGTGTGGTGGCTCACACCTGTAATTCCGGTGACTTGGTAGACTGAAGTGGGAGGATTGCTTGAGGCCAGGAGTTTAAGACCAGCCTGGGCAACACAGTGAGACCCTGTCTCTATATTTAAATATACATATGTCAGACATGGTGGCTCATGCCTGTAATCCCAGCACTTTGGGAAGTCAAGGTGGGTGGACTGCTTGAGGCCAGGAGTTCAAAACCAGCCAGGACAACATAGTGAGACTCCATCTCTACAAAATAAAAAAAAATCAGCCAGATGTGGTGGCCCACACCTGTGGTCCCAGTTATTCCAGTGGCTGAGGTAGGAGGATTGCTCGGTCCCAGGAGGTCGAGGCTGCAATGAACTGTGACTGCACCACTGCACTCCATCCTAGGTGACACAGAGAAAGACCCTATCTCAAAAATGACGTAATTAAAAATTTATAAACAGGCTAGGAACAGTGGCTCATGCCTAATCCCAGTAACTCAGGAGGCCCAGATAGGAAGATTGCTTGAGCCCAGGAGTTCAAGACAGTATGGGCAACATAATGCCAGCTACTCAAGAGGCTGAATCAGGACAACTGCTTAAGCCCAGGAGTTCAAGGCTGCAGTGAGCCATGATCATGCCACCGCACTCCAGCCCAGGTGACAGGTTAAGACCCTAGCCCTACAAAAAAAAGAAAAAAAAGTATAAATAGAAGAAAGACAATGGCAGGGACACACTATGAAGGATTATATATGATAGAGAGGAAACAAAATATTAACTAGGCCGTGACAAATCAGCTCCAATTTTGAGATTTAATATAGCCAATCCATTTGTTTTCTGAGTATGTCACTGCACACACACTCTGAGATCCCTTAATCAGACAAATCCAGGATACCACTAAACAATGAAAAAAGAAGACAATGTAAGCAGCAAATAAGCACTCTGGTTGACCAAAAACTAAAGCTTAAACACATTACTCAGAGCAGAGCATCACGGTTCTGAATTAGAAACTCATTTCTAGTATGACAGGTTGTGTTATTTTAAAAAAAGAAACCCATTTCTTATGATTTTAGAGTCAATTCAGACAAGCACATTGATTAGTGTCTCTAACTGAACACAGAAAATCATAGTGGGAATTGAGGTTGGAAAGTGACAATGGTAAGAGCTTTTATAATGCAAGGAAGTAAACAGGAAAACTATAATCACAAAGATAAAATTCCCAGCACTAGCTGAGCATGGTGGCTCAGGTCAGTAAACCAAGCACTTTGGGAGGCTGAAGGGGGAGGATCCCTTGAGCTCAGGAGTTTGAGACCCCATCTCTACCAAAAATACTAATTAAAAAATTAGCCAGGGAGAGGCATGGGACGGTGGCATGCACCTGTGGTTCCAGCTACTCAGGACGTAGAGATGGAAGGATAGCTTAAGCCAGGGAAATCAAGGCTGCAGTGAGCCATGATCATGCCACTGCACTCCAGCCTGGGCAACAGAGTGAGATCCCATCTTGAAACAAATTAAAAAAAAAAAAAAAAAGTCCAAGCACTCTGAGATCCCTTTAAGTACAAATGAACTGTCACATTTCAGCCATCTGCAAGCACTGAAGGATTAAACCATATTCAGTTTTTTTTTTTTTTTTTTTTTTTTCAGAAGAGTCTCACCCTTGTTTTGTCCAGACTCTGGAGTGCAGTGGCGCTATCTTCGGCTCACTGCGCAGCCTTCCGTCGCTCCTGCGATATGTTCCAGGGATTCTCCTGACGCGTATCTGCCTCACCGAGTAGCTGGGACTAAGGTGGCACGCCACCACACGCCTAGCTAATTTTTGTATTCTTTAAGTAGAGGACAGGTTCCCCATATTGGCCAGGCTGATCTCAAACTCCTGACCTCGTATCTGCACCCACCTTGGCCTCCCAAAAGTGCGCTAGGTTAAACAGGCGCTTGAGAACATGACCTTGGCCTCATATTCCAACATATCTGAGGCTGGCGACAGAGATATTTTATTTATATAAGAAAAATCAGTACACCATAAAATTAACGTGAATATATTTGAGTTTTTTTTTGTTCTTTTGAGATGTAGTTTCACTCTTGTTACCCAGGCTGGGAGTGGCAATGGGTGTGATCTCGCTACCATCTCCCTCTGCCTCCTGGGTTCAAGCGATTCTCCTGCCTCAGCCCCCCAGTAACTGGGATTACAGGTGCCCACCACCACGCCCAGCTGATTTTTTGTACTTTTATTAGAGACGAAAGTTCACCATGTTGGCCAGGCTGGTCTCGAACTCCTGACCTCAGGTGATTCACCGCCTCAGCCTCCCAAAGTGCTGGGATTACAGGTGTGAGCCACCACGCCTGGCCTATGAATTACTTCTTAAAGGATTTCATCAAATACAGTTATTTTGCTTTTTGTTTCATATTTTACACAAAAAGGAACTGTTCAATTATTTAGAAAATTCAATTGTGAGAAACAAGGCTAGATAAGGTTTTACTGTAAGTTAACTGATGACAGTGAACTCTCTCTGACCTTTACTCATAGAATCATTGTCATTCACCTAATTTACAACAGGAAGAAATACATTTTTTTCCAACAGCTGTTCTGATCTGATTTACACTACTTGCCCTGGTCCCACTGACCAGTGACATAAGCATGCAGCCAGTATTATTGAACACAACAGTCCTAACTCATGTTTGAAATCTGTTCAACATTTCCTTCTCAACCAGGCTACAGAGAAAACAATCATCAAACTAGGAATTGCTAGAGACTGGATGTGGGATGGCAGTAACCCCAAAGCAAAACACAGCAAGTCATTTTGGAGAAGGCAGTATCTTCAAGATCATAGCAGATTAGTGAAGTTCTATTTTTAGCTAATTACAGTTGACCTGGTTTCTCAAGATGTTTTGAAGATGACACATAAAATCAATGAATTCTCATTTTGGTTTCAAAACCATTTTGTCAGTTATAGAATTCAATACTGCAATATCTTTCCCTATTATTTTAGTTTAAAATGCGCGTAATTACTTTGTTATTAATAATTCCCGGTACCTTTAGAGTCAAGTTATTTTCATTTAATTTCACATCCTCCAACTAAATATTTTCCAAAGCTCCATTTCCCTCCAATTAATTCCTTCATTCAAAAATTTGGCAGGGCGTGGTGACTCATGCCTGTAATCCCAGCACTTTGGGAGGCCGAGGTGGATGGATCACTCAAGGTCAGTAGTTCGAGACCAGCCTGGCCAACATGGCAAAACCTCGTCTCTATAAAAAATACAAGGCCAGGCACAGTGGCTCATGTCTGTAATCCCAGCACTTTGGGAGGCCGAAGCAGGCGGATCATGAGGTCAGGGGATCAAGACCATCCTGACTAACACGGTAATACCCCGTCGCTACTAAAAATACAAAAAAAAAAATTAGCTAGGTGTGGTGGCATGCACGGGTAGTCCCAGCTATTCATGAGGCTGAGGCAGGAGAATTGCTTGAACCTGGGGGGCGGAGTTTGCAGTGAGCCAAGATCATGCCACTGCACTCCAGCCTGGGTGACAGAGCAAGACTCCATCTCAAAAAAACAAATAATAAATATACAAAAAAGTACTTGGGTGTGGTGGTGGGCACCTGCAATCCCAGCTACTTGGGAGGCTGAGGCAGGAGAACTGCTTGAACCTGGGAGGCTGAGGCCGCACTGAACCAAGACCACACAATTGCACTCCAGGTTGGGCGACAAAGCAAGACTCTGTCTCAAAAAAAAAAAAAAAAAAAAGCAATTTACTGAGCACACACTCTGCTAGGCACTTGGAACCCAAAGATTCAACAGGGAATGTGCCTATTGAGCTTAGTACATTTGGGGAATCAAAACTGAATTAAATGTCATCTAGTTTCTCAGTGCCTCTTTGAGACAGCTACAAACACTCTAGGGATGTACAAAAAAAAATGAGGTCTGAACTTAGGATGTAACAAATAACTGTCTATTTAATGTGAACATGCTACATACTTGAATTTATCCAGTACATCTACCTACATATCAAATTATCAAATGTCCAAAGGATTACAATCTATTTTTCTCCCCAAATGCCTTTCTTCCACATGAGCACTAAATGTCATGGTAAAGTGCTAGTGATTCTCAAAATGCAAAACTTGGGGAAAAAAACTGTAAAAGATTAACTTTCTTTTAGGAAAAGAAAAAGGGCATAAGATAAACTTGAACAAAGTAATGAAATTATCTCCAGATTTTTTTTTTTTTTCAAGGCTGAGTGTGGTGACTCACACCTGTAATCCCAGCACTTTGGGAGGCTGAGGTGGGAGGATTGCCTGAGGCCAGAAGTTCAAGACCAGCCTAGGCAACATAGGGAGATCCTCCCCCGCCCCCAATCTCTATGCAAAATAATTAGCTGAGCATGGTGGTATACGCCTGTAGTCCCAGCTGCTCAGTAGCCAAGGTGAGAGGATAACTTGAGCCCAGGAGGTAGAGGCTGCAGTGAGCCATGATTGTGCCACTGCACTCCAGCCTGGGGGACATGACAACACCCAGTCTCAAAAATAATAAACAAAATTTTAAAATTAAATTTGAAAACAGGACTGGGCATGGTGACTTAAGTCTGTAATCGCAGCACTTTGGGAGGCTGAGGCGGGAGGATCACTTAAACTTAGGAATTAAAGACCAGCCTAGGCAACATAGTGAGACTACATCTCTACTAAAAATTTAAAGAAAAAAAAAAATCAGCTGGGTGTGATGGTGGACGACTATTGTAGTACCAGTTACTTAGAAGGCTGAGGTGGGAGAATCACTTGAGCCCTGAGGTTAAGGCTGCAGTGAGCCATGACTGTGCCATTGCACTCTAGCCTGGGTGACAGAGGGTGACCCTGTCTCAATAAAAACATAATAAAAAAGAAAAGAAAAAAGAAATCAGGACTTGGAATCCTAATTTGAAAATGAAACAGAACACAGAAGAACCTATCTAAAACAGTAATAGGCTGACAGAAGCCTTTTTAGGAATTCTTGTGTATTCTACTCATACTTGTATAAAATTTTAAGCATCTCCAAATGTTATACAGCTCTAAATAAAGTGGAGAAAAGGGGTAGCCAGGTAATTCAAATAACAGCAATTTTTTCTTCCCAAATTACTTACTGAAGCCACGAAGCAAAACTTACCTACACAAAAATTCAGAGATCTGTGATTAGTAAACATTTAAACCGTTGACAAATTCTTTCCTTGATATTCAACGGCATCCTTCCAAGAATGTGGTTAACCAGTGACCTCAATCAAGTTCAGTTGTGTCTATGACTGTGCTGTCTAAATGACTAACTGAAAAGTAAAATACCCAAAATAGCTGCTTTTCTTATGCAGTTAACATACCCCAACATTATGCACACAGGTGCGCCAACTTAGTCTATTTGTGCTGCTGCAACAAAATATCTGTAATTTATAAAGAACAGAAATTTGTATTTCTCACAGTCTGGAGGCTGGCAAGTCCAAGATCAAGGCGCTTACAGGTTCCACATCAGGTGAAGGCCCCTTCCTCACAGATGACACCATCTAGGTGTCCTCCTGTGGCAGAACAAGAGAAGAGCAAAATGGGCCTAAGCTAGTTCCTTCCAGCCCTTTATATAAAAGGCACTAATTCATTCACGAAGACAGAGTGCTCATGTCTTGAATCACTTCCCCAAAAGCCCAACCTCTTAATACCACCATAATGGGGATTAACACATGAATCTGGGGTGGTAGGTCACACATATTCAAACTATAGCATGCACTTTTCAACATCTTAAAACAGATTCCCGTGGTCTTAAGAGGCCAGACTAGACAAAATTAGGGCATATTTTGGTTAATCTTTAAAACATTAAACTCTATATTGAGACTGAGTGGAATACACAAGTATGATATTAAATTAGACATTCTGCTGGCTGACACAAAACTTGCACCTCCTTTTTCATTAGCCAATAGGTACAGCTATAATTGTAGACAGAAATTATAATTAGAAATAATGAGAGCAATTTCTTGGATTCTCCACCTTTAAATTATATTTTATTCAGACTTATCCTTTGAAATTACTCATGATTAGCTTATCTTCTTCATGTGAGAATTTAGGAAACCTATTGCTGTGGCATCTTTACAGAAAAAAAAAATGCATCTTTACATGCATACATGTAAGAAAGTTTCCTACAAACACTACAATTTAAAAACCACTCTATCCAAAAGGCATTGTAAAAGTATAATTTTGCATTTTATTCATTCATTCCATCAGCTGGGAACTGCTCTATTGTACAAATACAGTTTTGTACAAAAAAATCACAAAATGTTACAAAATAAAAAAAGTACAAACTGCATTACTTAATAAATATGACTAAAAGTAGTTAAAGTGGCAATGAGATAGATTTTAAGTTGGAAATATTGTTTGACCCAGCAAACCATACAAACTCTGTTTACAGACATTTCTACATTAATACAGGGCAATCCTATTTCACCTTCTGAAAGAATGTAAAAGAAATATTAAGACAGTGTTCTCCTGCTGTAACTGCCAAGGGTGGCTCCAGACATTTATGCAATTAGTTTATAAATCTCTTAGTTGGATCCAAGAAGTTAAAGCAGGAGGCTTATCTTGTCACAGAGTTTTATACCATGTTAACATTCTAACAAAATAACAAATGTCAATAAAAACAACTGAGAGCACCAGACGATCTACTCTACATATCAACCAGGGTACAAAATAATCATTCTGCCATCAGCAAATATCAGACTTTCATTCAAGTAAGACCTGGTACTATCCCTTAAAACAGGAAAAAAAAAAAAAAAAAAAAAAAAAAAAAAAAAAAAAAAAAAAACACCTTCCCACAACCTTCCATTAAGTAATTTTCTTTAAAAGATTCACCATTTCTAGAAAAATAATGATTTCCAAAACAACAGCTCTGTTTCATCAAAATGGAATGGGCCAAACATCTGGTAACAAGAATGCTTCAATATCCATTTGAAATAATTATCTAAGAATTGTGAAATTCAAATTTCAACAACATAAAATAACTACCAAATCACAAACTCTGTTCAAAATAATACATTTCATATAAAGTACTTCTCTGGATTTATGCCTGAACACGTCATAGATGAAGGTACACCAGTTTTTAAAAATGTTGTGCAAAAATACATTTTTATAGAAAATAGACTACCAGGAATGAACAAATTTACACTGTGAGAAATCAGCTTGCAAATTAAGTAGTGCTCACTTTATACAGCAAATTATAAATAGCAGTAAAATCACCCAAAGCTATCATGAAACATCATTTAGGTGCCCAGCAACCTTCAGCTCTGAGAAAACATTCAAAAAGATGATTAAGGCATTACACCTACAATAAAATCTACTAGCAAGTTTGAAAGTGCTATTACCCTGATTAGAGTTCATGTGATTCTCCAAACACAAGTTATGTATGCAATTATTCCCAGGGTGTAAGGTTTTGAGACATTTCAAGAGCATGCATTTTGTTCAATATACATTTTAGATAGGGATATGGCCATAGATTTGGCAAGTTCTTCGTCGCGTTTCCTTTGCACTTGAGTTTGTTTGCACCAGTTGTCGTACTCTGGGTTAGGATAGGAGTGATCAAATACAGCATCATAGTGTCCGTTACTGAGCCAACTGAGCCAAATACTAGGCCTCAGGGAATCCTCTGGGCCCAAATAATGAATCATAGTAGACACCGTGGGGCTCTCCAGCCTCCCTCCGGTAGTTAAGTGGATATTCACATTCAGCATCTGCCCCATGGCCAGCAACTCCGGGTACCCAGCCCATGCCCCGTCTTGGGCAGCAGCGATGATAAACTCCCCCACGTCGCCCTCAATCAGGGGGCTGAAGTGGTCGAGATGGTCGGCGATGTAGTGCACCGTCTGCTCCCTCAGCTCCCGGTGCAGGCTCTGGTCCCCATACACCGTCTTGCTGACAGCTCGGTAGAGGCAGTTGCCGTCGGGAATGATGTGGAATCGGTACTTATTCCTCTGCCGCAAGTACTTGTCCTGCTTCTCCACCTCGGCCAGGTACAGGGCCAGCTTCTCGTCTCTGGGATCCGACCTGGACACGATCACCGGCTCCGCCGCGCTGCTCTGGGCGGTCTCGATGCTCCGGGCTGGGGGTGCCTCGGCCTCTGGGTCGGGCCTCCGCGCCGCGTCCCCACCCGGAGCGTCGCAGCGGTCGCCGCCCCTCTCCCAGCTCCTGGGGCCCCTTTCCGCCAAATGCTCTTCGCCCCACGGACCGGGGTCGGGGCTCCCCGGGGTCGGCGCGGGGCCTCGGTGTTTGGCGGCGGCCAAGGCCTGGCGGTGCTCGCTCAGTCGGAAGTTCCGATCGGGCCCCTCCCGTGTCGCGTCCAAGCCCGCGGACTCGGGGCAGTCGGGCCGCAGCAGCTCCTCCAGGAGCCAGGCCGAGGAGCCCCGCCGCGGCGGGACCGGGGCTGCGGGCGCTGGGGCCAGCAGGAGGCAGCGGCCG